>NW_008339923.1:6475042-6581646 GCF_000622305.1 Nannospalax galili
ATATATGTATTGTAAGCTGGGATTCCCATATGAGGAAGAACACGCTTGTTTTTCTTTCTGATTTTTGCTGATGTGGCTTAATATTACACATTCTAAATCCATTCATTTTCTGTGACTTTGGTGATTTCTTGTTCCTTAGCACTGAATAATATTCCATGTTATATATGTACCATATCTTCTTTATCCATTTCATCTGTGGATGGCTATTTCCTTGCTATAGTGAATAGAGCAGTAATAAATAGGGGTGTGCTAATATCTCTATGGTAAGATATAGACTTCTGTGGGTATATGCCCAAGAGTGGAATAGATGGGTCACATGATAATTTTATTTTAATTTTTAAAAAGATTTCTATTTTGCATGTATGAGTAGTTTGCATTCATGCATGTTTGTATATGACATGTGTGCCTGGTGCCCTTGGAAGTCAGAAGAGGGCATCAGATTCCCTGTAATTGGAGCTACAGGTGATTGTGAGCTGCCATGTTGGTTCTGGGAACTGAACTCTGGTCCTCTATAAGAGCAGGAAATACTCAAACACTGAGCCATCTCTCCAGTTCTATTTTTAATTTTTTAACTTTTTAAATGAAAACAATGACCTTTTCTAATTCTCAACACTTTGTAGGAGATTTCCCTTATCCAAGTTTCACTTTCCACAATCTCAGTTAAATTCAGTTAATCACAGTCCAAAAATATTAACTGAAAACTTCCAGGAATTAATATTTGGTTAGTTTTCATTTTATTCGTAGTATGATGAAATCACACTGTTTGGTCAGCCCAGAACATGAATCATGAACTCACTGTCCAGTTTCCTACATAAGCTCACTATGTTTTCCAGGCTAGCCTTGAACTCTGGAACTCAACTCTTCCTTTGGCCTCAGCCTCCCAAGTAGATGAGATGGTAAATATGTACCCCCACACTACCTGGACCAATTAATTGAGTACTATCTAATCTCTTTCATTATAAATTGCAACATTGAATGCTTGCAGTTAATATCTATTTTGGATCCTTTTTTTCTCCTCCTCTTTTTTGCAGCAGGGTTTTACTATATAGCCCTGGCTGGCCTTGGTCACAGAGATCCACCTGTCTCTGCCTCCCTAGGGCTGGGATTGAAGGTGTATACCACCATGATCATGTCTGGTTTGGAATATTTTATTTTTTGAGACAGGGTCTCCCCATAGCCCTAGATGACCTGGAACTCACTATGAAGACCAGACTGACCTCAATCTCATAGAGATCTCCCTGACTCTGCCCGCCTTGTGCTCTGCTCCTGTGCCCAGATGGATTATTTTTCTTTAAGAACACGTTTGGTACGAATTTTGACTCTGTCCTTGTAAAGCATTTTTTGGTCATTTATTTGATTTTTAGCAACTCTGTTTATTTCTTTCAAATTCTGATATAAGTTGCAGATTACAGGCTGTTTGGTAGCAAAGGTTGTTGGTACCTGCTGATCATCCTCTTAAATCTTTGCCCACTTGAAGATCAGTGATGCAGCCTACTGGAAATTAAGGCTGTAAATTTTCAGGGAAGGAATTCAGTGCTCATGCAATCAATACTTTGTAGATAGTACTAACAGGTTTTATTTTAGTGGGTTTTTTATGAAATATGCTGGCTAGTGGGTGGAAAAATCAATGCCTGGGAATGAAAAACAGGTGTCAAGTTTGATAGGGCCATCATGCATTTGATGTTGGGAGGCCAGAGGGTCCTGTCAACAAACAGCAGTAATTCTGTCAGATGCAATATGCGTGGAATTAATGAAAATGCCAGAAACAAAGCAGTTTGGACAGCATGCTGGCTCTGCAAAATAACTCAGGGCAACACCGTATATTCCTCTTGCATCCTAAGCGAAAACCTTACAGAAAGACCAGCCATCCAGGCAGAGTAAAGGAGTGTTTTGTCTGATAAGAAGAGTGTATAGGCAGAGAGTGAAGGTAGCCCTGCTCTCTTGCTTAAAAGGGACTCCATCAGTGACTGGAAGGCATGTGGGAATATGTAGAGTGGTATAATGATACTGTGATTGATTCTGGAAGTTGCTGAGACCCCAGGAAATGAGCAGCCTTTTCTAGACCAATCAAGCTCTGCTTTATTCAGAAGTGGTGAATAATATCTAGAGGCTGAGTTATCCAAGGAGTGGAAAAGAGCAAGGGGTATATGACCAAAGACATGAACACCAGAAACAAATCCCACCAGTGTCCTATAGTCAAAAGTGAACTCACAGTTAGTCGGTATTATGAAACTGATTGCTAATTCAAGAAGATTTTTCACAATGATCTTTTCCTAGGAAATGTAGAAAGATTCACTGAAAATAGATTAAAACTATTATAATGATCCATGACAATGCAGGAACACAAAGTAAAACATAGAAAAGCAATGATGCTACAGCCACCGCATCTGGGTTCGAATTCTGCCACTTTTGCCTATCAGCTGTCTGAACTTGGGCAAATCCTTTACTATTTGTAACTTGGTTTCCTTGTTTGTTTTATGAACTAAATTACAGTATGCAAAATCTGACAAAAGTTCATGCTACGTGGTTAGTGTGATGTTTGCGCCAAGTCTAACTTTAATATTCCTAGCTCTCCTATAATCTTATAAAATAAAAGTAAGGAATTCCACTTACAATAGTAATAAAAGTATATACCTTTGATAAAACATAATGAGGAATGCTATAATAAATGAAAGAAATCATCACATTCTAGAGATGTCAATTCTCCCAAATGTAATCTATAAATGTAAAATAATTTCAGTTAAAATTTCATTAAGGAAGGACTAAATATTTTTCAACTTTATTTGAGAACTGTAACATTTTAAAACTAATTTAAAAATTGAAACAGAAGCCATCAGGGGAGAGTAATTTTTCCCTAACATGTTATTTAAGGATATTATACACTTATCATATTAAAAAACATCATGCAGTGGGATACAAATAAAAAGTACAAAATACAAAATTTACAAAATGCATTTCAAGTCTACACAAAAAAGTGTTCTTTGATAAAGGGCTTGGTATAGTAAAATCATCACTTGGAAAAAAATGCAGTTAGACCTTTAACTCCTTTATAACAACATATATTTAAGATAGATTAAGGAGGGGCTGGAGAGATGGCTCAGTAGTTAAAAGTGCTGACTGCTCTTGGACCTGGTTTTAGGTTCCCAGCACCCACATGGCAGCTAACAACCATCTGTAACTCCAGTTCCAGGGGATCTGATGCCCTCTTCTGACTTCCTTAGGCAATACATTGTGCAGGCAATACATTCACATATAAATTAAAAAATAAATAAAATATTTTTATAAGGACAGATTAAGTGGCACTGGAGTTATGGCTTGATGTCCAGTCATGAGGACTAGAGTTTGGTTTCTAGCACCCATGTCTGTGCCTCACAAATCCCTGTAACTCCAGAACTTCCAGATCTGAGACCCTCTTCTGGTCTCCATGGGCACACACACACACATACACACACACACACACACACACACACACACACATACACACACACACACATGATCATCTACTCACACATGTGTATACACACACCAGAATGTAATTTATTCACAGCCTGAGGGTCCGAAGTTTCAAATCAAGATGCTGTCTTTCAGATCTGAGCTCTCCTCCACAGAGGCCCTAGGGGATATCCTTATCCTTTATTTCCAAGTTTCTTCTGGGGCTGTCAGTATACCTGGGTTTGTGTCTTCACCACTTGAATCTCTGCCTCCATTTTGTCATGGCCTCTTCCTCATCAGTGGCTCAAAACTTCTCCATAAATTCTGTGAAGCTACAGATTATTGGGTTTAGTCCCTCCCATATAATCTAAGATGATATCTCTAGAGCTGTAGTTACCTCAGTGAAGTCTATTTCTCTAAATGATGTCACTTTTATAGGTCTGGCATGCAGATATTTTTTGGGAGTCTATGACTCAACCCTCATAGCCCACACACTGTCCCCAAACACATTCATACCCATCCTGTATGTAAAATACGTGCACCCTACAGGAACATCCCTTGAAGTCTCAACCCATTGCTGTATTAAAATGAAGGTCAAAATTTCATTCAAATGCTGTTAGTTCACAAGTCCCAATGTTCTCATTCTTAACTATCAGATTCAGGTATTGTTGAGACTTAAGGTTTGGTGTATCCATCTCTTTGTGTAGACAAGTGGAGCTAAAAAACTGGTATTTCCTCTAAAATACAGATGGAATAAGCATAAGTTAATCATTCACTCTCCCAAAAGGAGAAATGAATGGACTAAGTCCCAGGTCTAGGAATAATCCTCATTACTTTATTAGTCACTTTTCTGTTGCTGTGATAGAAACACTGACCAAAGCAACTTATAGAAGGAAGAGTTTATTTGAGCTTACGCTTCCAGGGGTATTACAGTCCGTCATGGCAGGGAGGTATGGTGGCTGGAGGTGGCTGGAGCAGGAACAACAGAAGTGAAGCTCTTACATCATCACAAAGACACAGGAAGCAAGAGATCCTGCAAGGCTTAAGAACTCTCTAAGCCCACCCCCAGTGACGTGCTTCCTCCAGGATAGCCACACCTTCTAAAACCTCCCAAAACAGCACCATCATCTGGGGACAAAATGTCCAAATACTTGGAGCCTATGGGGGACATTTTCATTCAAACCACCACATCCTCTGAGGCTGATTCTCCGTTCTGGGCATGCTGTTTGGTCAACCTCTGTCTCTGTGCCCATAGCTCTACCTTCTGGCCCACGGCTCTGCCCAGAGAGTGCATCTCCTTTTGGAGACATGGCTGAAAAATCCTTGCTGTAAAATTCCAGAAGGCTGACCCTCTTCCTTCTCCTCCCCTGCTTCTATCTGCATTCTGTCCAAGCTGGCAATGTTTCTGTTGATGCGTTTTCAAACGTCTTCTGGGTCTCTTGTGTGTGCCACAGGACACAGGCTGACAGACAAGTCCTCTGGGTTTTCTGTGCTTCGTCCTGCCTGTTGGTTGGATTTATGCATCACGTGTGTAATCTCTTCAGCACTTGGTCAGTCTTCCACTCCCTTGACCCTTTCTATAGAATTCTTTTCCTAAGAGTAAATAGCCCAATTTTAGCTTCTTTTGTGTCATGAATCAGCTGAAAACCTTTCCAAATTACCACTTGGTGGTTCCTTCTACTTCCTGGGCTCCTTCCTCACGACTCCGTCCCCTTCTTCCCTTCTCTCCCATTTGTCTCATTTCCTCTTGTTCTTATGTGCGGTGAGGAGAACCCAGACTGTACCTTCATCATCTGGAAATCTCAGGTACATTTCTTAGTTTTTCATTTATGACTCTGTGTTGCACACAATTGTGGAGCATAATTCCATCAGAAAAGCTGAAAAGCTGCCACATAGCCAAGAACACTTCTCCAGTTTTTGGTAATATCTTTCCTATTCCTTCTATGGCCTCAGCAACAGCAACTTTAATGTCCATATTTCTACCAACAATCTTTTTAAATCCATCTAATTTTTTAATGTCTCCTATATCAAATATTATTCAGCTTGTGCCCACTACTCAACCTCACAGGTATGAGCCCACTTTAGATATCTGTCATAGTGGATTCTCCTTTTCGTATGGCAGCTAGAATAAATTACTCTTCAGTGACTTAAAACAACAGTACTGAAGAACAGGACTCCAAAATCACCAGTAATGGCAGGACCACACTCCCTGAAGAGTTTCCAGGGAAGATTCCTTTCTCACCTGGTGGCTACAGGCACTCCTTGGCCACTAGCTGCACCACCCCACTTCTGCTAGTTTCTTTCTGACCACCAGGTTCCTCTCTGCTTCTGCATCTCAAATTTCCCTGGAAAGGATGTTTGCCATTGGATTTGTGCACCTCCCCCCGCCCCGCCCCCGACGTAATCCAGGAGGAAGGCTTCATCCTAAATTCCTGAATTACATCTGCAAAGACCATTTCTCTGAATCATGCCCCATTCCTAGAATATGACACGGTCGCATTCTTGGGCACCACCATTCCATCCAGTACAGTATCAGATTGATAAAAGATGCTGTCAGGCAGGATTAGTGGAGGTACAGAGTGGAACAACTCTCTAGAGGGCAATTTGGCAGCTTATAGTGAAATTCTTGAACGTTTGCTATTCTATGAGCTAGCATTTCAGTTTCTGGAAATGGAATCAAAAGGTTGAGAAGGGCACAGATGCCTGCTGACAAAGACAGCTTCAAAAACATTTGTTATTATGAAAACCATAAACAATCTCAATTACAGCAGAGAATTGTTAAGATGAATTTTGGTATGTATGGTTAGAAGAATGCTATGTAATTATTTTAAAGGCTGCTTTTAAATACTTGAAGACAGAGAATTTTCATTTATAAATGCAAAGGGTAACTTAAAATATGATGTTTAGAACAATTCCAATTTTGTATAATTATACACAAATTAAGAACAAAAATACATCCTATACTCCAAATATGGGGCCTAATATGTAGGGGCAGTGAGAATGTAGGTAGTTCATTTTTTTGTCTTTATATTTGTATTTCAAAATTTTTCACAATGACTTGAGATTGTTTTTTAAGAACGATGTCGAGAACTGTCTGAAGTCCCTCTAAACACTAGAAATAGAACCAGCATATTATCTATTTTCTACTCCTGAGTATATATCGAAGAGAATGAAATACAGCAAAGAGATCTGCACTCCATTGTTTACTTCAGCATTATTCAGGTTAGTAAAACCTGACATTAACTTGAGATGGCCACCATAGAACATCATGTGGCTTACATACACAGAAGGCAGAAATTCAATGGTAGAAATGTATGAAATTCTACCATTTGTAGCAACAGAAATACAACTGAGGACAGGATGATAAAGGAAATAAGCCAAACATAGAAAGATAAGCACTACCTGATTTCTCTCACTTGTGGTAGCTAAAATGGTGATTTCATGGAAGTTGAGATTCTATTCCTGGTCACTAGAGGCTGGAGATGATGGGAGGTTGGTTAGTCTTCATTGTCAACTTGAGAAAATTCCAATCAGCTAGGAAATTGGTGAAACACACCCTTGAGACACCCTTGGGTGTGTCTGTGAGGACATTTCTGAAGAGCATTGCCTGAGGTGGGGGGCTGGGGGGCTGTACTATCCCCTGGGTTATGTGCTTAGACCACAGAAAAGAAAACACCAGGGACCAGTGGTAGCATTCCATGTTCTCTGTTTCCTGGTCAAGCAGTATTTGTTAGTCAGGGTTCTCTAGAGGAACAGAGTGATAGAATGAATATATGTTTAAAAGGAGTAATAAGATTGGCTTATGTCATGTGACTATGCAGTCCAACAATGGCTGCCTAAACACTGAAGAGGGTGAGAACTCCATAGCTGCTCACAAGGCTAGATGCTGAGCAGTCGCAGCCTGGTGCTGAAAGCCTGGAGAATTCCTAGAGAATCACTAGTCTTCGGTCCATGTAGGGAGGCCAAGAAGCTGAGTCAGTGAAAAATTACAGGACAGTGGCAAGATGTCAGCAAGGCAGATGAACTTGCTAACACAACTTGAAGACAGTCAGCCCAAGAGCAAACTTCCTTTCACTTCATCTGGGATGTCACTAGAAGGTGCTTCCCATATTTAAGGTGGGTCTTCCCACTTCACATAATCAGATGAAGAAAAGTCCCTTACAGGTGTGCCCAGAGGCTTGCCTTTTAGTTCATTCCTGAGCCGGTCAACCTGACAACCAAGATTATTCAACAGAGTCACGAAGTGAACAGCTCTTCCTCATGACATGTTCTCAACACCATGGCGTGCTGCCCAAGAACATAGGGCAGAGTGACCATTGACTGAACATTCTGAAATCTTTCCTCCTTAAGTTGCTTCTGTCAGGTATTTGCTCATAACAAGAAGAAAAGTAGGTGATAGAGAGGGATAAAAGAACTTTATACAGCATGTCAAAATCTAGGTATATAGAAAGAGTGAATTCTATTGTTCTACATCACAGGAAGATGTATTGAGTTTTCAACAATTTATTATATCTCTTAGAAAAAGCTAGAAGTGTGGAATTCAAAAGCTCTTGATACAAAGGAATGATAAATGTTAAGAAAATGAAAACGCAAATTACCCTGATATGATCTCCACACATTATATAAATATATCAAATAATCACACTGTATGTCACAATAAGTATCAGTTAACATTTAAAGACGTTTAAAAGTTATGGAGAAAAACATTGTAGTTATCTACAAATAATTATAGCTTTCTTTGTGGTGGGTATTCTCCCAGGAGGAGCAGTACTTTAGCTTATTTAATCCCCAGTGTAGGAGACCCAGAAAGTTGGTATAAGAAACAGAACAAATGAGGTGCTTGTCTGTTTAGAATAAGTAGGTGTGATATCAGGAGATAACAAAAAGTAAAGTAGTCTCACTTTTAGATTTCCATATGAAGAAAAGAACCTTCAAATCATGCAGAGAAAAGTATCTGTAAAAAAGAATAGATCTCAAAGCCAAGTGCTTTCAGCCACCCCCTTCTCACTTCCCACAAGAAAATTACAAAGGATCACAGAGGAGAAGGATGTACACAGACCTCTACGCATGTTCAAATTCATCTAGTTGTCTCAAATGGGCTGTTTTTAGACCTCAGCTATGCCTCAAAATAGCTATTTATAAAAAAGACTCAGAGACTCGTGGTGAATGAAATAAGATGTTTGAATGGACTTTAGAATATGGGTATACTTATTTCCTCTCAATCTTCTTGGGTATTCCTGAGGAGTTATTCAGCTCCTTATAGGAATGAAGTTCTTAATGGAATGAATAGTTCAGCTATTATTGAAATACAGCAGTAAACAGAGAGTTTGAGGTCATCTGGGCATGTTGCACTGAGGTTTGCATCAATCAGTGGTGTTTAATGCAATGATGGAAGACTTCATGAGGAAGAACAAGGATAGTTCATAGCATAGATCAAAATGTCTGCAGAATGCAGAAGAATAAAAATTATCCAGCGTGGCTTGGAAGGAAAAGTTGATTCAGTGATGCTCATGCAAAACAATAAGAGGAATAAAAATTCCAACCTTAGATTTTTACCAAACAGAAATTGGCTACTTAAGACAGTGTGTCTGAGCTGGAAGGTAATCTTTTAAAACCTTTTGAAATTTTTTATTTATTTATTTTTATATTATGTGTATGTGTTTTGCCTCCAAGTGTGTAAGGGCAGCATGTGTATACACTGCCTATAGAGGCCAGAAGTGGATGTCAGATTCTCTGGAACTAGAGTTACAGATGGTTGTTAGCTACCATGTTAATGCTGAGAACCAAACTGGAGTCTTCTGCAAAAGATGCCAGTGCTTTTTTTTTTTTAATAATTTATTGAGAATTTCATAATGCATATAAGGTGTTTTAATCAAATCCATACGTATTTCCTCCCCTCCAACTCCTCCCATATCTCCCGATCACTTTTTCCTGATAACATCATATACTCTTTTTTCCTTTTTTTTTAAATGGGGCTTTTTGCTACTCTAACATCCCCCCATCTGAAGAGGTAACCCTAAAGTCTTTTAAGGATTAGATAAGAGCTCCCAAATACTTTTGACATTTTTGGCCTTTGGAACAGAGTATGTTGCTAAAAGGCCCAAGAACATTTTTTGGCCAAGAAACTGGCTAGGATACTTTTCTTTACCCTAACTGCCTAGCCAGTTCCTACCTCCTATTCTTATCACACCATCCTCTGAAGAGGTTACTCAAATTGCCGATAGGGAATCAGAACACAGGCCACTGTGGCTTCTTCCATGCTGAACAGGGATGCAGGGTGAGGCAATTGGGGTACCCCTTCAGTGGGTCCATCTCAAAAGCTCCCAGATCACATAACTCTTATCTGTAGGGGGGAAAGAAAGTCCTTGACTGGTGAGTAGGGGATGTGAAGGAGAAGTAGAGGCAAGAGTAATTAGCATTACAAGTTCTAGACAGGGAACTAGAAAAAAAGTCAGAACAGGGCAAATTTCAAATGTTCATATCAGAATCATTTGGGATTTCTTGACGAGAGCTTTCAAAAGCATCCCTGTATTGGGTTTCTCCTCATTTTTCTTTTCTCTGCAAAGGATGGACTCGAGAGTGATGGATTCAGGATTTGCTTTCAGGCACTTTGTTAACTGTTGGAGTGACTAGAATCAGTGTCAGTTCCCTCTCAAAGGCTTCTAGATAGGGGGAGAAAACAAATTTAGTCATCATTTTAGAACAATAGCAGGTTGTCTCCCTTAGCTACAGGTGGGCACTATGGTATTGCAGACCAAGATTTGAAGTCTTACATCTGAGCAGCACTTTCTGATTAGGAACAAAATCATCACTGAGAAATAATTGTCTAAATAACTGTTTATATGGACTTATACCTAATGTCTGAGAAGTGTAATCCCTTGAACGTTTAAAGAAATATACTGATGACTACCCTTTGGTTATACTTTCCTTTTGGGTATTTAAGACCATACATTTGGGTCAAATAAATCAATTTATTTTTACACTTAAGGTCATTTGAGGATCTGTTCCTCAGGGGTCACATGGGTTTGGGAGGAGCCCCTGGCTCTTTTCTTTTACCAGTTCCGCCTATGTGAAGAGCAGCCAGTGCTCTTAACCACTGAACTATCTCTCCAGCCCTATAAAGACTTCTAAGGGAGATTTATGCATTATGTCTTACTAAATTTTCCCTAATTTCTTTTTTTTAACACCAAGCAGAGGCATCTAGGCACTAACTTGAAGGTTTACCTTCATGTCTACTTTCTTAGCTATAGAAATCAGTTTTCCCAGGAAAAGAGGTGGAAAAATAAAGGCAAAGGGAAAATACTTGTTCCCGAGTGACTTTATGATTTTTTTAACTTCACCACAGAGTGAATCCTGTCCACAGGACCTGGTGTATTGGTACTTATCTGCTAGACACAGGCAGAACAGGCATATTATCTCTCAAACATGTTGGTAATTCTAGCTAGTATCAGCTCATGTTGAAGACCCCGAGAATCTTTTTGCCATCATCTGACTTCTGCTTAATTCTTCCATGGATGCTCAAACTCCAGTAACATGGAGGGATTATTGCAATGCCTAACATGAGTGCAAAGAATTGTAATGAATTACACTTGAGCTATCCCAAGTCAGATGCTGCCATATTTATAATGGATCATGTAAACACAATCCTTACATCTGTACACTATCACTGTAAGATACTGGAGTGCTACCCTAGTTGACTGCGATTTCTGCTTGTGCAGTTTTCTCTGAACAAAAAATCATGAGCTCCCAGTTTTATGAAAGATATCCTACCATAAAGAGAGCAGGACTCTCAGGCCAAAAGTGGATAAACTGGACAAAATATGGAAATTGTGTGTAAGTCATATATGAGATTAAATAAAACATCAGAATAAGGGGGAGAGCTTCCCTTTTAGGACTGTCTTCTCAGAATGAAGGCACTTCAAGCTCCATATGCTTTCTTTTTCTAGTAGCTTTGTAAGATCTCACATTTAATACTTTCATTAGTTGAAATTATCATGTCTGATCTCATCTACTTAATAGAAAATAAATTTCTTACATCTTTACTAATTTTCCAAGCTCTCAGAAATCTACTTATGAAGAAAAATATTTCATGCCTCGGATAACGGCTTCCTTAGATGTTTGAAAAGTTTCCCTTTGCTTTTTTAGACATGCTTTTACTGTTTAATTACTGAGGCAGCAAACTGTCATTTTTCTCTTGCTGATTCAACATCTGAAGTGTGAGAAGTCTAAATTTAGTTAAATGCAATTATTGAAAAATACCCATTTCCCTTGAGGTACTAAATGTCTGCTTTTGAGAAATGAGCTGTGAGAATGAAACAGTCTGAATTCCTAACCCCTGACATTGTTTCACTAATCCTTTTTAAAAATATTTTATTTATTATTTTTATTTTATGTATATGAGTATACTGCCTGCATGTATGTGAGTGCACCCATGTTGTTCAGTGACCTGAGATGGTCAGAAGAAAGAGTTGGATCCCCTGGAACTATAGGTATGGACAATCGTTAGCTACCATGTGAGTTCTGGGAATTGAACCCAGGTCCTTTGCAAGAGCAGGCAGTACTCTTAACTGCCTCTCTAGCCCCTATTTCTTTAATCTTTTAAATGCTCTGGTTCCTTATTTTTCCTCACACAACTCACATTTATGCAAATTTTAAGTGGTATGTTACTCAGTCATACATTCCCAAGAAAAACAACAGTGGAGAAAATCAACTTAAGAGAAAAAGTTATTTTGACCCTTGGTTTCAGAAGTACGTGTTTGCTTGACTCTGTTGCTTAGCACCTGTGACATCATAGCAAGGAGCTTGTAACAGAGCAGTGCGCCAAGGTGACCAGGACACAGAGAGGAGGACGATGGGGCCAGAGTCCCATTAACTCCTCCATGGCATACCACCAGTGACCCACCTTCCTCCTAATAGACCCCACATCTTGAAGATTCTACCACCTCCCAGTAGTGCCCTTCAGCTGAGTACCAGGCTCAGAACTTATGGGCATTTGGGGAACATGCCAAATCAAAACTGCAGCAGTTTTCCTATGTTATCCTGAGACTCTTGAAGGGCTGGATGTTAATTCCTCCTACTCTAAGGAAGAAGGGATAAGCCCAGGCCCCTGGAAGGATGTGGAGGTGGGAGTGGCATTGCTGGGTGTTGCTTCCAACCCACTCACTTGTCTGCTAATTCTGTCTTCCTCTGTATGCATCTTCATCACACTTTGAACTTGGCTTTACTTTTGAAATTCTTTTAGCTCATTGGAATTATTTATGTGGGACTCGTATAATAGACTCTGAGCTGCTTCTCTTTTTTTGTATTTATAGTTTCTCTTAACTCATGATTCCCACTTAGTTACTGCGCATGTGTGACTAAGGATCTTGCCATAAAACTCTATTTGTGAATCCTTGGGAATAGAAAAATAGACATAGCTGTCTCTGTCATCCACTGGACTTTGATATGGCCTACAGCAGGTGTGCTTAGATTCAACTCTGAAAGAGCACATCACTGGGATTTTAGGAGGAGTTAAATGATCACACTAATCAAGTTTTCTTTGGGTTCAGCAGGAGGCAAACAGCTGGAAGGATAGGAGGAAGCAAGAAGCCCATGTGGCTTTAAAAATAGACCCTAGCTTCTGCAGCTCAGATTTTCTTCAGTTAGCTTCCTGAGGTTTTATCAGGTAGCCATATTTCTAACCATTTAAGAGATGGCAATAGTATTTCCAGTGGCCTCTTCACTTCTTCAGTTTTATTCCTGTGTCTCTGCCTCCTCTTCCCACTCTTCATCCTGGGAAACTTCAAAATAACTGACCTTGTGTACTTAGCCAGTGCTAGAAGATCTGCTGGGGTTAGTTGTAGAAACATATCCATGGCAGTGTGTCTTTGTGACCTCTTCAACAAGCCCTAATATTCCTAAATAACTGGGAATGCGTCTTCTAGTTTATTTTCTGTCATAATTATAGACAAGCTGATCTGTGTTATGATTTTGCACAGCTCAGAAGTAATTACCAGATTCATAATTCTCAATGTAGCTGAATTTTTATACCTACATTATTAGAATACCCAAGATTTATTGTCTGGAAACCAGCCTTGATAGTTAATGAAATGCAGTTGTCAGTGATGCAAATACCTGTTAAATCTTGTGTATTATTACGTATGCCGAGAAAGCGTGAGTGAGGAAATGAAGCCTCAGCGGTCCTGAAAACTCACAAAGTATTGTGCTTCTCTCCTCAACAATATGTTATGTGCATAGTTCTGCTCTCCTATTCAAATGAAGGGACTTTGAGGGCTGAGGGGAGGGTACAGCAAGCATGTGCTTAGTATGTGTGAGGTCCTAGGTCCCGGTGCCAGCACCATAAAATCAAAACATTTAGATCTGAGTGTGGCTCAGTGACCAAGTGCTTGCCCAACACTTATAAGTCCCTAGATTCAAGCCTCCTGGACTGCAAAAATACAAAACAAACAAATAAATAAAAGCAAGCAAAATCCCTTTCAGATATGCCACAAACCAGACACACTTGTCATATACAAGTTAGCGTTCGTCATTAAAAATGATTTTGAGTGTTGTCCTTAGTGAAGGGATCATTATTATGAGATAGACAAGGATGATCCATTGGTGGATAATTGCCCTTAAGTAGAGAGTTGAATGCTTATAGCCTGGGAACCTCTCCTGTCAGGTGAGTAGCCTCCTCTGGCTCTAGTCCATGTCCCACCTCTTCACTCAGCTCCACCCCCACTTGCCATCAAAGCCTTAGTGAGTGATGGCATCATGCCTTTGATACTAACTACTGTTTTAGTCTCACAAGTGACCCAAACTTCCAGATTTCAGCAGTAGCTTGGAGTGAAAGTGTCCCAGCATGTGGAGAGGGAGTAGGTCTTAGCTGGCATGTGTTCTCCAGATATGTAGCACCTGTTTTGCAATTCCTTTATTTAGTTTTTTGTTTTGTGGTGCTAGGGATTGAACTCATGTCCTCCAACATGCTAGACAAGTGTTCTATCACTGACCACATTCACCAACCCTGTACCATGTGCTTTGGTATATAGCAGCCAGGCCTGAGTCTTGACGTCCTTATCTTAATCAAATGAGTTTTGCCATTCAGAATTGTTTCAATACGAGTGATCACGAGGATCTAGTGCCAGCTAGTCTGGCTGCCTGTACCCGGTTGAGTACAAGGAAGAGTAAGTGGCAGTAGACTAATGTCAGTCAAAATCTGAATCTTTTTTCTGCCACCTTTAATCTCACACGTTTTCAGTGTTCATATCTGTGGCCTTTTCTATCTTATTGACAGATGTTGGAAATGATTAATATACAGACAGTAGCTTGGTGAAAGAGCCGTTTCTGTTCATTCTGCATGATCTGAGCAGTTCACAGCTTATTTTACCAGTTGTTCTGCATAGTGTTGTTTGCCTCTCAGTTCCTGCATTCCACAGTTAACTTGCCAAAATGATTTTCATTTTACTTTCTTGGCTCAGGCTGAGTATATTTACCTAAATCCAAATATTTAGGAGAAAAATTAACTTTGCTATTTATGCATATGGCATTCACTAGTGATATTTCCTTAGTACAGATTGATATGGGAATATAGCCTTGTATTAGATTGGTGTTTTAGCTGACCTTGCTGATGATGATCTTGAATTAATGCAATTTGTCAGAGCAGTAGACGGCAGTGATAACAAGCAAGTCCCCTCTGTCTTCTTCAGACTGATGTATCCAATAGCATGTCCCACTTAATTCTGTACAACATTAGGAACAACATCTTTGCCTGTGTTTTCCTGGCAAGGATGGAACTGCTGCGATCCGTGAAGATTTATGCCTTTCTTCATCATTTTACTAGGTGATTTTCCTGGCAATCTTATAGGTTTACACCAAGAGCATGAAGTATTGCTCAAGTGAGGATCGCGAATTGGATTCAGTAATTCCTTGAAAGCCTTTTTGCTCTGACAGCTCTTTAGTGCTAAATGGACACACACTTGACACTTAGTGGGGTTTTGAATTTAATTAGATGCATCATTAAAGGCATGACCTCGAATTAGTCTGTTTTGAAATATACTTTGCATGACAGGAGGGGGAAAAGGCCCAAGTGTGTTTGTCATTGCTCTTGAAGTGCAAGTGTATTTTCTGCCTCAGGCAGCATGGAAGTAGAGTCCTGTATTATGTTTTTGTGGCATTTAAGCCAAGGACTTCTGGTGGAAAGGAAGCCATCCATCTCTGATCATGTCCACTTGTGGTTAAAATTCCAAAACCCTTAGTAGGATCCTTTGGCTTGAGCTAAGAAGGAATTATCAGATATCTGTTGACTTAGAGGAGTTCTTTGTTATCTGGGGTACAATCCAGGCCACTGTCACTGACACACAGGTGAAATGGGAAGTGGGGGTCTGTATTCTTCTGTCTTTCAGTTATCAGTGAGACACATGTTTCCTTGTACAAATGGAAGAAAATCGCAAGGACCTGCGCTTGTCTCTCTTTAGAACTCTCTAGAATTAGCTTGTCATGAAATGTAAAAGTAATGTGCAGTTGTGGAAACTGCTGCCAGCTCTTTCCTCACTGCCGCCTGATGGCTAAGTAGATTTGGAAATGAAAGGGGTTATTATAAAGTGATTACTGAATAGCTAGGTATGTCATTTTAAACAAGCAGCTAAAATCTCTCTGTTAGACAGGCAGTCTGTAGTCTTGTTTTGTATCATTCATATTTAAGATGTGATTTTGATTGTGGAGGAATAATCAAGCGCTAGGGTAATTTAAGAAAAAAATATACTGGGTGATATTTTCTTTCATTCCTTATTAAAATACATTAGAATTTAAATGAGGCATTCTGTGAAGTGTATAACTATTAAGTATGTAGCAAATATAAAAATCTGAATACCAGTTGGCTTTAGTTCAGAATTAAAAATCCTGCACTTGACTTAAAACTTATTTTAAAATTCAAGTAAAACCTATTGGAAAGTAATATATTGAACGTGGCATGTAGCAAAGACTGAATTATAACCCTTAATATCTTACTGTTGTCAGTTTCATGAGAGGGTAATGCTTTCAAGAAGCTTAAAAGAAAAAAAATAAAAAGGGCAATACAGTTCTACAGCCCCTGCCTCCTTGTCCTCCTGCCTTTCTAGGAATTGTCATGCATGAGTGGCCTGAGTAGTCACCACATACCTCCAAACCCCTTTCCCCTCACTCTTAACTTTAGCTCTGTAGTACGTAGATGCTGGATCCTGACACACATGTCAGGATGTCCCATTTGCAGGGCTCAGATCTGTCTCTTCTCATTCTTCTCCCTTCTGTCGTTTTGGTTATGTTACATTCAGTGTGAGGCGGGTTTTTATTAGCATTCTTCCTGCCTCTTTTCCTCCCACCCTTACCTCTTCCCACTTGATCATGTTTCATATTTCCAAGCTGCTTCTCATGCTGCCATTGTCCTGGCCCAGGCTCCCTTTGCCTTTGCTAGACGAGTCCTAACACGGAGAGCCTGCGGCCTCCCCTTCGCTCTCTGCTTTCTCTCCCCACTCCATCTCTGCTGGTCACCTTGTCTGCTTCCCAGTCTCCTCCTACCTCTTCTCTCCTAGGTTGGGACCATTTGTTTCCATGTGTAGACTTACTCCTGTGCTGTCTCTAGGCCTTTTAACTGACCTCAGGCTGGGGAGATTTGAAGAAGACCTGAACCTCACACTTTCTGGGTGATCAGTGAGCAAATGTGGACCCTGCTTAGCCTCATGCCAAACAACCAGACATGCGACCAGGTGCTTATCTACTGCAGTACTCTGCTGTTTCTTAGTTGTATGCCTCATATTTGCCCTAGATTCCATCCCATGCCTAGGATCTGGCTGGTCCATGGTAGAATTTCATGATGCTCACCTCAAGCTGCTGTTGCAGCCTGCTGAACAGACATGCTGTGCAGTCACCTGGCTTTTTTCTTTTTTTTTGAGTTTTTTAAATTTCATATGGCATTTCCCACTCAAATCCAGACCCCCTCCCCCATCCATGCCTCCCCCTATTCCCCCACCAAAACCTATACACTCTGCCATACATGCTGAGTCCTATTCATTCAGGTAAATGTCCTTCAGTGTAAATGCATCCACTGCAGGCTAGTCAGCCCATCCAATGGTCCTATCTAACTCATACTCTTCCTTATCCAAAAGCAATCAGTCATAGTTCTCAATCTTGTGCTAGCCTGCCACCTATTTCTCCCCTCCTCTTTGGGCCCTTGTTTACTTGATCTGACGTGGGTCCCGAGCTGGATGCCATCACTGCCACAACCTCACATGAGCATGTCTCCAGTGGTCTGGAAGTCTCTACTTCCCCATGTTCATGAAGTCACCTAGCTTTGTATCTTCACTGATGTAGTCTTCCAGACCTAGTGCATCTCTCCCCTCTTTTTGTTGTTTGGACATGTGACAGTAGCTCTATAAGTCTTTCTGAGTTGAATTAGAACAAAGTTTTTTTGCATTGAAGGTAATTTTTTTTAAAGTTAAACTGTTTAGGTAGATATATTTTGACTATTCTTTTCATTTTACCCATTATGAGAGGAATGTTTTTTCTATACGTATGTGTCCATGGAAGGAAAGGACTTCTTCCCTAGCCCCTACCTCTCCTTCCCTCTGTTAAGTAAACAGAAATGGGCATAAAAATAAGGGCACATTTTAATCGGTAATGACTGCAATAGGGAATTTTTATGGAGGGCACGACATTTTATGAGACTGAGGGAGAAAGGAAACTAAAAAAGTGAAAAATTATACAACCTGTGAGGTAGGTGTTTGTCCATGTGAAAGTCATCTGTGTTTATTTACTCACTTATCAGAGGTTCCCTCATCTATCATATTAGGAGATAGCAGATCTTCAAATATTGCACTTGACCAACAGCAAACTATTGACAACTTTGAATTTCCTCAGGCAGGAAACTGTAAGGGAGGTGGGTCCCCCTACAGAGGTAGCCTTGAACTGTTTAAACAATGCTGGTGTTTGTTCAAGTCTTTATAGACCCAGAAGAGGGGCCAGAGGAACCTGGCTAGGGTAGTACAGGAGGGCGTCTTCCCCAGGGGAAAAGCAGTGACTCTAAAAGGATGACATTTCAGAAATGAACAGCAAGAATCTGAGCACTTCCAGCATTTCCCTTAAGATGCAAATGCTCCTTTTGTACCTGCATTAATACTGGTTTTCCTGAGATAGGCATAGGGAATGTTCAGTGCTCTCAGTGAATGGAGAGCATGTAAACTTAATTCAAGAGTAGATGCACTGCACAGATGCACAACTCTTTATAATCTTGGATTGGATAATGCTTTGATATAAGACACCAAAAACACAAGCAACAAAATTACAAATTTAACATAATTAAATAAAAAGTGCTCATCATTCAACAACCCAAAAACTAGAAACTCTTTGCAAATCATATCTTTGATAAATAATTAGCATTCATCATATACCAATAACCTCTTACAACTCAGTAATTAAAAGACAAATAATCCAGTTATAAATCCAGGACAAGGAATTGAACACATATTTTTCTATAGCAGTTATACAAATGAGCAGTAAGCACAGGAACATATCTTGAATTCATTAGCTATTATCAAAATGAGAGTAAGAGTCATAATGGGATACTCTTTCATACCCACGAGAATTGCTATGAAGAACAGATCAAATAAGAAACAGAAAATAGCATGTTGACAAAGATGTAGAGAAATTGAATCCCTTATACATTACTGGCAGGACTCTAAAGTAATATCACCAATTTGTAAAAAGGAAGGTTAAATATACTGTAATTGTACCCCGGCTGTTTCCTAAGAATTTGCCTACTACATGTAAAAACATGCCTACACAAAGCTTGCACATGAATGCTTATTGCAACACTGATCACAATAACCAAAAGGTAGAAACGATTCAGTCCCCATCTCCTGATGAATGGGTGAAAGAAAACCATATAGTATATTTATCCAGTGCCATAGTATCTGGCAGTGAGAAGGAACTGAGTCTGGTACATGCTATAGCATGGATGAACTTCAGAACTTGTATGTTAAAGATAAGGTAGGCAGTCGTAGCAGCCCACATAGTGTGTGATTCCAATGTTAAGAAATGTCCTGGTTAGGCAAATCTGTAGGAAAAGAACATTAATTAATGACTACCAAGGCTTCATGAGGGTAGGAAATGGAAAGAGATTGTGTAGGATGTGGAGTCTCTCTTTAAGGTGAGGATAATATTCTGTACTCAGATCATGGTGTTGGGTACACAGCTCTGTGAATGTACTGAACTCTATTGAATTGTGTGCCTCAAGAGGGTAGCTTATGACATATTAAATACAGCCCCAAATGATGTAAACCAGTAAAAATGTGAATTATCATAATAGGAAGCTTCCATAGATCTTTTTCTTCAATCACCTTTATTGATAGCAAGTCTGATTAGACAATCTTCATTTGTCTTAAATCAGTGGTTAATAACTTCTGGTTGAGAACCAATGTGAACACAGACCATTACTGTATCAGCATGCTAAAACTGTATTCTACTAAGACATAACTAATTACAGTACTTATCCAGAGTTTTTATCTGTGTTGCCTCTATTTTCTCTCTTGTGTTTATCTGTATCAACACAATTATATTTCTTTTTCTTAAATACTTCCCAACTTAAGAGGAAAGCTAGTTGGGGATAAAGTGGGATTGTTTATCACCACCACCTTCCCTGCGCCCCCTCTATGTGTACCTTGGTCCTCACTGTCTTCCTGGATGTCACTTTTTCCTTACTTGAATTTGTTATCCTTGACCAAAATGTACCATTTAATCTCTTTTCCCCTACCCAAGAGGACCTGATTCCAGGTTCAGATCTCCCATTATTCACAGCGTGTGTGAGAGGCTTTTTTCAGTGATACCGTCAAAGGTCTGACCACATTAATCGCTGCTCTGTAAACATCCCTGTTTCTAGACATCCCAGTCAAGCTCAGCACCACCTTTTCATGCTTGCTGTGGCACAGCCTGATAAACCCAGCCGCCACACACTTTTGCCACCAAATATAAAGTGAGTGTCTACAAATTCAAATTGTGTGAGGCCAAGGAAGGGGTTGTTTTCAGTTTTGGAAGCCTACCTTTCTACAAAGAATTACATGCCTTTGAGAAAAGCCATGTATTTTGAGAAGTTGCCTTTTTAAAAACTATTATTGTATCCATAGCGCAATATAATTACTATCATGAAAGATTTTCATTTTCACCATTGCATGAATGGTTCAATAATTGGACACTGGATGGCAGGTGAGTGCTGTACCGTATGAAGATCACTCAATATATTACGCAGACATGAGCTACTTCCCATTACTATTGAAGGATGCATACTTGACAGAAACTAAAGTTTCTATGGCAAATAAATAGAATTACCAAACAAAAGAAATGCACGTCAGTGAAATACAGTAGCCCTGTGAGGAATTAGCCTTGCACTACCCCTTATTGGCGTTTGGCTTATTGTTTGGCTCAAGGAGGTGCAGTGGAGCAAGATATTAACAGAACAGTTAGTACCAAACAGTTAAGAGCAAAAATGGCCATGCTGTCAGTGACACCACACGTGTCCTCCGAGTGTCCAGTGCATAGTACATGTGTCCAGCCTTCCACATTGCCCAGATCCCTAACAACACCTGGTCTTCCAGTCGTAACTGGTTTGATTAGTAGAGTATTGGAGTGACATGACAAAGGACTCTTGGTGGCCATGTGACTTCATGCCTTCCTCATGTCTCTGGGACATTGAGATGGAAACTGTTGAAAATGTTTTCCAATGGAGAATTATATGGTAGGAGGGAAGTTCTCATTTGAAGGAAAATATGGGTGTAGCCGTTTGTAAGTAAATGGATAGAGCACTCTCGAAGTGGTGTACAACAGATGACAGGCATCTCAGAGAGGTAGAGGAAATGCCTGAAACAGCAGCACAGTTTTGATAAGTAATGGATTGATTTCCTGGCTTCCAAGACGTAACCGAAGACAGGTCTACATTGTCTTCACATTTATTAAGTCAGAAAATTGGACTTTCTCCTGTCACCTCAGCTTAATATTAAAAGGGAGACATAATGTTATAAAAGTCTTTGGATGCAGCTGACTCTGAACAAAGGCGGCCTTTAGGGAGGAGAATGGCAATAATTTGATAGTAAAATATGGGTACCAGCAGAGAGATGGACTGTTCTTTATAAAGGAGTGAGATTGTGTTATTGTTATTTTTAATGTTTTATTTGGAAGAAGAGTAGTAATTTCTGGTTACAGCTTTATTTTTCTTCCTTTCTTTCCTTCTTTCCCTTTTGTTTTTGTTTTTGTTTGTTTGGTTTTTGTTTTGTTCTATTTTGGGGAGACATAGTCTCACTTTCTGTCCCTGTCTGGCCTGGAACCCTCTATGTAAACCAGGCTGGCCTCAGTCTCAGATCTGCCTACCTCTGCCAGTGCTAGGATTAAAGGCTTGCACTACAATACCATCCACGGGGATCTTTCTAATCATATTTTGAAAGAATAGAACTTTCCTTCTCTCCAAGGTCATCCCTCCCCTTGTCCTCCTGATAAAAGTTCTCAAGTTCAGTGTTTTCTGCCTTTTTGTTCACCAAGATTCTCTGGAAGATGAGAAGATGCAACAGCAAGGATTTGGCTGGGGCTATTTGTCTTTTGAGGTGCTTAGGTGCTGGAGATGGATCCCAGGGCCTGGAGCATGTAAATCACATACTCTACCACGATGTTCCAGGCCCAGCCCCAAACTTAGACTTTAACTGAGAACTAATGTATCAGTCATTTGCTTTTTTAAATTGAAGAAGTCTTTTTTAACACGTGTTGATAAAAACACAGAAGAGTAATTACAGCATAGCCATCGATCTAGTGGAGTTGAGTGGGGATTTTATTCATTTTGTAAAACCATTTGCCCATATTTGTAAACAACTTCAAACAGAAATATATATAATCATAAAAAGATTGTAAATACCAACCCTGGATGCTCTGAACATGAAAAAATACTTCAATAGCATTTATCTGCTTAGTTGTAACTAGAGAAACTGGTTTACCTATGGACAAATCTGAAGTTATCTTTGGCTTTTTTTCATCACTAGCCACATTAACTTGAGTAAGAAAATATAAGCACTTTTGTTCCTCTTCTGCCAATAGCTAAATATCGGTTCCAAACCTTTAAGGCTTTTTGTGGGCACCACAGCTGTATGAGGGTTAGAAAGGGTCAAAACCCATTTCAAGCCAATTTCTGACAGTTCCAAAAAACTCTGTGAAAATCATTCTGCCTCCTCCTGTTTTATACAGCCTGAAATAAATAGCTAGGAAATCTTGTACTGCAGACTCATTTTATTTCACCCAAAAGTTTTCTCATAAAATACATCTATAGGATGAAATGCAGTTTGTCCATTCCAGTGCACCCAAACAGTTCAAGATTCTAACTTTGAGTTGAGCCATAAATGTTCCTTTCTGTGGTGATGAACTTAGCCTTTGGAAATATCACCAAGGAGGGCAGACCCAGATGGAGGCTGTTCCAGTGGTGAGTATATAGAAACCATGTATGTAAAGCCTGGGTCATGCTTTCAAAGTACTTATCAAAATGTAGGGGCTGAAGAGATGACTCAGTGGTTAAGAGGACTAGCTGTTCTTGCAGAGGACTTGGGTTCAGATCCCAGCACCTACATCTTGGCTAATAACCATCCATAACTCCAGTACCAAGGGATCCAATGTCCTCTTCTAGCCTCTGTGGGCACTGCACACAGAGTGCATGTGCATACATGCAGGCAAACCACTCATACACGTAAAATAAAAATAATTTTTAAAGTACCCACCAAAACAGAGTCCAGAGGCAAAACACAGAAATGGAAAGGCTTTTCACAGGAAATGGATTCATACTTGTTGATGCCAGTGACAGGATTTCATTTTTATGACTGAGTAAACATCTATGTGTGTAAATATACATTTTATTTATCCATATCAATAGTCAGAGGACACTTCAATCAGCTCCACATTTGGGGACTGGCAAGATGACTCGATATGCGAAAATGCTTGTAGTCCAAGCCTCATGACCTGAGTTCAACCCAGAATTTAAATATGAAGGCAGATACAGTGGCATGTGTCTGTGATCCCAGTACCACTCTGACTCTGACGATATGAAAAGTGGAGACAGAAGAATAGCCTGAAGCTCGTCGGCCAGCCAGCATAAAGTATGCAGCTCTGCAGAAAGAGCAAGGGTGGCCCACCTCAAACATGGTGGGAGAAGAGAACCTACTCCCTAATGTTCTCATCTGACCTCAACACTTGTGCGGTGGTATGCACATACCTACACTCTCACCACGCACATAACACTTGTAATTACATATTTTGCCTTTTACAAGTAATGCCCCTGGGAATATGGGAGTAGAGCTGTATGTTTGATAAAATGATTTCATTTCCTTTGGATGTGGATGCTGGAGGGGTGTGGTGGCATGCACCTATGGTCCTAACACTCAGGAGGCTGAGGCAGGAGGAGCACGAATGTAAAGCCAGCCTGAACTACATAGCAAATTCTAGGCCAGCTTGGGCTATATAACAAGACACTCTGTCAATAAAGAGGCAGACAATAAAAGGGAAGATAGATGATTAGAAGAGAATTAAGATATGTCCTGAATTAACTCAGTGGAAACAAATAACAGCACAATGCTCATTACTATTATTCTGTGTTAATGGTCATTTGACAAATGTGTCACTTGACAAAGACCAGCATTTTCTGGGGTAATGCTTCCTTTTAGGTGTAGGGTGAGACGCCTGACTTGATAGTTCTAGAACACAATAAGACACATAGATCCACGGTCACATACACTTTGAGATTGTGACCGTGTGGGATATGAACATCTCTAAGTTTTCATTGGCGCTCAGAGTAGTCATCTATAAGTTGGAAAGTAATTAAAGGCTGCTGTTAACCAGATTAAAAACTGACTCTCTGCATGTGTCTGCGTCACTCCAAACAGTAATTTCCCAGGGAGAACTGTGTTTGAAGCATAGCAGATAGAGTCCCCCGAAGGGTTTGATATGATCAGCTTGATTTCTCTGGCTTTCTACTGAAAACATTTGTAAAAATTTGGTTCACATAAAATGGTGTCAATTAATAATCCTTTGGTTGATGCAGATGAACTGTCACATCAGGAAGGCATCTGGCAGTGGCATGAGGGACAAATAAGATTAATAGATTGGAACCTTCAGGACAGTACAGTTTAGCCACTTTATGATAGATGTGAATAATGAGGTTTGCTAAATAAATAAATAAAGGCATAACTCAGCATATTTCCTCCTGTAGTTCTGGTTTATTATGTGCTTTGAAATTACTAATTACAAATGCAGTTTCTAAAGACTTTATTATATGCAACACATAGGCATGTATATTTATATACATATATATCAGAACATCTCTTTTACAATGTAATTTATGCATTTTAAAAGCATAAAAGTGGGCTGGAGAGATGGCTCAGCGGTTAAGAGCACTGACTGCTCTTACAGAGGACCTGGGTTTGATTCCCAGCACCCACATGGCAGCTATGAACTGTCCTTAACTCCAGTTCCAGGGGAATCCAAAGCCCTCTTCTGACCTCTGCAGCATTGCACAACACAGGTGCACTCACATACATGCAGGCAATACACTCATACACATAAAATAAAAATAATAAAATATTTTAAAAAGCATAAGCAGTCACATGTACACAGACTGATTTATACTACTACACGTAGCTGTTCAAGTTATACATGGCATAAAGACTGGGATGGAAAGTAGGCGCTGCAGGTAAGAGCACTGGCTGCTCTTGCAGAGGACCTGGGTTCAAATCCCAGCATCCACATGGTGGCTAACAACCATCCATGACTCCAGTTCCAGGGGATTCTGTGCCCTTTTCTGACCTCTGTGGGTGTTGCACGACATGGGTACAATAACACACATGCAGGAAATACACTCATACACATAAAATAATAAATAAAATAATAAAGATAATCAACATACAGTGCCGATTCATTCCACGAACCTCATAAATTTGTGTCTTTTTGAGGCAATTTTTCAACATACCAGCCCAAACAGGAATTCAGGGAAATGACTGTCGTTTTATTTTGGTGAAGGATGGGGTCCTGTCTTTCTAGGTGGTACAACAATACCCTGTGGACCAGCAATGGCCTTGGACAGTTACCTATTTGAATACTTTCTGCCTCCTGAAGCCAATGTCCAGAGTTCCCTTTTGAATTTACCCATAAGAACCCCAAGTCAGAGAATGCAGTGCCCCCTTTCCACGTTCCCTAAGCATTAGAGCCGGGTTGTGCCCAGGCCTGAGGCTCACTGTCTTGGTTAGTTTTTTGTCAACTTGATACAAATTAGAGACACATAGGAAGAGGAAGCTTCAACTGAGAAATTCTCTCCATCAGACTGACCTGTGGGCATGTCTGTGGGACGTTTTCGTGATTGCTAATTGATGTAGGCGAGCTCAGCCTGCAGTAGGCAGTGCCACCCCTGGGCAGTTAGACCTGGCCTATATAAGAAAAGTAGCTGAGCAAGCCAGGGAAAGCAAGCCAGTAAACAGCATTCTTCCATGGTGTCTGCTTCGGTTCCTGCCTTGGCTTTGCTCAATGAAGAAATACAACCTAGAAGCCAAGTAAGCTCTCTCTTCCTCCAAGTTAGTTTTGGTCAGGGTTATATCACAGCAACAGAAAGCAAGCTTGGATGTTCCCCAGACAGAACTCAGCATCTAGATGCAGGGATTAGGAGGTTGCTGGTGTGAGGCTGCTGGGCCTCATAAGGAGAGGGCTTTCCGTGGTTTCCAAGTCAGAGGATTCCATGGAATGGATGCATCCCAGAATCATGCTTTCTTCTGTAGCCTGTGATCTCGGCTCTTTAAGTCTTCCTGGTAGAAACCATTACCTTTCTCTCATACGAGCTAATGATGGTGTATCCAAGAGTCAACAATGTCTCTAGGATAGCAATGCCTTCCTGTAATAATAGATAAGAAGTATCTTATGAAGAAGAGCCGTAACTTATATAACTTGGCAACATAACAGTAATTGACTCCCTGACTTAAGAACAAACATTCCTAGACCCTTTGCATGGTCTGTATGCTTTCCCTAGTTTATCCTTCTTCTGGCTGATATACCGTTATCTTGAGTTCTTATGTAAAATTTTTCTTTGTGCCTATCTTACTGTATTATTTAATAGTTTTGTATCACATATGCATATATTAATTCACTTTACATGTCTTCAGTTTTATAAAATTGCATCATAGTAGTATTATTTATTATGTGTATGACTATTTTGCCTGCATGTATGTAACTGTAACCCATGTGTGCAATGCCCACAGAGGCCAGGAGAAGGCATTGAATCCCCCTGGAACTGGAGTTATGGACAGTTGTTAGGCACTTTGTGGATGCTGAGAACTGAATCTGGGTCTCCTGTAAGAACAGCCAGTGCTGTTGACTACTAAGCCATCTCTCCAGCTCTGACTTGCCTTTTCTTATTCTATACTATGTTTTTCAGATTTGCGATTGCTTCATTCATCTGTCGGTCTTTTGTGCTGTTTATGTCTGAGTACTTTATATCTTTTTCCCCCATAATAAATGAAAACAAAATTTAAGTTACTGTTTTGAGTTTGTTGTTCATATATGCATATACAGAGTATTTCAGTATGAATCTCCTATTCGGTCCCCTTGCTAAACTCTTACTATTTTTACAGTTTGGAGAGCTCATGTTTGTGCTTCAAACCCACAATGCCTGTTTATTATGTAGGCGTCCAGATGCAAAGTTGCAGCTTCTCCTTTTCATTTTGTGGCTTTGTTATTTATTGAGTAGACTCGGCAGGGAAATACTACATAAAAACAGTGGGCATGTATATCTTGTGTTGTGCCTTATCTTGCTAATACTACAAATGATGGTTGATAATCAGAGTTGAAAATTCCATTTTCTTCCTTAATTTTCTAATAGCTTTAGCTTTTAAATTATGAATGAATATTTTAACAAATATTATTTCTGAACCAATTGAAATGATCACACTTTTTGTTAATGTGGTGAAATTACATTAATAGATTATTTTTCATTGTTAAATCATTATAATTATCTTGGTCATGTAGTGTTTCATGTGGAGAAAGCAGGATTTGAATATTGTCTTTACAATTTGTATATCTATTTGCTCAAGAATGAAATGCATTGTTCATACACAAAACTTTGTATGGTTTTGGTATTAAGATTATCAGTTACTTCAGATAGCCTACCGCTCTGTTATTATGTGCATGAAAATCATAGCCACCGTACACAATGAAATGATGCTTTTATCACTGTGTGTTGATTTGCTGTGCTGGTGGAACTACTCAGTGTTTCTACTGGTTAACATTTACTTTCTACTTTTTGTTTACTCATGTCCGAAATTTATTCCTTGTGAGCATAATATCAGGATATTGATTTTACACATGACTCTCTTGGCAAGAAATTCATTACTAAATTGTCATTGCTAACATACTTAGACTAATTTATGCCACTATCGGTTTTGTTCTGGTTTTTCCTTCCATTTCTATGTTCCTGTCTCGTCTTTCCTTACTTCATCCTTAGCTACAGAACAAATTCAAGGCCAACCTGGCCTACTCGAGACCTTGCCCCCAAAAGAAAAAAAAAAAAAAAACAAAACTCTTATTTGTCCCTAACCCCTCTCCACATAAGGGACTAAAGATATGTATTTATTTAGATCAATTATTATTTGTGTCTTTATTGGCAACACTCTATGGTGGTTACCTAGAAATATTGCTGTGCATTGTTGCATAGTCTCTAGCTGACATCTTCAACCTCTCATCTATTTTAATATAAGGGCCTTATGCCGTCTGAACTCTGAGCCTTTCCCTACCTGCTTATATGAATTTTTATCAATAGTTAAATACTGTATCATTATTGTTTAAGTTTCTTTGTTGCACGTTAATACTCCACAAGCACAAATTTAAATACCGTTTGCTCACCCTTTCTTCCAGCACCTCGGCTCTACTTACAGCACCATTTTTCTTCCTTCACTTTGTGCTTTGGTCATCCGTCACATCAGTAGTAAATACACTGCTATGGTTCTTTGAGGTCATGTTTATGTCAGTCATTCAAAGATAGCTTTGATGAGTGTGGAATTCTCAGATGATGGCTTTCTCTCAGATTTTTTTCCTGTGGGGATTTTTCCCTATTGTATCACTGTTTCTTTTTAAAATAATATTCTTTATTTCTTTCAATGTATTTTAATATATCCATCCAACACTACCTTGCTTTAACTCCCCCTATTGTCCCCCCTTTTCCCTGTCAACTTCATGTTCTCTTTTGTTGTTGTTATAATCTCCTAGTCCAATTAATGCTGCCTATACGTGCATGGATGGTGGGGCCCAAGAGTCATGGGCAGCCTACCAGAGGCCAAGTCCCCAAAGGAGAGTTTTCTCTCTCTCAGCAATCATCAACTGCCAATAGTGCCTTGGCAGGAATGGGGACTTGGGGCCCCTCCCCCAACCAGACTAGAATTTTGACTGGCTTGATCTTGTGTGAGTCTTGTGCCAATAACCACATCTGTTGTGGGTTGATATGTGCAGCAGCCATGTCATATCCAGAAGTCAGTGTTTTATAACTCCTCCCCATCACTGGCTCTCTGCTCCTCTTCCAAGACATTCCCTGAGGCCTGGGTGGGGGATACATATTACAGAGAAGTTTTTCACAGCTTAGAACTCATAGTTCCTTATACTCAGCATTATGATTATTTGGGTTTTTTGAAGCAGGGTCTTACTGCATAGCCCTGGATAGACTGGAACTTGCAGTGATCCTCCTCATTCTGCCTCTTGAATGCTGGGCTTTCATGTGTGGACTGCTATGTCCTGCATTTGCTGGTATTTTGAACACATTGTCCCTTGTGTTCTGCCTTCTGCTGTGGCTCTGTCATTGTAGCTGCAACACTGTGAGGCTCTTTCCCTCCCTTTTATTGAATAAGCTTCTAATTTCCTTTGATTTTTTGGTATCTGATGATTTCCCTCAACATGCACATTCATTCTTGTGTCTTCCTCTTTTTAAATGGTATACCTCTTGTGTCTCTTGATGAATGTCTTTCATCAGTTCTGACTAGCCAGTGAGCTCTCAGGATCGACCTGCCTCTGTCCCCAACATTGGGTTACAGGCATGTGTGGCCATGTCCAGCTTTATCATAGGTGCTTCAGACTTGAACTCACTTCCTCTTACTTTCACAGCC
The DNA here is from genome assembly GCF_000622305.1 of Nannospalax galili. Taxonomy (NCBI): domain Eukaryota; kingdom Metazoa; phylum Chordata; class Mammalia; order Rodentia; family Spalacidae; genus Nannospalax; species Nannospalax galili. The sequence continues at coordinate 6,504,631 of NW_008339923.1, forward strand.
AGTGCCATTTTCCCAGCCCCTCATTGTTTCTCAATCTGTGTCAGCTTTACTGTTTAACCTGTTCATTCAGTTTTTGTTTTGTTCTCATAGTTTGTGTCTGTACCTCCCATTTCACTGCAGGATCTCTGGGATTACAGACATGCGTTACTGTGTCTGGCTTTGCATGAATTCTGGGAATCCTAGTGCTTTATCAACTGAGCCATCCCCTCAGCCCAACTTATATAATATTCAAGTAATATTGTCTTAAAACTTTAGGAGATCATTTTCATAATTATTTATCAGCATGCTCCATTTTATGACTTTTTTTAAATTTGAAGGTGTTATTTACATTTTCCCTTTTGTGTCTGGTGATTTAACTGGTGATTTCTGCTATCACTTGTGGAGGCTTGTTTTGTGACTTTCATAGTGAAATTTAGTTGTTTGGACTTTATCTCAGAAATCAGGAAACATAATTCAAGATATTTCATTCATGGGAGAACTGTGTGTGTGTGTGTGTGTGTGTGTGTGTGCGCGTGCGTGCACGCCAGGCTCCAGGAGACAGTACTGCCAGTACTGCGTATGGATGCTTTAGCCACTGATAATTACTTGAACCTACCCTTGGACCCTTAGGTTTAGTTTCTCTTACACTGCCTGGGGCCCAGTGCTTTGTTTTCAGACTGCAAAACTGATAGAGGGAACTGCAGTTTCACTTTACACATTGTTTTGCATAGGGGTCACAGAGCAATGTAATATACTTTGGAGATGTACCACAATCCCCTGCATTAAAAGGAAGCTGCTTGCATTAGATCTAAAATTTTTGAACTTAGAGAGTCCTTCAGAGTACACGGTATAGCATTTCATTGTAATTATAAATTGTAATAATCATCCTAGGGATATTATTCATCAATTCATCAATTTATCCAAGCTTCTATTTCATGTCTGAAAATTTATTTTGCTTTCATAAATATACATATAAAGATGTGATCTAATGAATTGTTACTAGGAGAGATTCTTAACATAAACACTTGTCAAGCAGAATTAATAGAGTCAGAGGAAGAAGAGGTTTGTACATGGTAATTTCTGTTTTAAGGCTTTTTTCAAAAAGTCATAAAGTGGGCCTGAATAAGCAAATAAACTTTGCTTATTCATGTGTAACTAGAACCTGTTCTGATTATTTAAGATCTGTCCTTAGGCATTCGCGTGGTGCATGCAGGCAAAATATACATATCAAAGAAAAATTGGTCCTGCCAGGCATGGTGGTGCTCGCCTTTAATCCCAGCACTCGGGAGGCAGAGGCAAGCGGATCTCTGTGAGTTCAAGGCCAGCCTCGTCTACATAGTGAGTTCCAGGACAGTGGGGGCTACAGGGAGACCCTGTCTCAAAAAGACCGAAAAATAAAAAGATTGGTCCTTAGAAATACTATATCTTTGGGAACTGTGAAGCATGTGTATATCATTTTTCTTTGGGGGAGAAATTTGATGTTATATATTACACTTAAATAGGTACACACTCAACAAACCATCAGTCATTTTAAGTTCAGCCAAGGAAAATTGGCCAAGAGAACAGACATAAAATAATGCTCTTTGTAGAACTACCTTTAATAGTGAGAAGATTGACTCAACAGTCTGTCCCTAAGAAAGGGAATGGATAAGTTAACTATGGCTGTTTTGAAATTTGCAGCCCTGCTTACCAGTTAATGTGTGTGTGTGTGTGTGTGTGTGTGTGTGTGTGTGTGTGTACACATACACAAGTCATCTTGGTTATTGGTTATGTTGAATGAAACCTCAAGTTGTCAATATTTGAGATTTGTACAAATTTTTAAGAATTCTAGATAATACAGTACAGGGACAAAAATATTGCTGGTAATGATCCATAATCTTAGGAGAGCAAGGAGGAGACAGAATTTATGTCTGTAATACTCTGTTTTGTTTCATTGAGACAGGTTTTCATGTAGCCTGAGCTGCACTTGAACTCCTGATTCGTCTACTTCCATCTTCTGAATGTTGAGATTTCAGGCATGCACCACCATGCCCAGCCTGTGATATTTTATTTCTTTATTCAAAAATTATTTGACATAAAACACAAAATGTTGATATTCGATTTTAATGGAGTGATTATTCTATTGTTTTATTTCATACATTTCAGTGTTTTAAAGGTTTATTATTCAAAATTTCACACACCTAAAACCAACCTCAAATACTAAAACAAAAACTCCTTTAACTATTTTGACTGAGGCAGAGTCAAATATGGATGCGGAATCTTGGTACTGACTATCATCTGTGCTCACATTAATTTAGACATTATCTGCAGTAATTTTTTACTTTATTTTTCCAACCTCTATTCCTCAAACTCATTACATAAAAATTAAACCTTAAAAAAATGATTTACCCTAGAACATGTGGTAAATTGCCCTGAAACCAGTTATCTTGAGTGGCTAAGCCAGGATCCAGGTTGCGCTCTTTAACTTTTTGAGTACACTTCCCTAGCCAAAAGAACTAAATACAACACTGGTCTGCACTGTTTGTTAAAGTTTGCCTAACCCTGCTGGAGAAGGTCCCCTTCCAAGGTCACATGAGGGTTGATACGTGGAATGCTTGTGCAGCTTTTAGCCCCTTGTCTAAGAAAATCTGAGTTCTCATCGGAAAAGTATGTCCTGGTCATTTTGTTATGTAAGGGCATCCTTCACATCTACAATAAGTGTGAATAAAATTTCCAGCTCTGTAGTGCAAATGAAATGATGTCAATATGGCCAAAATATGAAAGCCATTGTAAGAATATGGCCATTGTAAACCACGAACTGAAACAAATTGATTATATGGAGTTTGTCATTGTATAGTTCCATTCATTTATTCTTGTAGACAGATTTTTTAAATGTCTTGAATGGCTACCTTTATTTTTTTCCTGAGTTGGGATCTGTTAAGTTACTCAGGCTGACCTTAATTTAAACTTACTCTGCAGCCCAGGTAGGCCTTGAATTTGTGATCCCTCCTGCCTCAGCCTCCCAAGTAACTGGAATTACAGGCCTGCACCACCCAACCCAACCTAAGTGACTACTGTATTTGAAGTTCAGATGTGAGAAAATGAAACTTTTCTTCCTTTGTATAGAATTGTCTAGTATATTTTAAAGAACAGATTCATTTCAGAAGCATTTCATTTTGTTATTGTTTTATTTTGCTATTTATTTTTGAGAACTTGACTTTGCTGTGTAGTCTAGACTGACCTTGAGTTGGGGATCCTCCTGCCTCAACCTCCCAAATGATTTCAGGATATTTCTTGATTCTTATGATAAACTCTGGAAGGTATTATTGTCATATTTGCGGAACAGATATGGCAGAAGTGACTATTAATGTTATAAAATTCTTAGGAAAAGTTTTAACATGTTGAACTGTATCACAAATATGCAGAGTTTTTAGCTTGACTGAAAAACATGCATTTTTAAACTCTAGAAAGTTTTGACTGATTCCAAAGCTCTGTGTGTGGCATCATGGCTGCTTAGGATTCCGGAATCATTGGGTAGGCCAAAGTAACACTAGTTAATGGGGTCTTTGCTCCAATTTAGCTGAATAGTGAAGTGAATGAAAGGATGGCTTTATTACATTGTTACTCTCTTTTGTGAGACTCCTGAGCAGAAATAAAAGAGCTGAAGGTCCCAAAGGGGCCGCTGCCGTGTTCAGGAGTTATTCCCAGTATTGTAATAGACCCTGTGTGGTTCATGAAAAGACAGAAAAAAGAAACCCGTTAGCAGGAGTGTTGGTTGTAATCTATGTTTTTGATTATCGATGACAGGATCCTAAAATTACACCCAAATATCTCTCACAGGTTCTGAAATTGAGTTTCTGAAAAAGCACTGTAGTGGTAATAGGAGGTAAAGTGCAGAGTTCCAGAGAAATGAGCTGAGAATTGAGCCTGCAATGGAAATTGATCCTATCAGTCAACTCCTGCCCTTACTCTTAGAGAAAGGGACTGAGGGAGAAGGAGCCAGGATGGCTGATTAAATAGGACACTAAACGCTGGAGGCTAGAACCAGGCTTGGCAGTCCCTTGGGTCAGGACTGAGACCATCAGGCTTTTCCGCTGGAAGTCTGGCTCAAGCTGGCAGAAGGAGAACAAAATGAAAAATGCCTGGGGCAGGCAGGAAAGTCCATGGAGCTCCAGAACTAAGCTTTCGGCTTCGCTACCATGGTGCTCCTCAGGGCTGCCATTCTCCAAGCTCATCATGCGCCAGTGGGCCCAGAGTGGACCAGCTGACCTCATGAGTCACCCCGATGGGGCCTGTCATGATGTCCACTCTCGAGGAGGGGGGACATGTCAGTGTGGCCTGAAAGTGTATGAAGTGAAATGGCCTTGGAATCAATTGCTGTCCTGTCCTAGGTAGCATCTTTAGGCTTGTGAGGAACAAGGAGCAAATACCCTGCAACTCTTAGTCCCCTGTATATAATTTATTACCCTGTTATCTAACTGGAGGAGATTTATAATTTTCCCATAGAATGGTACTAATGGAATGCCAAGGGGGACTTGGTCAGGGAGGGATGCAGTGTATATTGCAATTAGCTTTACTGAAACTACACATTTCTGGTTATGGAACTGCTAGTGTATTTCCTACAGTGTAATATGTTTCTACAGTGATGCTCTTGGAGGCTTCAGTGATCACCAGAATAACTCACTGGGCTAAGTGTCCCCTTGGAATGGCTCTTTCACACTGTTGAAAATATATCTACAAAAAGCTGTGAAACTAAAGGTACTATAAAAATGCTAACTTAAGATGCAACGGTTAAAAGCCATTGCTGGTTCAGATGAAGTTTTTCAGAATGGAAGAAGAAAGGGGAAAGGAGTGCTTGGGAGGAATTGTTGATGGCTTCTCAGAGTTCCTTTGTCACTGAACAGCCTAGCAACAATGTCATTAGCAGGAGGATGCTATCCTAGTTGTGTGGCAGCACATAGGAGTTCATTTATATTCCTAGGTATATCTATCTTTTTACATTTTTTGTGATTATTTAACTGTTTTGTTTTTGCTTATAATTTTTAGTTTTGGAGATTAGGCTCAGGGACTCCAATATATGTTCTACAACCTGGTTGCACAGGTTGATTAGCCCCTCTGGGCCCTGGCAAGAGAAAATGACAGTTTCCTACCAGCAGTATACCATGTAATCATTTGTTGATTCAGAGTCTCCAACTTTTGACAAGTAGGAGAAGTGATTAGGAATCAGAGTCCAAGTGACCTTCTTACTAGGCCCTGTTGATTTGATTCAGAGCTACCCTGTTGATACTGGTCTTGCCATGCTAGTATCGGCATATCTGGAGGCACAGCAGAGCCATACACCATCAGCAAAAAGGATACAAGGAAATATAGATATATCTTGACTTATAAGGGACTTAGTTCCCTGTAAACCCACTGTAAGTTAAACTACCTTAAGCTGAAACAGTATTGAACCATCTAGTATGACAGTCTAGCCACACAGTGTGCTGTGGAGTATCTGTCGTTTCCCCTTCTGGTCCCTGGACTGACAGGGAACTTTGCTTGATTGCACTGCACATCACCAGCCTGAGGAAAGATTAAAATTAGAAGTGCAGATTCTCCAGAATGTATTTCTGCTTTTGTCCCATCAAGAAGTGGAAAAAATTGTGAGGCAAGACATTCTATTTTTAAAAGTACTTTTATTATTTCTTTGAGAATTTCATACAGTGCATTTTGTATTTTTATTATATTCACCTCCACTTATTTCCCTAAGTCTTCCCAGACCATCTCCATCTCCCAACCTCCTCCCTACTTTGCGTCTTCCATTTTCGTTGCTGTTTTTAATGACCCATCCAGTTCAATTTGTACTGGCTACGGGGCCAACCACTGAAGCCTGGTGGACCTAACAAAGGAAGTGAGACATTTTAACTCCATTTTCGTTGCTGTTTTTAATGACCCATCCAGTTCAGTGGGCCAACCACTGAAGCCTGGTGGACCTAACAAAGGAAGTGAGACATTTTAAGTCAGGGATCATCTGTACACTACAGATGCTTGTATAACAGCTTTGTTTTGGTTTACTGGGAACTTGAAGATACCAGGCTGTCAAGGTCAGCCTCTCCATAAAGAGTTGGACCTCATGCATCTGTTGCCTCTAATTTGTTCATTATATCCCTCATGGAAATGGTGATTTTAGATACTAGGTCACCGGGTGCGTGCTTTATGCTACCTTATCTCTTTACTTGGCAAATGAATGGAAAGTTTGAGACAACATTTTACTTTGATGGGATTCTAAGAGGTGCTAACAAAGGAGAAGGAAGTATACATTTTAAGATAACTTGACCAATGGACAGACATTAGCTCTTTGCTTTATATTCTTGGGGTTCATCTTAAGTGTGTGTTTTCTTAGCTAAAGAATACTGAAATGACTAATTGATTAAGTGGGAAATAGTTTTCCATTGAAATTCATTTAGAACTACACTGTTTAAGCTCATATATAAATACTTTATTAGTGCAATTGATAAAATCCTTGGGGAAATCCTTAAAACAGTCCTTGTGGAGACCTTTGATTAGTAAAGAAGACAACAATGAGGTACCTGCAAATCTGTTTATGTGTAAGAGATCAGGAGTTGATTAAAAGTTTTTATAGCCAAGTGTGGTGGTATACACCTTTAACCCCAGCACTTGGGAAGAAGAAGCAGGCAAATCTCTATGAGATCTAGGCTAGCCTGTTCTACATAGCAAGTTCAGGGCAGCTTGGGGCTGCAGGGAGATCCTGTCTCAGAGAGACAAAATGTTTTTTTTAAACGTTCAACTAATGGAGCATTAAATAAAATTAGGTATTTCTTACATTTTAAGAAGTCACTAATCTGGAATAAGTCTTCAGTGTCATTTCTAAATTGATAATTGATAATTTAATTTTAAAAATTAATTTATTAATAAATAGCCCATAAGACTGCTGCTCAGTATTCCTTGGGATCTTCTTGGTCTTGCTTGTCCTTGGTCCCTGAGTCATATATGTTAGAAAAGCTTGGATGATGGTTATTAGCCTCATTGAATGTTTTAAGTACATGTGTGACAGGTAACCTTATCTTTTATATATGAAACCAAAGCATTTTATTGTATACATATCTGTGGATTGAAATGTGCAGGTACAGGGTGCTCCTGAGTTCATCTGGTCTTAAATAATAGAGAGAACAGACATGTGGGAGTTGTATACACTGGAAGTCAGGAGAGAACTTCAGGTGCATTGCATACCCACTTCCAGCTCCCTGTAGTACAGGTGGATTTGTCTGGTACAGCTCTTCCATTAAACAAAAAGGAGAAGGGAGACAAATTCTTCCTAGCACTTCTGTCCAAAACTAAATATATAACATTATTACATGTTATATTCTTTGCCATGTTTAATAATCTTTAATAGTCTGTTGCTTTATCTTGTAATCTTGTTTAGTTTCATAAAGACTAATATGTTGATGAAGCTTTGTTCCCTTGTCACATCTGAGTCTAGATACTATGAACCAACCTTGACCCTGGTGGAATCATCAAGCCTAACTTGGCCACAATATTTCCATTTCTATATTGGGAATGAAAGTATCCAGTCCACTGAATGGCCCCACCGATCCTATTATTTCTTAAATTCCCATGTATATTTTCCTTACCAGTTATAGTTCTTTTACACACATTATGGTGACCACAGTTAAAAAAACAAAAATCAAAATTATATTTGTACTGTGGGCAAAACAAAGCCCAACATTCTAGCTTAGATTTCCCCCAACCCCTGAAAGATAGCTATCTTAAACATTGCATGGTACTCATAGTGCTCAATAACATATATTTTGTCTTAATATTTCTTAGCATTTCATAAGCAAGCATAATCATTCTCTGTACATTTAAATTTATATTATTCAAAATACATGTGTGTCTTACATCTCATTTAAATTTCTATATGTGGGTTCTATCAGATTCCTTCTAATTCTTCTTTTCCATATTCTTTCTTTCAAATAGATCCCATGCGTGGCCCAAGAAAACTGGAAGTCGTAGAGGTCAAATCTCGACAAATCACCATCCGATGGGAGCCATTTGGGTACAATGTAACTCGTTGCCATAGTTACAATCTCACTGTGCACTACTGTTACCAAGTGGGAGGACAGGAGCAGGTGCGAGAAGAAGTAAGCTGGGATACAGATAATTCACACCCTCAGCACACAATCACTAACCTGTCACCATACACCAACGTCAGCGTGAAGCTCATCCTCATGAACCCCGAGGGGCGCAAGGAAAGTCAAGAACTCATAGTGCAGACGGATGAAGACCGTGAGTGCTTTTAAATGATATATCTGTGTGAAATATGTTCTTGCAAAACCAACTTTTGTTTCCTTGAGTTTGAGAGCTTTATAGTGAACACAGGAGAAGGGATTTCTTTGTGTATCTGTGCTTCAGTGTCTCAGCACTGATAAACAGAAGGAACAAAGATGTAGAAATTTATCTTTCTGGATAAATTTATTTTTGTACACTTTTGCACATGTCTGACACGTATACTTACCATTCGTATCTCCCACCTCCCCACCACCCTTGTCCACCTCCCTCCCCACAAATCTCTCCCTCATACATAGGTCTATCTATTGTGTTTTGTGACCCACTGAGGTTAACCAGGGATGTCTGTGTGACTATGAATTTAGTGCTATCCATTGGTGCCTGATGGGCTCAGCAGTGGTTTCACAACTAAAAACCATGATCCCCCTCTCCCAAAAGTCTACTGATAGCCAATAATTAAGAGGTAAAGGGTAGGGCCCCATGAACTCCTCCCCCTTCCTTGACTGACTGTCAACAGGGCCAGTCTCGTGTGGACACAGTGCAGCCAGCCATAGCTGTTGTGAGTTAATGATCACAAAGACTATGTAAAGGATATTCCACAGCCCTCACTCTACCTTCAGGCTCTTACATACTTCCTGTCCACTCTTCCACAATGTTCTCTGAGCCTTAAAATCGGTAGCTATTTAGAGGCGGTGATCCCACCACCATTGCTTATTCTTGGCATCTTTATTAATCATGTAGCACTTTTCTGTATATAGGAAGTCTGTATTGCCCTAAGAAGCTCTTTCTATATTCTACTATGGAACTGTTAAAATTATTATATGTTCTCCTTCATCTTTTTCCTCAAAATATAAACTACTTGTTAGAAGAAACCATTGTATTTCTTCTATACCAATATATATATGGCCTTGAGTATGTAACAAACATTCACAACAACAAAATTAGTCCTTACATGAAATAAGAGTATTGCTGATAGGCACATAATGCATGTTTTAATCAGCACTAATGTTTGAATGGATGGAAGATGAAATGTGGCCATTTTGGGGGAGAGCAGCTGTGGTTGCTGAGACAGGAACCCACATAAGACTTCAGAGTTTCAAATAGAAAATTGACGTTAGTTGGGAATTCTTTGGAATCCATCAAAATCACTTATTTTGTTTATTTGTTTGTTTAAATTGTCTTGCTAGTTGCAGGAGCTGAGCCTTGCATTCTTAGCAAATAAAAACCTATTGTTTTTGTAGCTCACCAGCATTCAACTAATTAGAAAAGAATTGTTATTGCAAATAACATTTTCTCAAACAAAAAATACAAAAAGATAGAGACAAATAGAATAATGGTCATACAATCCCAAATATAAAGAGAGACGTAGTTTATTGCGATGCTATTGATCAAACAGCATTCATGTGAGGTTTTAGCTTTTTGTTATTGTTGTTGTTGTTGTTGTTGTTTTTGACAGGTTCTCCATAGCCTCAGCCCACCTGGAAGTCACAATGTGAACCAGGGTGGCCTCCATCTCACAGAGATTCATCTACCTGCCTCTATCTCCCGAGGGCTAGGATTAAAGACCCAGATTGATTTGATCTTTTTTTTTTTAAATGTAATCAGTCTTTTTAAAAAAAATTTCCTTTTCTTTCCTTTAAAAACTTTGAGTTTACTTAAAAAAAAAACTTTGAGTTCACTTAAAAGATTCTTGTCAACATTTCCACAATATCTTTGATTACCAGGTCTCTTCCTGGACATTTTAATGTTTATTCTTTTAAGATGTCCTTCAGTCAACATAATTAGAATACCTCCCATTTTTTTTTAGAATTCTATGCTCTTATATACACAAGTTGAATGAAACCAAAAGTTATTTATTAGTTTTTACCTTTTATATCTGCACCTAGATTTATTGAAAATTTCATACATGTATACAATATGTATTGATCATATGCACCCTGACACTCTTCAGTTTTCCCCAGGCTTCCTCCACAACACATCCCCCTCCCAACCTCATACCCTATTTTTTTAACCCGTTGAGCCCAGTTTGTGCTTCCCATGTGTGCATGGGTATGAGATCTTGCAGTGGGGCATGACAACCTACCAGTAGCAACCCCAGAAAGATCAACTGCCCAAATGCAAATATCAGCGTGAAATAAAACATTCACTCATACCATGTGAGCAAACTGATGATGTCATAGTAAATGCTTTGGAGACAATTAAGACCAGGGTTGGTGATATTTCTTAAGCATGGCCTACTGAGTTTCAGTTTCTGATTATGATGAACATTTTAGACCCTAGATGACATCTAGATGTTAAACCTTAAAAACTGACTTAAATATAAAACCACTTTAGAAATAAGGCAACTGAAATCCAAGGAGGTTCAATAATTTGTCTAAATCACACTCTTATAAGTAGAATGAGTCTTAACTAGCACTTACCCCTACCCCATCAATGTCAATAGTATGCTTTTCTGTTAAACAGTACTTGCCAGAAAAGCTTTCATTCTACCAATAAGCATGCCCTCAACTAAAAATGAGCTCAAATTTTGAAATCCTTCACTTCCTTTTGAAATTCTAGGCAAACTTCCAGTCTGTGACAGACTTATTGACAATTAAAAAACTATTCATAACCTCACACGATCAAACGTTTCCCCAACCTCCTTTTTAAAAGAATTATTGAAGTCTTTATTCATGAGTTGATGAACATTTATTTTCAGTTAAAAATAATGGATGCTGTGACTATTTTGTACAACCTTCTGAATTGACTTGTTTTTAGGTTTTTCTTGGAGGGATCATCAGTAGATGCAGTAGATATTTACATATTTAGATGGATGGATGGCTAGATGATAGACAGGTATCTAGACAGATATTTAGATGATGATAGATAGATAGATAGATAGATAGATAGATAGATAGATAGATGGATGATGGATGGATGGATGGATTAATGGATGGATAGATAGATAGAAAGAAAAGATATCTAGACAGACAGATAGGAAGAAGTGGAACTCCTGGGTCATGTTGTATATCTATATATGTTGACCTGTTTGAGGAACTGCTAGACTATTTTCAAGTTGTTAAATGATTTTACATACCCTTCAATAGTGCATTCGGGTTATAATTTCTTCACATTTTTGTCAACATTTATTTCTCAAGCCAGATGTATGTGAGGTGATAGCTCATTGATGTTTTGATTCACAGTTTCCAGCTAGCTAATGATATTGACTATCGTTTCAGGTGCTTATTGGATATTTGTATATCTTCTATGGAGAACTATTTATTCAGATCTTGTGCCCATTTCTAATAAGGTTATTTTCTTATTAGTGGGTTTTTCATAATTTTTATGTATATGCAAATCTGTGACCAGATACGGCTTGTGAAAACCTACTCCCATGCTGTATATTGTTTCTTTCCTTTCTCTATAATACCCTTTGATGCACAAAAGTTTCTACTTTAAAGATGTGCAGGTGATTGACGGTTTCTTTTGCTGCTTCTGCTTTGGGCTTTACATGTAAGCAGTTACTATTTATGCCAAAGTTATGGAGATTCACACCACGAACTTTTCCTAAGATTTCTTTAGCTTTGATTCTATATATTTAGGTTTTCAATGAATTTTTACTTGATTTTTATGCATGATTTGAGAGAAGAGTACGGCTTTGTTCTTTTGTATGTAGATATCATGCATTGTTTGTTAGAAAGATTATTGTCTCCTCAGTGAGTTCCCTGGCACCCTTATTGAAAGTCAGTTGGCTGCAAATGGAAGGGTTTATATCTGGAGTTCTCAGCTCATTTCTATTGATTTGTATATCTAACTTTCTTCCAAAATCACTCTACCCATTTATATAAGCCTTGTCATACTGTTTGTATTCTTTGTTGGTGTTTCTGTATTGCTCTGATGTTCTGGTGTTCTTTTGTTTTGTTTTGTTTCCTTTTGTGACAGTCTCACTATATAGCACAGGCTAGCCTCAAACTCAACATCCCCCTGACTCTCATCAGAGTTCTAGGATTACAGGTATGTGCCACTATATCTGGCTGTCATAGGTCTTCAGATAAGGACATTTGAGTCCTCTGCAACAGCTTTTGTATTACTCAACCTATCATTTAACAATCGGTTATATATTCATTCCCAAGTATTTGTGTATTTATAAAGAGGTATAGGTACCCTATTAGTAGGATAGCCAGATAACCATGATCCTACACTATAGCATGCATTTTACAAAGCATACTCAAAATTCTAAAAGTTTAAAAGGATGAAGAGAAATCATATTTTTAAAAAGGATTACATTTTATTTAAAAAATACAATTAGATTTTCTCACAAAACATACAAGAAAGTATTACATATTTTTGGTTTTTGAAACCATGAAGCTTTCCTAATAAAAACAAATAATTTTTGTGATCTGTATTATTTGGGTTAGAGATAGTTTGTTGATTAAGAGCATGTTCTCACTGCTCTTGCAGATGATTCAAGTTCAGATCCCAGCACCAAAACTGGGCAGCTCATAACTGCCTGTAAGTACAGTTCTAGGGGATTTGAAACCTCTGGCCTCTGTGAACACCTGAACTCATAAAATAAATAAATAAATATCTATAAAATTTTATCTGTATTATTTAATTCATATGAACTTACTTTTTATGTATATTTTCAATAAACATATTGTTATGGTTATTACATAAATTCTTTTTATTAATTTTTGAAGTATGGGCCTCCCCATGTTGTCCAGGTTGGTCTTTAACTCACAGTTCTCCTGCCTCAACTTCCCAAACAGCTTTCATATGGGCTAGCCTCATATGTCAAAGTCTTTGATATGTGTGTGTTAGTCAATATTACAGTCATAAAATACATCCATGGTGGTTTCTGTAACTACCTTTTGTTTTCAGTCTTTTCAATATAAATGTGACACAATTTAGCAAACCATTTGGTTTAGTTCCAATTTTTCTGTATCATCATCATCATCATCATCATCATCATCATCAAAAGCATTGCTGGGCTAACTTTTTTCAGATAAGGTTTCTCTATATAGCCCAGGTCAGTCATGTTCTGGCCACAGCCCTGCCTCAGCTTTATTACTATTAGATCACAGGCCTAAGCTACCATGCCTGGCTTGTTAACATTCTCATGTATGGGGACTGGGGAGATGGCTCAGTCAGTAAATCCTTGCCATATAAGCATAAGGACCTTAGTTTGATCCTCAGAACCCACAGAAAAAGAGCCAAGCAAGATAAATTGCATGCTTGTAATTCCAGGACTTGGGAGACAAGGACAGGCCGATCAGTGGAGCTTGCCAAATTGATGAGCCAAAGATTAACAGAAAACCTTGCCTCAGTACAAGGTGATGGCTTCTGAGGAATGAAACCCTGTTGTCTGGACCGTGTACATGCAACCGCATTCACAACCACACATGAAATAAATTAGTTAATATTTTAGTAAGAGCATATATGTCTCCTCTTATCTATGAGCAAGAATTTTATCAGAAAACATACTTGGAGGTGCAAGATTTGTGTTAGAAGTCTTCACAGGTTTCTTTGTTCTGCTTTGCTGTTGTCTTTTTAAAGATTTCTTTTCATTCATTTATCTTTGGAAAAGGAGTTTTCTATGTTATTCCAATTTACCTAAAACCCTCTGTCCTCCTGAGTGCTTGGTTTACAGGTGTATGTCAACACTCTCCTTTGCTCTCTGCATTGTTAACTTTATTAAACACACTTGACAACTTTCCAAACTATCTCTACCAGCTGCCGCTACCAACAGCACTTTGTGAACACTGTTGCTCTGTATCCTCCATTTTTTTTCTAGAAGAATGCAAAACAGTTCATGTGAAGGAAAGTGACTGAGCTGTATCTAATTGGCTCACACTTTACAGAAAAAAAGTGATTAAATCATTTTATAAGGGTAATATAGCTAAATGGCTTTAGATTCCAGATTTTGAAAATAATTTTGAATATATCTCAGATAATTAAAATTTGAAACCCCTGTGTGTGAACAGGCCAAACCTCCTTGGGGAAGGTTAGTGTATTGTCCACACATTCACCTCTTGTTCTCTCTCTTCAGTCCCAGGTGCTGTTCCTACTGAGTCCATCCAAGGAAGTACCTTTGAGGAAAAGATATTTCTTCAGTGGCGAGAGCCAACGCAGACATATGGTGTCATCACTTTATATGAGGTAATATATATATGTATTTATATATATATGTTGGGAATTTAATTTTTAATATATTTTATGAGAATATTGAGATTTACTGCTTTCTATGATAATGATGGCTGTTACATAGGAGGAAAAATTAAAAATGAGGGGCTGGGATATGACTCAGCAGTTAAGGGCACTAGCTGGTCTTGCAGAGGACCAGGGTTTGGTTCCTAGCGCACACCTGGTGACTAACAACCATCCAAAACTCCAGTTCCAAGACAGCCAACGCCTTCTTCTGGTCTCCACAGGCATCACATGCACATGTGCACTTACATACATGCAGACAAAACACTCATACACGTAAAAACTTAAATATCAAAAATGAGTTTTCAACCATGAATAATTTCAACATACATATGTTAAATGAGTTGGGTCAGTCTGTATTGTATATTATACATTAGGACACAGCATAACATAAAGTCACTTTTATTGAAAGCAATAAATATTTTGAAACATACATTGATTAGGAAGGAAACACTGAGTCATATTCCTTCCTAACACCAAAATATTTTTCTACTGAATTAGAATGCTGATTATCCAATTAGAAAAGTCAATAAAAAGATTATCTCAGAAGTAACCATACAATAACCTCTTTGGCTTTCTTCTTATTAGCAAAACATTCGTTAGAACTTATTGACACAGTTTTGTCTACCGAGCCATATCAAATCTTTGAGTGATGGATAGCAAGAGAAGAAATTGATGAATTGTTCAAGAAAAAAATAACAGCAGTAGCGGGGTGACAGTCATCCTCACATCTGTGTGAACATTGCTTCATTGGGCCTATTGTCATAGAAACAAGCAGGCGCATTTTTTAAAACTAGCATTTATTTGAATGCAAATTCATCAAAATTATATGTTGTACGGTTTCTAAAAAATTATGGCAGATTGTCGTATGGAAGCTCTCTTGAATACCTTCAGCAGTTCTGACAAAAGCTTGTACAGATGAGCTGTCAGTAGTAATCACTCCCAGCCTCTCTCTCTGACCCCATGAGCCTCACACTGATGTTTCCTTACACCTTTTGAAAATTGGTATTGAAATGTAAAAATTGATGATAATAATTGAAAGCAAAATGAAGAAAGAGAAAAGTGTTGATTTCATTGGTTGCTTTATTGTAAAATCATAAAGTTATGAAAATTTATGGCTCAGCTTTTATGGAGCTAAGTTTTATAATCAAGTCAAGCAAGGTCAAACATTTTTCTCTGTAATTAGAATACTTCATATTTTAGGTCCTATCATGATTTTTAGGCATCATTTTTTGTAGATTCTTACCTAAGAGCAACAGAATTTTCTTTACTGGAAAGGATGCTCTTTGAAGTTCATTTTCAAACCAACGCAGTCAGTCTACCTGTCTGTGAAGTCATAGGTTGCTGTCTAGAAAGACAGGAAATAATAGCTAGATTCTTTCTTTCTAATCTCACCAGACATATATCTTTGTGTGCTAAGTAACTTCAGCATGGAAACAGTGGGGAAAATAATAATTCAAATGAAGACCCATTAATCTCTCTGAATAGCAGCTAGGATCTCCCAGTTGAACACTGCTCTTAATGCTGCTACAGGGAGGATGTGTGAATGTGTCATAAATCAAGGTTTTAACAATCAGACATTTGTAAGTAGGGCAAGTTGGTTCATTTTTCTCCAGATCCATTGGGAAAATGTCAAATATTTGAATCAGTTCTAAGTGATTAAATATAAGTTTCCTGGGCACCAAATCATTGTCTCTCATTTGTGCCTGATTTCTGAGTATAGGAGGAGGGTGGGGCATCCCTGGGAAGGACTTGTATGGTATCTTGGGAAGGACTATTTCTTAGCTGAGATCTCTGTATCTGATTTACAGTTCACTTGTCATAAGCCAGTGCACAGCTTCCTGCTAGAGAAGATCAGTACAGGGCCAGGCTGAGCCCCATCTCTGGAGGATCACACTCTTGTAGAACATACCATGCTAAAGAAGCTAAGCAGTTACCCCCCAAAGAAGCAGGGACCATGGGACAGGAGATTCTGTCATGCAGTCAAGTTTGGATATAGGTAAAAACTGGAAGGAGAAATCGATTATCTTGGCTGAGGAATGCTTTAGTAATAAATGGACAGGTATCTGTGAGGGCAGTTAGCACTCCTGGATGGATTTTAGAGAGAATGAAAATTAGATTGAATGCTATAGACATGAATATGTGTGCTACTTTTAGGTTATTCTTGAATTTTCTTTTTACATCTTATGAAAGATATGCCACCACATTGGTGTTTGAAAAATGGTAACGACATCATTTTTCCTGGAATTTATACCAATATCAACATTCTGGCATTCTCCTGGCTTTATTCTTTGCCCTGTTTATATTTTTCTAACTTTCATCTTCAGCCTTCTACTAATTAGCCTTTATTTTCTGTTTTCCGTGTCCTGGCCTAATCTTCACCTTAGCCATTTAGCTTTGTCAATTATCATCCCAAAATCTAGGTCTGATAACTATATCTATTTTTAATACATACCAAATATCTTATTTTGTGAACTTATAAATGTAATATTGTTCTCTGACTGAATATATTAATTATAAATATATTCAAAGAAAAACAACTACCTCAGTTCTTCTTTTAAGGGGTAGGTGCAAGTCCTTCCAAAATGTTATGAGGGAGAAATTGTTGTACAGTTTTATTTATGAATATAGATAGATAAAATTTAATATTAGCAAAAGCATCATTTTATTACAATTACATATGCCATGTGAGGGCCTAGGCTTATAGAATACAAAAGGAATTGCAAGGTACATTCATGATTGATACACAAAAGTTAATCTTATAGGCATTATCCAATAAAATATAGAGGACAACTTTGGATTACATCTTTCCAAACTTGACATATTATCCTGGAAGTCATCTAAAAGAAGATTGGCAGGTTTGGTTATAAAAGTTTTCCTCATGCAACAGATGGTGATTAACACAGAAAGCCACAACTGGCCAAAGTGTTGAGAATAAGAGACTGCAGAATGTGTGTCCCTGGATAGGACTTCTATGTTAATCCCCTGCCACCCAGGGCTCAGGGACCATTGCAGAAGACTGGGCAGAAGACAACCACAAGGAAACAGTTTTCCAGGTGGCTAGGGACCTGCCCATATGTACTTACAGCAATGGTGACAGTATGCACCAGACCCATGAAAACTTAAACCAGACAAAAACCTAGCATACAACTGTGGCAATGGACAAGAAGCACTAACTTTAGCTGAGGAACTATTGGCAATGAATCACTGCTGGGTGAGGGAGAGTTGGTCTTCTTTAAGGAAGTGATGCTAGATATGCTGATCAGGCTCCAGGTGGGTGAACTCACACTGAGGGACATCCAGGGACACAAACTTGACTTCATAGACCTTCACACATTCAATGCATGAAATCTAGAGGAGGGGGTTGCAGATATGGGAGGGAGTATAAATATGATTAAGATGCATGTATGAAATGCACAAAAGTTCAATAAAATATATATTGTAGAAGAAGTGTTTTAAACTATTGGATGATGAAGGTTGAAATATAGACAGAAAACTTAGAGCAATTATTTTCAACACTTATGACAGTCAAAAACTGATGGCTGAAATATGTTATGGATTAATAGGAATAAGACAATAGGAATAACCCCTTAGAGGAAAGTGAACAATAAAAGCATTTGGTAAAATCCCTGCTCAATTTAAATGTGAATAATAAATAAAATAATTTTAAATGAGAATTAAAATTAAGTGAAATTTATGTTTAATTTTCTATAATGTTAAGTGCTAACTGATGGCATGGAGAAATGTATGCTATATACATAGGCTGTGGGAGAAATGTGTTCTGCACCTTCTTTTGTAGGCAATTTGAGAGTATCCATAACAATTTAAAACTTGCATATTGAACCTGTTTCTAGAAGTTTATCAGTCAATAATAATTCCAAATGCTTTAGAACATAGGCTATAGGCACAGTACCTCTCTAACTTTATCTCTTAGCTGCCTAGAGTAAATCCTGGACCCTCAATAAAAGAGCAATACATCAATAGGTTTTCAATCAATTCATATGTGTAAGATATTGGAAGAAGACAAGACCAAAAAATGCACCTCATCCTCTATGCTGGAAGCAGCTGTCCCACCGACTACTCTGGGGGGCATTAAGTCAGTGCCAAATCCAGGCACTCTACTTAACATGTGACTAGTGTAGAAAGTACAGTTTGGCTCAGGTGCAAAGTAGTGTAGAATGGTCTGGACTTGCCACTTGATGGGGACACTAACATGTTAGGAGTAAAGCAAGTAACCTCAATTTTAATTTAAGAGTTAGTTACTATTAAGAACTAGCTCTCATCCTAATTTATATTAAATGAAGATGTTAAGTACAAAATTCTTCAAAGTAAAGTAACCTCAATTTTAATTTAAGAGTTAGTTACTATTAAGAACTAGCTCTCATCCTAATTTATGTCATTAATACTTCATCTTGCATTGTTTTTCTCCTCAGTTTAATGGACCATGGTTTTCCCTTTTTTCTTCCAAGACCCTTCTGAATTTTCACAGCACCCTTCTTTAGCTGTTGTACCCCTGCCCTCCCACAGCACCCTTCCTTTCTCTTCCCATAGTACATTTCTGCTGGACTTTCAGTGTTTCATTCAAATATGGTACTTTCTTTTGAAGTACCCTAGGTCCTTTCTAGCCCTGAAATCAAATTTAATTATCCATTCCTTTGTATTCACAGAGTAAATTACTCAGACCTCAATTAAAGACCTGTATTTTTTGCTGGCTGCAATTACCATCAACTCAGGCTCCCTAGAAGATTTCAGTTCCCCAAAATGCTGTTCCATGTCAGCTCTCTATGAAACTTGCAGTATAGAGTTTGAGACTTTAAGGAGAAATGGGAAAGATAATTTCAGAAGATTTCAGGCACTTAACTGCAATCAGAAATCATCCAATATAAGCAACTGCTTATTCCATCTCACCAGTTTAACACCTTCAGCCCACCATTTTATTCGTCACTTTGCTTTTGTCTTGGAGCATCCCATAAAATTATCTGGACCCACCAATGGCCATCAGTTTTCTTTATAGAGGCTTCCTTAAAACATCCTCTGTCCTCAGCCAGCAATGTGGTACAAGTATAAAAGCTTTCCTGAACTTTCCTTCCGGAAGCTTCCCACTGCGTTTTCCTCTGCCTGGTACTTAATAGGTACTTAATAAGCACTTGTTGAATAACCCACCTGAAGATAGGAAATGCCAAGAGCCTGTGTTGTGTGCAGCTTTGAGCCTGGCAGGATACTGTGGTACCTTGAACAGCACTGGCCAGGCCAACAGCTTCTCACTGCCTGCCACATCTCTGGCCAGTAGCAGAACTATAAGGTTGGCTACCTCCTAGTCTTAAGGAGCTTCTACATTCCCATGGGCTTGGGAGATGGGGAGCATGAACTTTCTGACATTGTGTATATATGTAGATGCATATATTTGTTAGGATGAGTGAAAGGGTTTATAATTTTTAGGAGAGTATGAATTAATATATGGCTGGATTTTGTAAGGGAAGAGACTAAAAGACAGTCACAAATCTCTTAGAGTAGCTTATCCTGGAACTACGTGGCCACAGGCAGGTACAAAGCCATCAGCCCCTGTGGGCAGTGAGCCCCTAAGTGAAATCTTGACTTGGTAGTCTGTACTGGTGAAGCCAGGGCCTCCCTTCCCATACTGTGACTGTTCACATGTGCTCAGGCACACAGGTGCGTGCCCCAGTAGTCCTTTTAGGAAAATATATACCGAGTGCCAAGTATTTACTGATCACAGTGGGATCAGAAAGAATGAGACATCAGTCACTCCACAAAAAGGAGATGCAATTACCTGAAATGTTCTACTTCCTCTGACATATTTAAATCATGATTTAAGACTCGACAATAGATTTTACAGCATCCATGACTCATCCCAATTGAAGCTTGTGAACAGAGTCTCAGCAGAAAGCATTGCCTGATCTGTGATTGGGAAAACAGGCTTAAGATGGCTTAACAAATATGCAAATTCAAGACTCTGGCCTGAGATATGTGTGACACCTGCTTGCCTAGTCTTACTCTAAACTCTCAGCAGAGACTCCCTCCCCCATGCCCCCCTCCTCCTTTTCCCACGTCTGCTCTTCTTGGCTTTTCCTTCTCTATCCTAAAGTAAGTGCCAGTCACTAGGGCTTGGTACTGGGCCCTTTCTATTTTTTGTAAACTCCATGACCCCACCCATTTCAGAACAATTCCAGTATCATCTCCATGTCCACCCTGAATCTCCATTCCTGGTCAAGTCCTTGCCCAGGTCCTACTTTCTGTCATGTACACACATCCACTGGATTGTCTTGTGCTTTTGAAATGTGACCTGTCTCCATACATCCTCCAATTTCTCCTTTTTCATTCCATCCCATTTTAGTAAGTGGGATTATCTTTCACTCAAACCCAATGCAGGGGCATATTGCTGACTCCCATTTTCCATACTTCAGTAGTTCTCTCATTGAATTCTATTTTGCTTCTGAACTGTTCCATTTCTTTTCCCTTTTTGGCTGTCTCCTCTCCACACACACAGACCTTAGCACGAGAAACTATATTCTGCCACCTGTATCGCAGCTTTAGTCCCTGAATTCTCCTCACACTTCCCAGTGGTCTCCCAACTTCTTGTATTATCCCCCTCCATTACAAGCCTATTTCTACCTGGCAACCAAGAGAATGTTTTTCTAAGACAAATCAGATCATTTACAAAATCAAAGTGTTTAAAAGCTTCCAAATGTTTTGTCTTGGTGTACAGAACTAGATAGAATTTAGCCCCTGCCCACTCCTCCAGCCTCCAGAGTCCTTACAGGCCTTGCATT
Source organism: Nannospalax galili (assembly GCF_000622305.1). Classification (NCBI taxonomy): domain Eukaryota; kingdom Metazoa; phylum Chordata; class Mammalia; order Rodentia; family Spalacidae; genus Nannospalax; species Nannospalax galili. The sequence continues at coordinate 6,525,849 of NW_008339923.1, forward strand.
TGTCTATCCTTGGACACAAGGCACTCCTACTCCAAGACTTAGTCCATGTTCTTCCCCACGTGGATAGCCTAACTGATCCTTCACAAACTTCAGATCCCCACAGCTTCACCAGCATCTTCCTCAGCCGTTCCAAATGGTTGTGTGGACTTTTCTCTCTGACTATGCTTTTGATCTTAGCACTGTATTTGTTCTATTCACACTTAGAGTTTTAAAATTGATTTATTTGTTATAGAATTCCCTGACTCTACTGCACCTAGTCCAGATTCTTTACTTAAGTCAGTGAGTGGTTCATCTGCTGGTTACAGTACCAGCGTTCAGTCAGTATACAAGTGGAATCGGCAGATCTGAACAGGTAGAGGATCCAGCTGTGAGGCAGTGCTGTCATGTTCCAGGCAGGTAACAGTCCACGAGCAAGAACAGTATCAGAATCGCCTCATATGTTTCTGTGGGGCCATCAAGACACGTCGCCTCACAGCAGAAGGTGGTATAATACAGTGTCCACTATTCAGAAATGTAACAGCACGTCTGAGATGGGAAGCAAAAGTGTTGAGCCTCCTTAGACTTTCCTTTGTGCCCTGTGAAATTCTGAATCCAAGGCAGTGGGGCAGACAAGAGGACTAACTTGCCCTTGATGGGCAATGTTCATCCTTGTCATTATCACACTATATCATAACTGATGGGTTACAGGTACCCTACTCCCTCCAGTCTGCCCCCACCCCTATCCCCAGGGTAGATACAGTGACTGTATCACCAGAGAGAAGCCTCAGAACACAGCACTGAACACATTTGAAAGTACTCTTCAAAGGGTTCAGGTGTCTAAATGATGAATAAATGACCTTTGGGTAACAGTTCCACTTCCACACTTCAGATCTGCCTCCTTGACCACTCCCTTCCTTGGGGCTTCAGAATGGAGAGCTAAGTGAGCAAGTGAGCAGGGGAAGTTCTGCTATGGTGGTCCCTGGCAGCTGGGTGTGGAGTTGGGGCCTTGTCTTCTCAGGAGAGCCATCTGTGAGAGGGTTAACAGCCAAGCTGTCTTACTCTGGTGATGCCACAAGCTGCGGTGATTAATATACACAGAAAATACGTCCTTACCCAAGCTCAGGTGATTTAGTCTAAATACTCTTTCAGATAGGTCTTCTTAATTATAATGACATGGTATAAATATAAGAAAAAAGAATGTCAATTATCACTCCGTATAATAACAGTGTTAGTGTTCATGCACATAAATTATAAGTGGGTTTACCTATTTAGAAGGAAGAAAGTGCTCAGTTTTGCAATTTAAAACTTTTGAATATTCCACATTTAAAAATTATGTCATTACAACCAGTAGAAGTTAGTAATCACCACCAAAGTACATGTTCTTGAGTAGTTGATGAACTACTCATACTGAAATTCTCTTAAAAATCACTCAAAAAGTCAAAATTTAAAGATACCTATGTTACATTTATTTTCAAACATTCTAGATTCATCCAAAATGAGAAGATCTGTTATGTAGCAAATCTCAGGAAAATTACCTAGAGTTGTGCTCTCCGATGGGACAGCTGCATGTCATTCACAACAATTTGAATATAAATTTTATTTGATTAAAATTAAGTGAAATTTTCTGTTCTCAGTCTCAATTGCCACATTTCAAGTTCTTGGTTGCCGTGTACAGCACACAGCCACCATGTTGAATAATGGGGAACTGGACATTTCCGCCATGACAGACAGTTCTGTTGAACAATATTGCTCTGAAAAAAGTTAATGAATAAGAGTTTCAATAGCTCCCTGTTTGAAGCGTCAAAACCACTGGTGCGCATCTCGGATTTATTTTTGGAGCAGATGTTGTTGGCCACATGCTTCAATATGATGAAAATGCTTCAATGGGATGTTGTTTGGGGTAGACAATAATCTCATTCATTGCTCAAGCAGATCATGGCTATAGATTAGTGATGAGGCCTCTGGTCTTCCCAGTGCCTTATCTGTCTGCCCCTTGTCTATTTTGCTACTTTGTTCTAAATCTACTTTTATGACATTTTGGAATCAAACACTCTCATGGCCTCAGCTTTGTTGACCCCATCCTTCATGCACTAATTTACTGGCTATAAGTCCACCCATTTCTAAAGGTAGCAACTCCTAAGTTTGGATTGTGTTCCTGAGCCTCTTCATTGGGTTCAGGGTTGAGAGTGTCTAACTGGGGAGGAGCACTCACCATGAAGGGTCTGACATGAGAAGGGCTTGTTGGATAAAGATGAGCTCTAGACCCATCCAGATGCCTCATCACAGGCTTATTCTTTTGCAGATCACCTATAAAGCAGTCAGTTCCTTTGACCCAGAAATAGATTTATCCAACCAGAGTGGAAGAGTTTCAAAGCTGGGAAATGAAACCCACTTTCTGTTTTTTGGCCTGTATCCTGGAACCACATACTCCTTTACCATTCGAGCCAGCACAGCCAAGGGTTTTGGACCTCCAGCAACAAACCAGTTCACCACCAAAATATCAGGTAATGTGTAAACACCAGTCTTAATCTTTTATTGGAAGTAGCATTTTTATACTGTTTGATTTCAATTTCAAAGCTGAAACATATTAGCATACTTTTATTCATACAGACACCTCTGGGTACTGGAAACAGACTCAGGATAAATGAAATAATGTAAATATTTAAGCATTTGACAGGGTTAGTCTTTTGTGCTGGGACATGGCCATTGTTTCTATCTGGTTAAGGCACTCTGTTCCCTTTGGCAGCCAGTCACCACTGCAGCAGTGTTGGAGAAACTGTCATGAACCATGAACTCAGCAGAAAAACAGCAGCATCCGTACTGTGCTTCTAGAAGGTTCTGCTATCCTTAGGACCTACACTAGTAGTAGTTTTCCATACTGCAGAGAGGCAATATACAGGATGGTACCTGGCACCCAGACCTCCAGTTTTTCAGAGACCCAATTACATCATCCAACAAAAGACATGATTTATGAAATATTTCTGGGCATGTTCATCTGTGCAGAAAATGTCTGTATACTTCAGACTGGAGGAAATGAAGCTGCCATCTGCTAGAGGATGTGAAGCCACAGCAAAAAGAATTTCACAAACGTTTTCTTTTTCTTCTTTTTCCTTTTCTTCCTTCCTTTGGATATGAGTAGGTAAATATTTAGGTCTGCACTTGGGCTTTTTTATTGTATATTGTGTTAGGCAGGCACCCTGCCAACCCAACTATATCCCCAGCCCTAATGTACTTCCGTGCTTAAGTTTACAAAAACAAAAACACAGCAGATAGTCAAACCCCAGCTTTTCTTAGTTCAATTTTGTTTCATATTGTCCCACTTTCCTGACAGTCCACAAGTCATCACTGACTCTCCCCAGCAAGTTTCTCTGACCCCTGCCATCGTCTGTCTTTAAACCCCTAGACAGACCTTTGATACATGAGTACCCACTAGATGAATGGAAGAAATACAAAGTTATCGTGCTGGTGCTTACTTTTAAGCTTATATATGAATTTAAGTACATAGCATATTTCCATAACAGTACACAAATTATAAGACAATTCATTCTCAAAAACATTCTGTTAGTACGTCGCCAGAGAAAAAATGGAGAAATTGAATATCATTCATGCCTCCTAAGCCCCTCATGCCTTCTCCTATCCTCAACTTGGGATTAAATAGGTCATTCAATATGCATTGGCTTTAGCAACTGTCCCTGCTGCTCTGTGTAGGGGAGATAAATATACCTCAGCTGTGATCAGTTTGATAGCTACGATTTGATATTCAGTGGTTTCTTTTTGTAAAAGAAAGTATAAAGTAACTAAGAAGATAAACAAGAAATAATGAGTCTCTCATCTAATATTTTCCCCAGCACCATCTATGCCAACCTATGAACTTGAGACACCTTTGAATCAAACTGACAATACAGTGACAGTGATGCTGAAGCCTGCCCAGAGCAGAGGCGCGCCTGTCAGGTAAGGAGCAGAGAAAGGGCACGGCTGGCTCTTGGAGAAGAAAGCTCCAGTCAAGTATTAATGTCAGCAGAGTATTTGCAGCATGAAAAACCAGATCTTCATTAACTCTCATTAAAGAAAATAACTGAGGAAGATGGAGGAGCTTCGGTGGAGGGGGATCAAATATTGTATGCTCTGACACAAGGTGGTGTTCTTCTGAAGAGCAGGAACAAATCTCTGATCTCCTGACTAGGTGGCTTGAGCCCTAGATGGTAACTACTTGCTGCAGTTCAGGTACCAAAGGGCAGAGGACCTTGTTTCCTGAACTCTTCTTGAATTGGGCCATCTTATGTGTTTGCTCATTTACTTATGTGTTACTCTGCGTATGAATTTTTTAAAGAAAATGAATTATTAGAAAAAACACTGAAATCTTCATTTGAAATTATGTTTATGGCCAACATCTAAGCCCAATTTCCCCATTCCATTATGATTTATGTAGTTAAGTTACAAAGCAGAACTCTTACAGTGAATGAATAAAATACATTTATTCTAGGAAGGAGCCAGAATAATCCCTAGTGTGGATCTGTCATAAACTCAGTAGTCTATATAGGTGAAATTTCTGCTTGCTTCTGAGGAATTTTGATATTTCACCTTTGCCTACCTGAACAGATATCCTTCACATAATCTCTCATTTCGCATAGCACACCGCAAGGAAATCCCATTCACAGTGCAGGCTGTATATAGTTCATCTCTGGGCTCCTTTTAGAAAATCTGATTTCATGAGCCTTTTGAAACTTGACTGTATTTGATCATATTTCCATGGCAGTATCATAGAGCAGATAGGTGGACCTCTTTCTGCTTGACAAAACACACCCAAGTCTCTGTTCAGAAAGCCAAAGGTCAGGGCAGGAAAGAATAATGTTAGTTGATAGTGATGTCAGATTAGGGTAGAGTCATGGAAAGTTTTAGTCAAAAAAGCTTCACAATCCTATTGAATTATATACCATAGTTTTTCTTTTAAGCATTTATACTAATTCATGAGTGCAGTCAGTAAGAAAAATGAGGCACAGAAAGGTTCTCCTCTAAGCTGAAGATGTGGTCATGAGGGAAGAGTTAGCCTTGGCACTACAGGGCTCACTATATTGATTTGTGTGCAGTATGGAGGAATCAGGCTAATCTGATTGACCCAATGCACACATTTCTCATGTGTTGTTCAGGACACAAGTGTACCTATGGCCAAAAGGCTGACTTTCTTCACTTCAGAAAGCTGAATTTCCATTAAATAAAAATGGATACTCTGACCATGGCCTCGGGAGCATCAATTATTTTCTGACCAAATAGTTGCCCAGACTCAGCAATCCCAGGTGGTAAATGCAGCGGTCAGTTTTCACGCACAGTCTCACAGTCAAAAGTGAGCAGTCACCAGGTTCACCCTCCTCAAAGGCGGGAAGCAGAAGTTCTAATAGTCTTACTGAAGCAGTCAGGTATTCCCGTTCTCTCATGTTCTTCTACAAAGTCCTTGTACACATCGCTCTGTTGTTGTATTTTTACCTTCAAACCATCTCACTCAAACTTCTATCCATGTCCTTATACAGGTCTCTCCAAGGCTAAATTTTGAAGTAATTTCTCATTGAGTGATTCTTCTGTCATTTTCTGTTCAGATTTCTGTCCTCTTCCTCCCTAAGATGATGTTTCATTGTTTATTTTTACACATTTCTTCAGCTTTGGGAGATGCTGGGACCTTGCTGGTTAGCTTTGGGGCCTATGCTTTCTATTCTTATTTCTATTTTTAAAAACCAGACAAAAAAGATTGAATGCTTGTCAGAGTCCAACGCACAGCTTCTGCCACAAACCTCACATTAATTTCACACCCAGCTCACTTAAATCTAAGATTTGGATTTACATTGTCACACCCCTGTCCACTGTTCTTGTAACACCCTAATTTTCAAGTTCAATGATGCTGTGCTGTAATTAAACATTATTTTGCTATTGGCTAGATGCACCTTGAATTTTCCAGGGTCACTTTGCTTTCTTCATCCATCAGTTTCTTCATTATTAGCGTCTTGAAATTAACAACCTGTTATCTACCTTCATCATCTGAAATCCATAATGCTAGAATCAACATCAGTAGGGAGACTTACAAATATCACCTGACCAGAAGGATGCCTGTCTTCAAATGGGGAAATTATCTTGGTACACATTGGAAAGAGGAGATTGTCTTAGCTTCACCTGTCAAGATTTCATTCTTCTTCATCTTTTGCAGAACAGTGCGAATTCTCTTCCAAGGGGTTGTTATATAGCACAACAGAATGAGACTGATTACCCGTTGAAAAGATGGAAGACCAATGTGTCTAGAGAGACTAATTTGAGGGGAAAAATCCATAGTTCCCTCAAACTGAATGGGCTATATTAAAGTTCTAAATTTCACTTGATATTTGGAGAAATAACAACTCTGATTAGAGAATCATGCGGGCTGCAATCTTAAACCGTGGTGGAGATTAAAACATTGGGCATATCTGGAAATTTGCAAAATGAACATGAAATCAAACCATACTACAAAAAGTCATCTCCTAAAGGATAATACAAAAGGCAGGTGGAAAGGAAAGTGAACATCTGCTTGCTCTCCTCTGTTTGCATGGCACTATATGGCTCAAAAACACTATCACTGTGTGATTTCCAAAACCCATTCTTTCAATTGATTTGATTTTCCTTTGATCCATATTCATTGGTGTTGAAAATTCATTTCTACTTCATTTACGCACTTCACTGGGCAAGTTGGTGGTGTATTGATTCCACTGTAAACATTCAGCTTGTTTAAGGAAGATACTTGAAATTGCACTCAGCTCTCGATGTAAATGATTGTTTTCTTTTTATTGATCAACACATCAGATCTGTCACAGAAAATTATTTAAATCTGGAGATGGCCCAAGAAGACCAAAAAATTCCATCATTCCAACCACTAACTAACAACAAGGATAGAATTTTAAAGTCTATATATGGATTCAATTTTTTCCTCAATAAGACAGGGAAAAGTTAATTATCTTTTACTCATTTAGAGTCACCTCATCTCATTTCTGTCTTCTCTCTACTGTTCATTCTATATAAATACAATCCAACAGAGCAAACGCTTATAATTTGGCAGGAAGGGAATAACTCTAAATAAAGGATGAGTTTTGTGTAAACAGTTATATTTTTCTTAGGCTAACAAATGCTCTCTGATTTTGTTCGTGTGTGTGTGTGTGTGTGTGTGTGTGTGTGTGTGTTTGCTTGTGTGTTCATAGAAGGGGAAAAATATGTAATGAAGTAATTTTATTTTCACAAAGTGTATTATACTTTTATGAAGTGATTTGATCCTACAGCTATTCTGGAAATGAGATTGTTTCTCTGGTGGGGCTCAGCTTGTCTGCATGTCCCCAGCTGGTTGTCAGATAACAGCATCTGTTAAGGGGACTTAGCATAGAAATGTCTATGAGCCCAAGTCATCTCAGATGGGCAGTGAACCAGGAGGGGATCATGATTATTGGTGAAAGACAAGATAGGCATATACTATTCTTTTTTTTTTCATCTTTTTGAGACAGAATCTCCCTGCAGCCCCAGCTAGTCTGGAACTTGCTATATAGACCAGACTGGCCTTGAACTCACATTCACCTGCCTCTGCCTCCAGACTGCTGGGATTAAAGGTATACATCACCAAGCCTGACTAGGCTTGAGGACACTTCCCGTGTTAGAAATTATAGTTGTTGGCAAACAAGTGATGATGCTTTAAAATATGGAGAGTATGAAATATGAAGCAGATAATTGTGAAATTGTTTAAAGTAGTAGCAGTCCATTTGTTTTCCTCTCTGCCTGAGAATCCAAAGAAAGAGACCTTTATTTCATTGATACCATACTTTTGGACATCATCTCCTTCATTCAAGGACACTGTGAACATGCCAACATCATGGGGTTCTTCTGAAGGCTAAATTGATACTTCAGGTCATACTTCATCCATAGTAAATGCTATATAAGTGTTTGTCCCTGCTGTGTTCCCTGAAACCATACAATTCGGTCATTGGTTTCTATTCAGAAGACTGGCCCTAGTCTTCTAGCATTTCCCTTGCTTGTCTCATTTTATTCAAATCTTATGTCATGAAAAATATCATTTTATATGAAAATGAAATTAAAATTTTAGCAATTGGCTCCATTAATAAAGCTCTGATTTATAAAATGCACTTTAATATTAATTGCATACAGCCACCTCTTCATGTACATACAGAAATTTGGAATCTTGTAAGTAGCAAATCACAAACACACATACTCTCACACAAGCACACACAATAAGCAAATTAATGTAATAAAATTTCAATTAATCTATTATAAACCAGAATGTGATTTCCAAATTTAAACAATACATTTCTTTTAAAAAGCAATACTTTCCTCTAAATTAATTAGAAACTTCTGTTCATAGTTAATATTTAAAATCATTATTTTCTGAAATACAAGGTCATGTCCAAGGTCTTATGTAGTGTTTTCAACAGACAGAATCACTCTCTCTATCCAGTAAGAAACTTCTTTTCCTTTTTTGAACCATAATCATTCATGCATATTATCTAAATGAGCTACTGTATTCACTCTGATGTTTCCCTCGGTGCGTATGCTGTGCTTTGATCATGTCCCTCTCTCTCGTTCCACCCTCTCCACTGCTCTGCCCTCTCCACTTCTCTTAGTCCTACTACTTTCAAATTGTTTTCTTGTTGCTCTTTTGATTTCTACACATGAGAGGAAACATGGGCTGTTTTCCTTTTTGCATCTGGTTTATTTCACTGGCAAGATGAATTTCTAGTTCCATCCATTTTTTTTCCTGCAAATGACATGATTTCATTCTTTATGGCTGAATGATACTTCATTGTATAAAAATACTGTTTTCTTTATCTGTTCATCTCATGATAAGCACCTTTGCTGGTTCCAAATTTGATTATTGTTCATAGTGTGGCATTAAACATAGGTGCGCATGTATCTCTTATGTGTGCTTAGATCATTTCCACTGAGTATATTCCCAGGAATGGAATAGCTGGATCTCAGGGGAGTATTATTTTCAGTTTTCTGAAAAGCTTCCATACTGATTTCCATAATGTATAGAATAACTTACATTCCCATCAACAATGCATAAGGGTGTAAGAAAGGAATTTGTAAAATTCAAGTATGTACTCAACATTATAGATGCAGAAATTGTAGTCCTAACTTAAAATGGTCACCATAAGGCACAGGAAGGATGCATTGCATTCTTTGGAGTTTGATAAATGGAGTTTCAAATCCCAGCTCTCCTCCTGATAGTTTCCTCTGATTCCCCAAGCTTCAGCTTCTGACTGTAGAGGGTCAGTAGGATATCACACAACATGTACCTTTTGCCCTTTCCTGTCTGTCCATCACCCAACATCAGGCACTGCCTGGTCCCTACTCTTGTCTTTCTTCTATCTCCAGTCCATGTCCCCCTGTTCCTGTAGGTGCCTTCACTGCCCTGCTTAATCACCCACCCAGGTCTCATTGCCCTCCACATAAATCCAGACTTCCTCTAATGTGTAAGGCCTCCAGCATCTGGTCACTTTCTAGGGCAGCCCCATGGAAACCATTCTACAGCTGAATATTCCTGATATAATAGTCCTCTTTTATATTTGGGGGTGTGTTTTAAGACCCTCCCCTCCCCCTGTGAATGTCTGAACTAATAATGGTAAACCCTGTCTGTCCTGTGTTTTCCTTATCTGTACATCCCTGTGATAAAGTTTAATTATAGGTTTAATGCAATGAGAGATTAAGAGTGATAATGATTGCAGAATGAATAGTTAGGATACTATACACTTTATTAAAATTGTCAACATCACTACTGCTGCACACGAGGACCATTAAGTATAATAAAGGTTACTTGACCACAAACATTGAGAAACCCCGATGGCTGATCTGTTAACTGAGCCATCGGTAGGTGACTAATGAGGGGTAGCGTATACCGTATGGCTATGCCTGATAATGGGATGATTCACATCCTGAGTGATGGCACGCCAATTCACACACTTTTCAGAGTGGTATGTAATTTGCAATTTATGAATTGTTTATTCCTGAGGTTTTTCAATCTGTATTTTTGAATCACTGGTAACGAACTGCTAAGAGAGAAACCATGGACCAAGGGAGAGTACTGTTATGTCCTCACAACTGCCAGTATTCTGCTTGTTTCAGAACCATTTTATTTTGCATATGGTGCTTCCTTAATAAATTTTCTTCTGTTTTCCTTCTTCCTCTGTCTTACCTCCCAACTGTAGCACACATATGCACTCTTTCCCCCTCCCTTCTGCTCCTTCACTAGCCTGTTTCTATCCCCCTCTGAGGTACAGCCCAGGTAATTACTTCCAGAGCTTCTCTGAGCTCACTGCCCTTCTACGCTTGGCTGTTTTCCCAGCCTGGCTCACCCTATGTGTTCTACACTGGCTTGTGAGGCTAACCCCAATGCCCCTTTTGGGCAAGGACTGCCCTATAATTTTGCGTCTGTATTTCTGTCCTTTTTCTTTCCCAATTTCTTAGAATTTCACTTTTCTTGTATTTATTTTTATTTTATTTTTTTTTTTGTAAAAGCAATAGAATTTTAGAAGAATATTTACAAGAGCAAGAATAGGACTGGATTTGCATATGATAGCAGTCACTGGATAGTGCATTGGAGGAAGTCAGTAGACCCTTGGAGCATCCACATATTTGACCTGGGAGAATGGTCCAGACTTGCTCTCACATGGAGATCTTATAAGGTTAAGAGGGTGGGGCTCTGTGGTATTATCTTCCTGTCCTCCCCAGAGTTTGACTTACAGTAGGTGAGATCTAATCTCACAGTTCATAGAGGACTCTGGTATTAACAGCTGTGGACCTTGGGTTTGCATCTCAGCAATGTCATCAGTTGCTGTTATGCTGCTATGAGCAAATCTCTGGCAGAAGCAGCATGAGGAAGAAGGGGTTCATTTGGCTCAAGCTTCAGAGGGAGCAGTCCCTCATGGCAGGGAAGGCAAGGCAGCAGAAAACACTCAGGCCATGTACGCTGTATTGTGAGCAGCTAGTCAGATCACAGCAGCTGACCAGGAAGTAGAATAGGCCTAGACCAGAACCTAAGATGAGATAAAACCCTCAAGGGCCAGCTTGGCCTCACCTTCTCAAGGTTCCAAAGGCTCCAAAACAGTGCTACCAGCTGGGCACAAGGTGTTGAAACATTTGAGCTCCTGGAGGACATTTCAGATTCAAATCACAGCACCCTGAGAGCCTTCTGTGTGTTTCTTCATTTATAGAATCAGAATCAAATGTGTCCTGCTTTCCTCCTAGCCTTGTCAGGGAGTTAATTGAGGTGAATTTCCTTTGCAGGCTGAAGTGCTGGCATTTCCAAAATTCAAGGTTTGTGCCCTTGAAGCTCTATGGAACACACGGGGAAACAGAAGTTAATGGAACAAAAAGGATTTATTCAAGTCCAGTCCTGAGGAAAATAGGCTTTTAAGGGACACAAAGGAATTGCACTGAGAAAAATGGGTGAAGAATCCTCCAGCTAGGCGGGAGGGATCGTTCTCTCCAGCACCCCTGCTGCTCTCTTCACTGTCATGAGGACCCGGGGCCTCTGCCTCCTGGAGAAAACATTTTCTTTCCAAACACTTCACTTTCACTTTCCCGTAGGTCAGTTCAAGTGAGCTGAGGAGAGGAGGGTCCTCCAGTGACTTCTCTTCCCCAATGAAAAACATGAATCATTGAGATCTTAAAGAATATGTCAGGATTGTTGGGGGAAGGGGACCAGCAGGGTGGGTAGAAAATCAACAAAATGAAGTATGAAAACCCTGTAAGGAACCTGTTCCCATTTGTTTTTCTGTTGCTATGATAAATACCACAGTCAACAGCAACTTGGAGGAGGAAAGGTTCATGTGGCTCACAGGTCCCATCATCAAGGGAGGCCAAGACAGAACTCAGAAGCTTGTAGCAGAAACCATGGAGAAGCATTGCTTACTGGCTTGCTCTCACTGGTTTCCTCAGCTTGCTTCTGTATACAGCATAGGTCCAGTCCACAGTGGGCTGGGCCCATCTGTATTGGCCAAGACGGCGCCCTACAGACGTGCCCACAGGACAATCTGAAGGAGGTTCTTCCTCAAACAAGGTGTCCTCTTTTCAGTTGATGAGTTTGCATCAAGTTGACAATAACAACTAACCAGTATAGAAACCATTATTGTATACTGAAAACCTAATACAAATTTTAAAAAGGTTGGGGAGGAAAAGTGAAAGTATGCTTCTGCTTCCACCGTTGCAGCAAGTAGAATAAAACTGTGGTACCATGTTTACTTGCCAAACATGCTGACTAAATTACTATTTAGTTTTTCTTCCCTTTATTTGTTGTTTTTAGTAATAGATGTACTTTCACTTCTAGAGGCATTAATATTGTCCATTCCATAAAATCACAAAAGTTGTAGGGGAATTCCTGTTCCACCCAAGCAGAAAGAAGAGCCTGGACACAGAAACAGTTACAGGAAGCACTTTTCCAGAGGAGGAACATACATAGGTGTTAAAAACCATGACAAAATGGTCAGAGCATGGAGCTGGAAGCTCCTGGATTTAAATCTTGGCTCTTATTTGCCTGTAACTGTTCTGCGATTCATTCTTTACCTTAATTAGGGGCCAGGAATAACAATATCTATCCGAAAGCACAACTAGAGAGCTAATGGCATGTGCACAGTCAGGATAGCATCTTCCACAGCTCTTAACTGCTCAATTAGGAAGCTTTAATGGGGCAAGGATGTTATTCTGTCCAGTAATGGTAGACATGCCTTATAAATAGCATGGTAGCTCCTTCATTTTGTCCATTTCTTAGAACAGTTTCTAGATCCTGGTATAATATTTCTGAACCTCAATTATTTCTGAGCAGCTGGTGATAGAGAAATTATAATTATAAAAATAAATTGTGGACTGGTGAAATGGCTCAGTAGTTAAGAACCCTTTCTGCTTATCCAGAGGACCTAAGTTCAGTTTCTAGCACCCAAGTTGCAATCACCTGTAACTCCAGTTCCAGGGTATCTAATGCCCTCTTCTAGCCTCTGTGGGCAACTACATATACATGGCATGTATTCAGACAGACACACACACACACACACATATATACAAATAAATTTTAAAATATATATAATAAAATATATAAATTATATAAAATAAAAATTGTAATCATTACTTAGAGCAGGGAGCTAGGATATGCTGGGTCACTGATTATTGGTGAAATCATTTACAAGTGTCAAGAATAGCCTTCCTCCTCAAGGTGTCAACAGGCATACTTGGTAGGAACAGAGATCTGGGAAGATTCACAAACGTTGCCTGATCTCAATCACAGAGCATGAGCTTTCTAAGCATGTTTGAATCCTGTGCTCAGATCCACAGGCCACATGGACCACTGGGACCCTGCCTCCTCCCTGCTGTTGGCTTCTCTCCTATCCCTCAGATTGGGAGGCATCTTTCCTGCTGAGTCTTTGCAACCAAGTTTGTCACACCATCCTTTGCAGACAACTATTCTGCAAAGCCATGTCCTTTTTTTCCTGTCTTTTCTAAAATTGAGGAAATATATTACATTTTTGTGCCTAGATGATATCAGAATCTTTGCTGTTTATCCCTGCTGCTCAATTCCTAAAGCTGCACTGTGATTTCTTCATTTTTAGTTCTATAAATGTGTGTGTGTTTGCTTGTGTTGTTCTGTGTGTGGTGTATGTGCATATTCATGTGGTCTGTACATGAGCATCTTTGCATAAGCATGTGGAAGCCAGAGTAGATTTTAGATGTCTTCCTTAGTCACTCTCTATTTTTTGATACAGGGCCTCTCTGTTGACCTGGCTTGCCTGGAACTCTATGTAGACCAGACTGGACTCAACTCGCAGAGATCTGCCTGCCTGTACTTCCTGCGCATTGGAATTAAAAGTTCAAGCCTAGTCTGAACCATAATTAATAAAGCCCTGTGTTAAAATTAAAAAGAATAAAATAAAAAAGAAATGTACACTATAGAAACATCTAAAACTATTTGGATTAAACGTTCTTTGTTCCAGTTCTGAAATGTTGCAAAGATAGATTCTGGAAGGAAAATATGCCTTTCAGTGTAATAATTTTCCCTTGCCCATTGGGGTGCATACACTCACAAAGATCAAAAAGCCATTCTGTAATAAAATCTAAGTTTCCAAATACCAGAACCAGCTTGTTTTATTGTCACTGCTGTTGCTGTGTGTGATCACCCGTCAGTTCCCCAGCACCATTCTCTGCCTACTTTTAGGGAATTCTCTCATATTAAAAATAAGGTTCTGGATTGCTCTTTGTCAGGAAACAAAGATCATTTTTATTAGCGTTGCTTTTTGGGTGACAGTGTCAATCATCTTTTTGAAAATTCATTTTGGAACGCACAGTTTGTTCTTCAAGAATCCTTGGTAAGAAGCTTTACAAACGGCTGAGAAATGATAATAGTACTCAAGTAGATGGATTGCAGCATTTACATGGTGAAACTTAATTTAACTTTTCCTCCAACTCTTATTTCAATCATGCCTTTGTGCATAAAAATATGCTACATCGCTTTTCTTGCCCTGTTTTTCAAAATTCCTTCTCTTCCACATAATCTCCTCTGAAGGATTCTGTGCTTTAGATCAAGCTCCAACTTCATTACCATGGTCTCCCTCACTCCAGAAGTCACCAGAAACAGTTTTAAATTAGCCTTAATAATGAAATGGATATGGAATCTTATGTTAAAGTTGAGGAACTATGGGTAGGGTTTCCTTAGGAATGATTATATAGGCAGAAGTAGTACTCCATTTACCTGCAGTGCGTTGGAGAGAGACTGAAGGACACCAGGCCGGACACTAGGCATGATTGCCGACCCATTTTCTACCAACCCCAAAGACCCCTGTGTGTGTTCCTCACCTCAGGTAGCTTGTGTGGAGCTTTTGACGTGGCTTTTATGTCCTGCAGTGTAGTTCTTCTGGCAGCAGGCTTTATGGGAACTGAGTGAGGAAAGTGCTGTCATTCCTGGGGCTGCTCCAGGTAGCAGAGATTTGGAGTATACCCATTGTAGGGCCCCGCCATTAGCTTCCATCAGCTGTACTATTGGCAAGGGATTCTCACCAGTTATTGGAGTGAATGGAAAATACATTTGGCATCTAGAGGCTTTGACTTTTGTATTTGCGGCTGGGTTTAGTTGGTTGGTGGGTTAATTTTTGAGACAGGGTCTCACTGTGTTGCCTAGGCTCTGCCTCAGCCTTCGAGTAGTTAGGATTATGGGTGTGGACCATCATATCCATCCATGTTCCATTAATTCACCTGGAGGAGAATATTGGAGACATAAGAATCACAGAAGCAGCCTTTTGAGTGTCATCATCAGCTATTATGACTAGACACTGAGTTCCTGTCAGGTACCTTCAGTGTGGTAGGTGCTGTAAGATATTTTGATGCAGAGACTGGCACTCCTATGACTTTGTAATCTGTACAGGCCCTTTTATGATCCCTCCCTAGTAGTTATTCCAAGATGCAACCTCTTTCTAATTCCCTTAGAATGGCCTTCCCAAGAGCAGACAGTCTGTGCCTAAGTCCACTTTGTATTCTTCCCCCGTGTCCAGCACAAAGCTCAACACACAACAAATACTATGGGAAGAAAGGATGAAGGGAGCATGAGTGGAATAATTTTCTTCTCATTTATTGACATCATGTCTTGTACTGGGATTCATAAAATGTCCAAGCTTGAAAGGTACTTCCTGAGCGGTTGATTCTTAGTGGCAAAGCTAGAACCAGTCTCCTATAGAAGATGGCTCTGGTTTCTCTCCATAACACCACTTGATCCTTTGGTAGTTAGGTCTAGATTTCAATTCATCAGGCCTGTAGTAGTAAAACTTCTCAGCACTAGAAATTCTAAATCAAGTATAATATACACATATAGGAATGAAGGTACAGATTCGTATCCTGTACCTTGTACCCAAAACACTTTGGACCAGGAATGTTTTAGATTTCAAATTTTGGCACATTTAGGGAGAACTGCACAGGCTACTGGTTGAACTTCCCTGAAATCTCAGATGCTCTAAAATTCAGAGTTCAAGATGGCTAGAGTAACGAGACTCTGCACTTCACTTGCTGTGTCTTCCAGAGTGGTGTTTCTATCACTATTCATACCACTAGGATTAAGAGAATATATGTTCATTTTGGTAACTGACCTTGAATTGTAAGTTTTATAATCATGTCTGTTATGAGCTCATGATGACTGAATCATGGTAAGCTTAGACGAAGTGCAAAATGCAAAGGGAAATGCCTTTGTTGTTTCAAAGTAGCAGAAATCACTTTTAAAGATGTTCCGTCTAGGACTAATTTACTCAAAAATGTGATGCCTGATGTGCAGATTAATGACAGGTGGCCTCTTACACAGCTTCAGAGCCTGAGTCTAATGCACTGGTGGCTTTTTTATTATTATCCAGAACCTCCCTAACTAAGGGATTTTTTCATCCTGCCTTTGTTCACAATATGGGCCTGTAATTGAGTTTGTAGTTTTCAACCAACCTTTCAGCTGTAATTAATATTTTATTATAGCAGATTTTATCACTAACTAGCAGAGCAGTGGGCGTTGAACTGTGAGACTGCATGAATACACACACTCACACACAGGGCACTGGTGACTTGTTGATGCTAGGAGAGCTCCTTATAATGTGTCATAGCTGAGAGATCATAAAATGTGTGTGTGGTGGCTTGCAAGTCTTAATGTTCCAGCAAGACAGGGAGAAATTAACGTTATTAACAGAGATTATTCCACCCCTCAGGTCTGATTCTGCTATTCTGTATCCAGTGTCTATGTACAGCTAATTGTCAGTTACCATTCTTACTTTGGTGATCATGATGATGCTGGGTCAGCTGCTCTCAATGCCCTTGTTTCATGCAGGATGGAGGAGTATTAGCCATAGTGACAACAGGTTGAATTCTGACCCAGCCACTCATTTTAAACTGATGACATACTTTTTAAGAACTTAACTAAAGCTTGTCAGATTGTTTGCGGGTATTTTAGCATCTTTTCAATAAATGACAGGTTTAGGGAAATGCTGTATCTGAACAAAGAACTGGAAGAACATCATTCTTTGAAGTTTCAAGGCAATAAACCTTGATTATACAATTATTTATTTATTATACATGGTATGCATATTTTGTGTATAATGAAAAATTAGGCCTCAGAAAGATAACAATACCAATCTCTCTTTTAATAAAAAGATATTTTTTGGTCAGGTGTGGTGGCACACACCTGTAGTCCCAGCACTTGGGAGGCAGAGGCAGGCAGATCTCTGTGAGTTCAAGGCTAGCCTTGTCTACATAGTAAGTTCCAGGACAGCTGGGGCTACAGGGAGACCCTGTCTCAAAAAGACCACCAAAAAAAAAAAAAAGTATTTTTTTGCTTACATGTATGTGTGTACATGTATGTGTGCGTACCCACAAAGGCCAGAAGAAGGTGATAGATCCCCTGAAACTGGAGTTACAGGTGGGTACTGGGAACTGAACTCAAATCCTCTACAAAGGCAGCAAGCGCTCTTAACCACTGAGCTGTCTCTCCTTCCACTGTTTTACATATGGAATGTATAATTTATACCCAAAATTGCAAATGATGGCAAAAATGTACTTTTAGAGACCCTGAAGTGAGAAATATTGGCGAGCCCTGAAAATGACCACGTGTCTATTGTAAAGGATTAGCAAAAGCCACGCTGAAAGACTCATCACTTTCTCCCTCTCCTGGCTTCCCTCTTCCTTGCCCTCCTTCTGGTAGCCAGTTGGGTAATGCCCCCCCCCCGAAAAAAGTTTCTTGCTGAAAAGAAATAGAATAAATAAAAAGAAGAATGGACATGACAAGGAAGTGTTTAATCTTGAAATGAATTCGACCAGCATTCTTAAGTCAATTTCAGATCTACAGCAGACTTCATCTGAGAGGTCTTCAACATTAGAAAAAAGCTAAAAACATTTCACCACATTTGAACTTTCAAGCTTAAGATAGCACATGAAAGATGTTTTTTTTTTTTTTTTTTCCAGGCTAGTCTTCATGTCTACTCTGTAGAAACAGATTTTGTATTCCTCTTGCAGAGGCCTTACAGCCTGTTGCAAAAAAGCCTAGCGTAAATTAAGTTTGAAGTTAGATTTTATTCCATTGGAAAGCTCTGACACAGTGATGTTATATATTTGGCAAATTTTTCTTCACTCTGGGTTGTACTTTAATATTACAGATGCTGTAGGAATACTTTAATACTTTAAATCCCAGAATGGTGGTAGAACAGGGCTTAGAATGGCACAACGTTAATAAACAGAAGGAAACTGAGTAATACATTAAAAGGATAATAGAATTTTAATTCAGCTCACTGAGCTTGGAAACTTCTAATCGCTTTCTATCCTTGAGAATTTACAGTCTTTCATCTTTTTAGAAAAACCAGTCAAACGGTGAGATTTTCAAAATTAGCTTCAAGATTATAATTATGAATGGGAAGATTTTATGAAATTTGTTGGTAATGTGATGTTGTTTATACAGAAAGAAAGCATATCAGCTACAGAGTTTGTTTGAGGCACCGTTGACCTGGGGGCTAATAACGTTAATTTCCATTGGGGAGACTGCAGTGTGTGGCAGTTGGGCAGCAGAGAAGATTTAGCTATTTTTTCATTAACACTTGGACTTTGATAAAGCGAAATAGAAAAGAGCTGCTTGACCTTTGAGTGCTTAAATTATTAAAGAGCAAATAGATCTGAGGCCTGGATGCTTGCAAATCTAATTTGTCTTGTGGAGCAAGGGATGAAAAAGGCATTTGGGGTTTGAAATTGCTCTAGTCAACTTAGCTTTTTCTTTAATATATCTGAAGATGAGTAAATGGTAGCCATTTAAAAAGTGATGTATCCTGAGTAGAGAGAACACTATACCTAATGCCAGCTGGCTAAAAAGGAGGCCCATTAAATAACTGTTTAATTGTCAAAGTCTCATCTAACCTTCATTAAATTGTTGTTTGGGAAAAAAATCATCTTTCCTTCATATTCAAGTAGGTGGTACTTAAAACAAAATTTAATTTCATGAGGGAATGTCTCATTAGAAGACAATAAATTATGTCTGTTAAACTAGAACAATGCTTGACACATAGTAGGCACTCAAAAAATACTTGTTGAATTCATAAATGAAGGACCATGCCCATACCTCACGTGTACCAAAGAGGCTAGAAAAAGTATCAAAGAATTAAGACATGAGGTCGAAGACAGAAAACATGCAGCTTTTGAGTCGTTCGGGTTATTTATTGCTGGGTTATTCAGGATAAACTTAAATTTTAACCATCCCCATCTTACCTAAAAACATTTTTCTCCTTTTTTAACTTTTAGGTACTAAGGAAATGTATACAAAAATGAGATTAATAAAAAAAAAAAGCAGAGCATACTTGCCAGTACCAGTGATCTTCATCCTAACTAACACATAGATGGTATAATATACCCCCAAATAAACTAGAAACCACTTCCAGATTATATCATGCTTTCAGAAATAGGTGCTTTATCGACCACTCTACATTAGGTGTGATGAGACCAAACATGACTGACCTTTTACCAGGAACTTGTAAGACTTGAAAATAATAAAAGGATACCAGTTATTCCAACTCTTCATTAAAGCATATTTTTGTATTTGGGGAGCAGAATTAGAGCAGATCAAAATGACAGATTCATCATAAGCCCCCAGGAAAAGGTCCTGGAGGCTCTCTTTTATGGAAGCAGTTTCAAGTGCCCAGTGTGTTAGGGAGAATGGTGTATTAGGGGGAGCAGCAGTGAAGTGGCAAGCCAATGTCCATGTGAAGGTATCATAGAGACAAAGAGGTTGAATTAGGAGAGTTTAGCATCAGCATTTTGAGGACATCTAAGCTAGAAGCTTTGTGCTGGTTTTCCCCAAGTAGATTAAAAATCAAGAGGAGAAGATGACATGGTAGTCCTTGCCTTTAGTCCCAGCACTCCAGAGCAGAGGGGGTTGGATTTCTATGAGATGGAGGCCTGCTGGGGCTACCTGAAGACTTTGTCTCAAAACACAAGAGGGAGCAGTGAGATGGCTCAGTGGCTAGAAGTGCTTGCCAAGCAAGCCTGGCAACTGGAAATGGTTCCCTGGAATCCATGTAGAAATAGAAGCAGAGAACTGACTCCACAAAATTGTCCTCTGACCCTCATGCATGTGCTATGGCAGGTAAATTCACACACATACTCATCATGAACACATAAACACAATAAAAAACAAACAAAATTTTTTAGTTCAAGATTATCTTCACCTACATAGAAAGGGTAAAGTCACTTGCTTGAAAACCTGATAACCTGAATTCAGTCCTGGGACCCATATGGTAGAAAAAGAGAACCAACCCCACAAGTTGCCCTGAGGCCTCCACATGTGGACTGTAACGTGACACATGTGGACATGCACAAAAAACAAACATACACATGTCTGTGCGTGCACATGCACATCTACTTTTCTCATCAAAAAATAAATGCAATAAATTATTTTTAAGAAGAAGGAAAGTCCTTTGCCAGAGAGAGGCGAGAAGACAGCAACCTGCTTCTTGAAGTCAATGCAGGCCAGGAAAGCGTAGTCTAGGAAAGTGTAGTCTTGGAGGGTGCAGTCCTAGAGGGTACAGTCCAGGAGAGAACCTCCCTGGAGCTCATTTGTGGTATGAATCAGGATGGAGTAAGGAGTGAGGTAAAAAATACCAGTAGCATTGTTATCTCCCTTGACGTTAAAAGAGGAAGGATGCCCATACAGTACTCAATATAAATTAATTATTGAATATAGAGGCCAACTTATATGTTGGTTTTATCTATAAAAACAAAGGTTCCCATCAGTGCCTTCACTAGGACTGGTAACCAGCAAAGCAAGTGTCACCTGGCCCATGAGTGATGAAGAGAACTAGCTCTAGAGTCACCCAGCTGCCTCTTCAGCAAAATGGCACTTCCTTTTTGAACCTGGTATTCATTAATAAAATGTGAAAACTAAAGCTTGTGTGTCCTAGACCAGGTGCCAGGTGGATAATTTCTAAGTCTTTTCTGGGCATGCATCTTTGTTTCTGTATTGTTTTGTACCTTATACACCCAGAAGTGGTTTTTAAATTGGAATTTTATAGATCACGTCATATCACAAATGAACTAGAAAAGCTGACTCTTTAAGGAAGACAGTGTAAGAATTCATTTTATTGAATGAAGAGCCCTTCGCAAAGCAATTATTATAGTTTGTCCATTTTGTGAGGGCAATTGCTGTATGTTGGGTATGTTTTTTAAACATGTAGAATGTACATTGGAAATCTACATAGTCCTATCATTTCATAGGAAAACATAGCCTCAAATTAATTAAAAACCCCAGTGATTTGAAGAATTAGAATTAGGGCCTAGACCAATATACTGTCTTCATCCCACCAAAAACAGTTTCAAGAGAAAGAACATGTTTTCCCAGTGCTATTTGTTTTAAGGGTACAATGGAATACATTTCTTCCACAACTGTCATGTGCTATGGAGCAGGTGTCATTTAGTTTCTCACTTTGACCTTGACCCTGCTTGACAGGCAGTTTAGTACTGGATGCGATGCTCTTAGCTATGATGGACACATTCTAACACTTCTGTGGATAGTACCAAACCCTGTATGGATTATGTTTTTTCCTGTACACACGTATTTATGAAAATTCTATTTATGAATTATACTAATGAGAAAATAATACAATTATAACACTATACTATGAGAAAAGTTATGTGGATGTGCTTGCTCTATCCACCCCTCTTTCTCTCACTTTCAGAATTTAAAAGAAGTAGCAATATTTGGGGGTACAGTTGTCTGAGGGCAGCTAAACCACAGAAAGAAAAGTGGGATAACAGAACTTCCTACTCCATTTACCATGCATCAGACCACTCACTGCAAGATTTAGAAACCGTAAATAGTTTTACTGTGCCACGCTATTGTGGGCTTGCGCAAGGGTGGGCTGGGCAGCTCCTGCGTGGACTCTGTCAGAGCCGCATACTTCTGAAAGCTTAGCCTTGTGCCTTCTGAGGTGATTCACACAGGGCTGCCTACTGGCTGAAGCTCTTTGGACTCCTGAGCAGAGCACCCACATGTGTCCATTCAAGAGCAACAGGTTCAAGGTCCTTCACCCTCTTGGTATTTGGCTTCTCAAAGGAAACAGGTTAAAGATGCACATGTGGTGTCCCTTTTGCCACATTCTCTTGGCTGCACATGTTATGGAGCAGGGCCAACTCTCACGCTCAACAGGAGAATTGCCAAGGTCTGTGCACATGGGTTTCTCATCACCAAATTCAAATGTTTATAGATGTGAGAAATTGAGGAGAAGGAAAGAAATGCAGGTTGCCTTTACACCCTTCTGTTCTTATGTCCTTGCTGTTGCAAGGGTCTGTGAATGCTTCCTTTATGCTGCCTCTATCATGCAGGGAGAAATCTACCACATCTGGTGGAGTGTCTTACATGTTTCGACCTAATGGAAAGAGTCTGATATGAGGAAAACTTGGCTCCCTTCCCTTCCCTTTCCCCTTCTCCTTTCTGTTTTGCATCACTAGTAAAAATTCACTTCAGCATCCACCTATATAAACTTGCTGGACCACCCCATCTCTGGACCAATCATTCTGATGTTCTAAAATAGTTGATTTTTAGTTGGACAAAATTGTGGGCCTCACAGAAGCATGAATTTTATAACTGCGATAGAGTCTGTGAAGTGGTTGTGTTCCTGGAGATAGACAGGTTGGATGGCTGCTGCAGATTCTGAGGCCGCATAGATAAGACCTGCAGATTCTATGCTGTTCCTAGGAAGGCGAGGTGACAGGCATCCTCTCCCATGCTTCTCTGGGTGTTCATGAGATGCTGTTCTGAGAAACACTTGGATTACCTCATTATTGTTATTATAAGGAAAAAGATGCATCTCTTTGCCTGAAGGATTTTTAATCAAATCTGCATTCAGGTTGTGAAAGCTGTTATCAAGATTTAATTATTCTCAGGAGGAGAAACATTTTTTCCCACAAACTGCTTGCCATGTTCATCATTCTAGAACTGCACCTCTCTTAATTTTTCAAAAGTTCATCAATTCAAGGTTTCTCCCATTCTCCTAAGGTTCTTGAGAATTTGGAGGCTTTTTAAGGGGGTGGGTGGGGACAGGGATCTGCAGTCTCTGTGGTGAGGTCTTCACTCTTACGAGCATCACTGGATACTTCCATTCACTTTTTCGCGATCTCTCTTGGAAACTGCTTTAACTCCAAGGCTTCAGCATTCAGCATTTCAATCCGTTGTCTTTCTTAAGACATCTCTTTCAGCTGATGGTCAAGAGCAAAGAAATATGAGACAGTAGACCTTAGTTAATATGGATCCAAACACATTAGTCGCGACTTGTTAAAACTTCACATGCATTTATACAGATGTAATTTAAGAGAATAATATAGTACCATTTTCTTTACAAACCTATGGTTAATGTAATTTCATTTATCAGGTAAACTGTGTTATTTTCAAGCTTGTCTTTAGATACATGAGGAAATGACAGTGGAAATTGTCCAAAAGTTTTTTTTAAAAATCTGTGTTCTGGAGGCTGGAGAGACTGCTCAGCAGTTAAGAGCACTAACTGCTGTTGCAGAGGACCCGGGTTCAAGTCCAGCACCATGGCTGGAACTCCAGTTCCAGGGGAATCCGAAGCCCTCTTCTGACCTTTGCGGCTTTGCATGACATGGGTGCACTAAAATACATGCAGGCAATATACTCATACACATAAAATGAAATAATAATAGTAAATAGTAAAAAAAGAGAGAAATTCTCTTTAAAAAATCTGTGTTCTGTTCATCTTAATAATTGTATCATTTGGGTTGCTGGAGAGAGTTCAGTCTGTAAAGTGCTTGCTGTATGCACATGAAGACCTGAGTTTCATCTCCAGCAACAATGCTCAGCTGGTGCTACACTCTTATAATCCCAGTGCTGGCAAGGTAGAAACAGGAGCATCCCTGAGGCTTACTGGCCAGCCAGCCTCAGATCCCAGTGAGAGACCCTGTCTCATAAAAATAAGGTGGATAACCCCTGAGAAATGATACCCAAGATTGACATATGGCCTCCTCCAACATGCACACATGTGCACATGCACGCATACAAACAGGCACACATAACTACACGTACATATGCACATAAATAAAGGAGTAAAAAATAAGTTGTGTTATTTTGGATGAAAATGTCTGAGGAAGAACACTGAGTCAGGCCGCTACGTACAGGCACCATGTCCACTGCATTTCAGATGCTCTTTGAAATTGAAGGCAGAATAAACGGATCAGCTAGCTGTCTTGAAATACTATGGATGATTTTTTTTTTCCTTCTCTAGTGTCTACCAAATAGTGGTTGAGGAGGAACGTCCTCGAAGAACTAAGAAGACAACAGAAATCTTGAAGTGCTACCCAGTGCCCATTCACTTCCAGAATGCGTCCATCCTCAACTCGCAGTACTATTTTGCTGCCGAGTTTCCTGCCGACAGCCTCCAGGCCGCTCAGCCTTTTACCATTGGTGATAATAAGACATACAGTGGATACTGGAACACTCCTCTTCTCCCCCATAAAAGCTACAGAATTTATTTCCAAGCTGCTAGTAGAGCCAACGGGGTAAGTTTTGAAAATGGCATGTATTATGGCTACTTGGGGTTATTCATATAAATATAGATTAAGTGAGATAGCAGGTTTTTATAGAAGAAAATCATGCTTTTGTATATTTTCATTTATAAACAATTTTTCTCTTCTGAAAATTTTCTATCTAGGGAAAGAAATGGAAAGAAATGACTATATTTTTGTGGTTTGGGAAAGTATCTTGTCAACGTGATAGTTTGTTTTCTGAGTTTCTTATTAGCACAAGTTGGCTAGTCATCCTCCTTAGCTTACTATTTTATAGGAAGATCGTGGAGCTGGAGCACATGCATTCAGCTCACTTAAAATTCTGTGAGATCCACAGCATCTGTCTGCAGCATATTCTGTCCCATTTCCTCAGCTCCAAAGACTTTATGCTTCCTATAGCTGACTAAATTAGGTGTCTTTTTTTTTCCTAAGAGAAAACAGCTTTAGAAAGATGAGATAGAAACAAAATAAAACTACCATTGAGCCACTGCTAAAATTTTCCCCTTTTCCTGTTCAGACCGTGCCAGAGCGCTGATAAGACTTTAAGCCTCCTGCCAGAAGAAACACTTTCTAGATTCTTCCCTGTTGACTCTCCTTCACAGCTTAAGTCTCCATGCCACGTCTTTGCTAGTGCAAGGCAGGGATGCAGAATTCTCTAGTGCTGGTTACATAGGGAGCAAAGACTGGAGGAGGAGTCAGGGGCCAGGTAGAGACATTCAATGTGATGATCCTGTCTTCATTTGACCCAAAAATGCCCAACACTCTCACTCTGGAAGCAGAAAATGGACCTGGGCATGCCTCACTGAGTAACCTTGGTATGATCAAAGAGACACCTGGACCAGTGAGAGTCCTCCTTATCAGGGTATCAGACTAGAACTACACTTCTGTTGATTCAAATAATACATGAATAATAATTTCCCCCTCTTTTTCTTTGATACAGGAAACCAAAATTGACTGTGTCCGAGTGGCCACAAAAGGTAAGTTGAAACTTGGGATAATTTCCTTTCTTACATTCCTCAAACTGGTTTCCACTGTGTTTCAAAACATCTGAAAATTTATTAATAGCTTCATTGAAGTAAATGTATGTATCTGTATCATATATGTGTATACATGTATGCATTCAGATCTTATGATAGTTAACATTTCATAGAGGTATATTGTAAAATAAATCATGCTACTTGACTCTAATGGTTAGCTTTTAAAAAATTATTTTAATGTTAATTTTATGTGATGTTCTTCTGCGTGTTTTAAACTATCACAGACCATAACTCATAGAACTATGAACTATATGTAATGAATCTTCATGTATAAAGAATAGAATATGGTCATTTCATTTTTTTAAATGGAGCATCACTATGTTGCCCAGGCTAGATCCAAACCGCTGAGCTTAAGTGAGCCTCCTACCTCAGCCTTCCAAGTATCTGGGACTACAGGTATACACCACTGCTCCAGGCACACTGCCATTTTTCCTCAGTAATCTAGTTAGATTAGTGATGCAAAGCCCAGTCTACCTGGGCTGTTTTCACCCATGAAGCCAGGATCCAGGTGATATTACTATAGAACTTCTGTTTCTGAGACCTGGTTAAAATTCTCTCAAATGTGTTCAACTATAAGCAGCAACTGTTGGCAGGGTGACTCACCATGCAGTCCTCACACCAAGTCTCCTGAAGATGGCACAGATGTGTGTCCTTGTACATGTACAACAGTGGCTCATCAACCTCACAGTGCTGTTTTAACCATCAATACAAAAGTGTCTGAGACATACAAATGCTGTACTAAAATGAGGCATTATAAATTAACACTTGTCATTAATTACACTCTTTCAGACCTTCAGAGTGACCAGGACGTTGATCAAGAAATTTTGGTGATTTAATTAGAACTGAAGGGAAGAAAGTACTCATGAGTCTAAGACATGAGATTTAATGAGATCATAGTGGATGAGTTCTGTGGGATAAAAGTACTCTTAGTCTATCTTTATATAACCTTCGGGAGGATAGTTTGACTATGCCAAGGATGCACCTGACTATTGAAACCCCTCGTGTGTTCTTATGTCAGGAGCACCCATGACCTTTTAAATGAGGCATTAACAAATGTTTCTTGGTTACAGTTGTACACCAAGCTTCATGTCAAGGACTCACCTCCCTTTTATTTTCTTTGTCTTCCAGGGCTTGTGCTTTCTGTTCTCCAGAATCTGTTTATGCAGATTTTTCAAAAAACACTTGATTCTTTACATCATGTTTTACCCAATTAGATGACTCTATTTATAGGAGTAAATTGGTAGTAAATGAAATTCTAGTTGTTGATATGTTCCACAAACTGCCAGATGCTATCAGCTATTATTTATCCCAGTATTACAAAGCCCTTGAACCAGGTTCCTGCCCAGGTTCTTAGATCTGCAGTGCATGGCCCCTGATCAAGAAGAGGACTGAGGTATTGCATTATTACATTCCACTTACCCTTTATGGTCTGAAAAAGTAAATGTAGTTGCAGGTGCCTAATTTATAATGCCTTCTGTTTAACATCACAGGTGAATTGTTTTAAAATCCCCTTCTTGCATGTGTTCTCATCAATTTCATTACCATTCTTATAACAAAGGAGATTTGTGCTGCTCCTTTATTCTTATGATGCAGAACATGTGTGGATTTGGAGGTGACTGGCTGACCAGGGTCATTCTTTTAGTAATCTGTGATGAGGGGTTGACCCCAATCATCTGGACTCCTCCCCAGGGTCTCTTCCACTGTGGCTCCAACTTTAGATCCAGTGGAGACTCTGGCCAATAATGAATGCTATTGTGGAACATACACATCTGACTTTGACTTTATCGCAATTGAGTCACCACCCAATTTTCTGTGAAAGCATCAAAAGATCTGCCATCCCACTCATTAAATAATTATATAATCAACATAGTAGTAAACGTGGAACCCTGACAAGTTTGATGTTTTTACAATAGATTGAATTAGATGATGATTTGCATCATTTTCTCCAATCAGCTAGATTTCATCAATATTGTAATTTGTTTTTCAGTTCACCAAAGGTTGGTTAGGCAATCAGATGACCTGACTAAGTATTCCCCACTCATATTTTCTGAGTCATTTGCAAACATTTACAAAACAACAAACTTTATCTAAATAACCTCTTTGGGGGAAAAAGGGAAACACAGTTTAATATTCAGTGACTAACAATGTCATTTCGATGTCATAAAACTAAAGTACAATAGAAACCTTGGGAGCCCATCTCCCTCCAAGCACATCACACTGTTTTATGCTCCTTTATTAACTTCTGCTTGGACAAACTGAGCAGCTCCCTTTTACAGCACAACATAATGTTTCATCATTTTCACAATGACAAAATTTTCCCTTCTTGACACTAAGAAGGTTCCTTTGCAACACAGAAGCGGTTCCATCTAAACTCTTAAGTCCAAACAGAGAAATTGGTAGATCTAATACTTTTATTAGTGTGATATAGTCTGAAATTGAAGAGTACAAACATCCCAAGTATGTTTTGCCACACATTGCTGATGGCACGGAGACTTAATTGAGGTTTCAGATACTATCCTGCTTTCTTAAGCAGCCATTATGAGTGTTTAAAGACTTCAGTGCTCTCTGAAAACCACAGCTGACAAGTGTCTTTATAAAGGAAGTATGGAGGTGGATTTGTTTCTACCTAGAGGTAGTTTGTAATTTCAAGTAAGGGGATGTTGCTCAAGACTATATTTCATACTATTTATAAACTTAATGTTGTGATCATTTTAATCATATCCCAAAGATGTATTTTGACATTCATAGTCTCAAGTATAAAGACTCATAAAAATTAGACACAGGGAAA
Source organism: Nannospalax galili (assembly GCF_000622305.1). Lineage (NCBI taxonomy): Eukaryota > Metazoa > Chordata > Mammalia > Rodentia > Spalacidae > Nannospalax > Nannospalax galili. The sequence goes on from NW_008339923.1 coordinate 6,554,223, forward strand.
ACAAAAGGGAAGGTGTGTTGTTACAAATCCTCATGTTTAGAGGGTCGCCCTTATTTTTTGGAATCCTCATGTGCTTTGTGGATCTAGGGAAGAGTCTCGCTGGCTTTTATGAACTTAGTTTGATTGTTCACTATAAATAAATTCATCACAGACTCTTCTCTTGAATTGGAAGTATAAAGTTCCATATACCATGGACTAACAGAAGAGATTTTATTGATTTATACTTCTCCAAATTTCTATTATGTTTTATAAAAAAAAAATCACACTTGTATATTTAGAGTTGGATTCTTTTGACTATCATTTGGTCCAACTTTGCCTAAGTATTTAGTGTATGTGTTTTCCATAACTTTTATATACTTTTTAACTCTTTTATATGCATAGTAACTGTTAAAGTAGAAACCCTATTTGTGTGCCTTTGGAAGGCTTTATGGATAAGTAATTCTAAGCCTACAAGATACATTTAAAAACCAAAGCCTGTATTATAAATAAATTAGCTCTCTGTATTACATGAGGCATATTCATTCTAATTGGTACAACATTCAGTTTAAAATGTATATATTAATCGTCTATAAGAAAATATTTTCCATAATAGAATGCCACTCATGTCTCTCCCTAACAATACAGCCATCGGGCTTTTCTGTTACCTATTTAATTTAACAATTGATACCTACTGTAGGTTAGATATAATCTGTAAACTTCAAAGTGCAGATATACAGACCAATTTTTTAAGACCTTTGAGTTCATGGAAATTTGAGGATTTCTTGTTGGTTGGTTTGTGGTGTAGCGCAGGTGGAGGCATCTGTGTTAACTTCTTTCTCCCCTTCCACTGCTTTCCCTAACAATGGACTAGCTGGAAATGAAAAGAAAATCTGCACGCAAACACATACCTAAAATCTTTCCAAAAGAACCAGAGAAATCAAGCTGTAACCCTTAGACATGAGGAAAGCAAATTATTGTCCTGAGGTTAGATTTTTAAGGTGAATATTCTGTGAAAAGCATGCCTTGCTGTTTATAAGTTTGGTATTTTATTTGACTCGAATTTGCACTCAGTGTGAATACACTTTTCTGAAAGACCTTGAGGAAACTCTGAAGGATTTCTATTGTTCTGATTCAATTTCTAACTGTATTCAGAAATGTGATGTTTTTTAATCACTAGGCTCTTGGAGAAGTTTCTCCACACTGTTTTTCTTTTCATTCTTTTGTTCAAAGAAACACCATCCTTCCTAGGCTATAACGCTGCAGAATGTGAGGGTTCTGATAAAAGAGCCTGAAGGAATGTCTTTCAGGATGTAAAGCTAATTAAGATTCTTTTTAATTACTTATATTCAATACATAAGCAAACAAATTATATAGTAAGGCCACTATGCTAATCTCCTATGGCTTAGGATATAGATTTAGAAACAGGACTATATTATACATGTAGTGTTTTGTAGAGAAATATTTTCTCTTCTTGATCTAAAATCGCCTTCATAATATGAATCCAGGAATATTTTACCCCTCTGAAAGGTTTGGAAAAAATATGCCAAGACAGCCCTGTGTGTCCTGAGTTCATTTGACCTAAATTCATTTTCTATGGGTCATGTGAAACCTACTTTGGGAAACACTGGTTCAATCAATTCAAGAAGATCACTTGACATGCAGCCTCAATGACAATTTAGGAGTCTGAACTTGAATTATTATTTCCTTTTTGCATGCATACCTCCATATCTAAAGTAGACCGTACATTAATCACTTAGTATTTATCATCAATAAACTAGTTGAGATTTCTGGCTTTATTTTTCCAAATTTAGGGAGAATATCTTTTTTAATATAATCTTACTGATACTTTATGACAGGGTCAAAAAGCTTTTTATATCAAAGACCAAGTCACATATATTTTGGATCTGGGAATATAACTCAGTGGTAGAGTACTTGCCCTAGTATATGCCAGGGTCTGAGTTCACTCACCAGCACTGAAGATAAATTAAGTAAATATATAATTAGGGGCTGTCGAGGTAGCTCAGCAGCTAAGAGCACTGACTGACCGCTCTGGCAGAGGATGTAGGTTCAGTTCCCGGCACCTATACTACATGGCAGCTGGCTAAGGGTCCAAAATTTCAGTTTCAGCGGAGTCAGTGCCCTCTTTTGACCTCCGCAGGTATTGCACAATGCGGGTGCACTCAGCAGGCAATAATACACTCATATGCTAAAAAAATAAATCAATAAAATGTTTTATAGTTAATTAGTTAAATAATTAAAGATATTTTTAGGCTTTTTGGAATGTGGCTTTTCTGTCACAAATACTCTCAACTCTGCCTTGGTGGGCAAGAATGTCTATTAGATGATACCAAATAATTGGATTTAGTTGTGTTCTGATAAAACTTTATTTGTAAAAGCAAGTTGTGGGCTTACTGACAGTAAACACGTGCTTTTAATGAACTTAAAATAATCACTAATACATTCTACAAAGCAAGAAACAAATGATAGAGATGCTTCCTGATGCCTGTAACAAATGATAGACACTTCCTGATGCCTGTAACGTGCATCTTACATGAGGGTTTTATGGTGATTGAAGTTTTTTTCTCTTTTGTTTCTGAATATCTGGCTATCCATAGCTATTTTCAAGTATTTTGTGGTTGCTATTCGTAGGATTTACCTTTTTGGTATTAGATAAGTGCTCTGTTTTTCTCTAAGATAGTATCTTTTTTTTTTTCAATAGTAGAATGGATCAGAGGTTCCTATAAATAAGGCAAAATCAAACAGAACTGTGCCAGTAGGCTGTGACAAAACAAAAATCCATGTGTGAGAACCCAGAATTGGTGCCAGCTTTGTCACTAGTCTCAGAAACAACATATTACCATGTAGAACTTCTTATATCTATATGCAAAATTGCAAAGTATGTCACATCTGGAAGATTATCATGGCAATGCATCGAGAACTCTGACCAAACATCTCACATAGCAAAGCTAGAATATATTCACTAATAATGTCAGAGTGACGGTTACATCACTTCTCAGCTCTGTTGCTGCAGTTGTCTGGTTATAAGGAGTAACACTGAATGTTGCAGAGGGATATTTCAAAATATTATGCAGCAGCAGTTTTGGCTTTAATTGTCTGCAGATGGTAGATGATCTATTTTCCTCACTGGCTGCCACGTTTCTAATAGCACCCAGGCTGTTCCATGTAAATTAGTAATCTTTCATGTAAGCCTATTCTTAATCCTCCAATATTTTTTCTTTGCATCATTTTCCAGCTGTATCATGTTAGAAATGATGTTTTAATTTCCTATTTTTTTCAGTATCTGTGTATCATAAATGTTAACCACTTAAAAACTGTTGCTGAGCTGTTCAGGCACACTAAAGGGCTTGCCAGTCCACTTTAAAAAATCTTTAGTATTTCTTTGGTCTCATGTTAACCACGACAGTTATAGCACAGGCAAGTCATAGTTTCCATTTTATCTTTGAGACACATTTTTAAAAATTCTCTTAATGTGAAACAATAAGGTTCCTAGATAGACATTGTCATGAAATTTAATTGTCAGAGAAATCATGTAAAAATGGTTTTAGTGAAAGAAGACAATACAGTTGTAGCAAGAAAACACTCATGTCAGAAACCTAAGTAACCTAATAAAATTGAGAGGTTTGAATCATCAGAATTAGCAACAAACTCTGCACCACACTCAGCTGCAGCTGGAAACACTGTCAGCCTCCAGCTTAATGCAGAACTAACACTTGGGGGATTGTCCTACTTGCCATTTTTATTCTTCAATTGATCGATCTAAGGTCTCAGGCAAAGCTTGCAACTATGTGAGAGTTAGAATCCTACTGCCTAGCCATGACTTAAAAGAATTCACAAGATTCAAACCCTTACTATGGTTTTTTTCTTTCTTTCTTTCTTGTTTCTTTTCTTTTGCTTTTTGTTGTTGTGAGAACAAAGCGGAGACGTTTTGATATACTGATGGGGATTCCTCTTGCTAGCCTAGCTTCAGTCTGGCTTTTTTTTCCTCATGCATGCTGACCTGGAAATCCTCCTTTGCCTTAGCTGCGATAATCGTGACTCAGCTTACAACACCTTACATTCGCATCGCCCCTGCTGCAGGCGACGGCCAACTAACAGGTCAGATGTTCAAGTATAGATGAGTCATCTTGCCCATTTCCTGCTCATTTTTCTCAGCTCTGTCTCCCCTCTACATTTCCTCCTTTGCTTAAGGCCTGTTTACAGTGTTTCAAACCCTTGGTACAGAACTTTGCTCGCATTAAATTGACATGCTTGGCCTCTTCCGTGTGCACATTTATACCCATGCATTAAGTACAACCCCACTGCATGCTTCCATTGTGTGTTTGATTTGTTGGTATGTTCCTTTCTAGCCTAATGTTATATAGAAATGGAATTTGCTGGACTTGAAATAAGCAATGACATCCACTGGTGGAATTTCAAGCAAAATACTAAAAAAAAAAAAAATGTATTCCCATTTTTCCAAATTAATCTAAAAAGGCATTGAGTTTTGAGCTTGAGAAAGGGGTTATGTTTCATCTTACAAGGTCAGGTTTACACATGTGTTAGCAATCCACAATCTTATCTGCCACTATTATGAAGCAAAATCCCCCAAAGCTGTTTAGGGTGATGCTGTTCAAACGACTCTGCGTGTACAGTTGTTGCCTAGCTGATTGCATTCCTTATATCCTTGTTGCAAAGCACAGCACTTATACAGAACAGTGGCACATCTGCATGTCAAATGCAGTGAATAATTTAGAAGAGTTTAGAAACCTTGAACAGCTTAGAGTCATGGAGCCCAAGTGGGTGCTTATCTAGATCAAGAGAAATTAACCTGGTCACATTCACTACCTCTAAAGATGTTTGTCAATGTAGACGAGTCCAGTAAATTACACCAGATGCAAGGTGAGTGCTTAGTGAACTCCAGAATATTTTGTCCTGAAACAAAAGCAAGTCATGATCAGGATTTCTAATCAAATCACATGGTCAGGACTCAAAATTCTGGTTTCGGAAGGACCTCTGGTACTGTAGGCTGTTGCTTGTCCAAAGCCAAGTAAGAAATGTACCAATGCTCCCCATATAATTTCTGTTTCAGCAGTTGTTTGGTGTGTGTGAAATTAGGGAATACTCCTAAAAAATTCATGATGAGAAACAATAAATGCTTAGGCTGTTCTGTGAGCTTATTATGTTGAAAAATCAAGCAACTGAGAGTCAGGAAAATTATAGATTGATAAGATAAATATGGATTAATTCAAGTTCCTTTTACATTAGAAGTCTGGCCAGATTTTCAGCCTTCTATTTTAGAACCTAAAAACTATACACTTACTGACTTTCCTGTTTCTTTCAAATTGTTTTTCAGCATATATCTTTTACAAATTTGAATTTCCACTTATTATATATGCTCCATTCTCCCAAACTACTGATGTGTTCCTTTCTCCAGTACACTACCTGAAGGATGGTATCTGTCTTAACATACCTCCTCTGCTCTCTGATCCTTATTGCACTTAGGAAGTGACTAGAGGCACCCTATAGAATTAGGTGTGTATCCAAGGGTTCTCTGGAGTCCTTCAGGAGGTCTAACCTCCTCCTTCCCTGTTGTTTCTGAACTGACACCAGTTTTGTCAGCAAGTCATTACACAGAGATCAGACTCATCACGAAAGGGACAGTTATGGGAAGTAAAGTAGTGCTTTTCTCAGGCTGTAATTCTTCTGCCATCAAATGAAGCATGGTGTTTACTAGCCATGAAGTAAGCTCCGCAGCATGGCTTCCTATGTAAAGTTTGTGATTAAGAAGATGCTTCATGATGTAGCTCTCAGAGCCAGAGCATGTTATTACTTGGAACTGCTGTATGAAGGGCACACATGCCCCCAGTGCCCAGCCATCATTCCTCTAAGGGTCATAGGTGGTCTACATCATCTACTTCAGTTCGTGAGGGTTTAAAACAATGGAGCATCAGAATAGCTCAAAAAACAGCTAAACCTATGTTTTTCTTCTATAGTTGCTGCTGATTTAATGAAAGTTCACCTCACCTAGAAACCCAGTAACACTCATTTTTAATTTCCTGTTTGTAACAGCCATCAAGTTGGTTAGCAGTAACACTGTCTTTTTCTGTAGATTTATTCCTAGGCCTAAGATTTCATTCAGTCTTTTTATGACAGTTATTGAACCTCTTCTGAGTGCCAGGTATGGATCCATGACACTAACAGAGTCTTATTTTCTGTGATTGTCCAGGCATCTTGCCATTAAAGGTAGTTGCATCAGTAACATAAAACCTTATATACATACATACTCTTATGAATGAACATTGGCATCTTACTTGTCATTTAACAAGTGTGCTGGATAGCTTTAGTGTCAACTTGACACACCTGGGTTGAGGGAGCCTCAGTTGGGCAATTGCCTCTATTGGACTGGCCTGTGGCCATGTCTGGGGGCATCTTCTTGATGAGTGATGTGGGAGGGCCCAGCCCACTGTGGGTGGTGCCACCCTGGGCAGATGAGCCTGTGTTGCATAAAAAAAAGCAGGTTGAACAGGGGCCAGAGGAGCAAGCCAGTAAGCAGCATACCTCCATGGCCTGTGCTCCAGCTCCTGCCTCCAGGTTCCTGCCCTGCCCTGAGTTCCTACCTTGAGCTCCCAGATGAACTGTGACCATGAGATGTAAGACAAACCCTTTCCTCCTCAAGTTGGTAGTGGTCAGAGTGTTTTGTCACAGCAATGAAGAACAGACTAAGACAAAAAGCTATGATAACTGTTAGACAGCAGAAAGGGGGAAAGACATGTTTCAGAATCCCCTCCTGAAATAAACAGCTTAAGAAACAATCAGGAAGTGCTAAATTTTCACTCAGTAGCTCTTATGAGGCCACAAGTCTTTGTATCTTCATTCCTTTTAATACTGGTGTGCACCGAATGCTGGTTATATGTGCCTTGGTGTAGGCAGGGTCATCTCCTCGGGTAGCAACAAAGAAAACAAACCCTTTAGTGGTTTAAACCCAGCGGTGTGGACTGTGGTTGTGGCAATAACAGAATTCCTTGACTGAACACGGTGAGTGAGTGGCCCAGACACCAGAACATCAGGATTGATGCACACATGCTATACGGAGTCCTGGTATTGCTCTGGGGGGAGGTGCTCCTTAAGCCTTTGTCCTCAGTCAGCCCTAAGAGATACTGCATCAGCCAACACATACGTAGCCTACACACATGCAAGTTTAATTGAAATAAATGGAAACCATTCTACCAACACCACTGAATACCTAAGATGCATGCACACAAAGGTTTTCTTATTGTTTCATTTTGAATAAAAGAAAAAATTCTACTAATTGAATTCATTTCATATTAATTGGTTGCAAACCCCAGTTTTATAAAATACTGTCAAAGCATTAAGAGATGATAGAATGGAGCTAATGTCCTATTGGACACCTACCTCAAAACTGCCCTGCAGTGTACCATCGAAGGACGTTGTAGAAACTAGGAATGAGTCTAGTCTCAAGTCCATACCCTTTCTTAGGATTCATTGTTTATAATATAGAACCACTTTAAGGAGAAAACAGGAAACTAAACACACTAGAAATTTCCCTATAAGAACTTGTAATTATATAAATACATGGAAGCTGTTTATATGAAGATTTAATTTATTATGTCATTACCAACTCTGAGGTACCATGGAGAATGATTTCTTTGAACAGATTTTTATCATTCAATCTGGTTTACCCATGCATCTAATATGACAAGGTCCATGGACTAAAATATTTATAAACAAAATGACTTCTGGGATACAAGGGCAAATCAGATATAACAGATCAAGTAGAATTTCTTGTTAGATATAAAACTGGTATGAGAGAGAGAGAGAGAGAGAGAGAGAGAATTTGTGATTAGTAATTTCTTTCATTGCTGTGACAAACCACCTGAACCATAACACCTTAAAGAAGAGTTTCATTTGACTCAGAGTTTGGGGTACAGTCCATCATGGTGGGGAAGTCATGGTGGTGCGAGCTCGAGGTGGCTAGTCACATTAATCTGCAGCCAGGCAGCAAAGAGAGATGAATGCTTGTGCTCAGCTCACTTTCTTTTTATTTATGAGAGAGAAAGAGAGCGAAAGAGAACACACTAATGAACAAGTCAATACCCACATAGTTTCAAGGTTTGAAAAATATGTGTGTGGCACAAGTGTGTGTTGTCTAAGAGTAAACATGGAACATTAGTTAAAGCAATGAAGATTTTATCCAGTAACTACTGACAATATATAAAAGAATGAGCTCCATTCTGATTTAGAAAGGGAAAACTGGCCCCTTAAGGAGAGAACCAAGAAACAGAAAGAGGCGGTAGAACTTGGGATTCCTAGTCAGACACTGCAAAAAGCCAGAAGAGAGGTGGCTGTGTGGGAAACCCATCTGAATTTATTGAATAGGACTTCCTGAAATCAGATTTCTGCCCTGTTAACCCTCTCTCCAGAAGTCAGAGACAGCAGTTCTATCCTGAAGTATTGGCAGAAAGCAGCTAAATTCTTCTAGAATTCTTGAGTTTGCTAAGGCAGGCTTAAGGGGCTAGGGTCATTCTAGCAAAGAGGCTGAGCTGTTGGGAACTGTGTTAGTGCTTGTTCAAGTCTCTGTAGGTCATGACTGAGCCCTAGTAGAGGAGAGAGCCCATAGGAGCCCATCTAGAGTTTGGTCAAGGAGGGAGTTTGGTCAATATAGACCAAAGCTATCTTGAATGTGACTTTTCTAATAAGTACAGGCTCAAACAAATATTTAAAAAAATGTGAAATTAAAAACACAGAAACCCCTGGACTAGGTCTCCACTATGGAAAAGTTTCTGTGTTCTGATACAGTCCAAGAGCCATACACAGGTGTTAGTCACCAATGCCTCACCCCAGACCTTTGAGGGCAAAATACCTCCATCACATCTTACACTGGAACAAGGAAACTCAAAAGAGTGACATTCACCTGCACAGGCCCCAGAAGTCCCTTATGTAGCCAGGTCAACTTGTCCCTAGGCTTTATGGTTGGAGCCCTTGAGTCCTTCCACCTTAGCATGTATTTGACAAACCCCTCATCACCTGAGTCTCCGCCCGAGCCTACTAGACCTTACTTGATTCTCACCCATCCCTGAGGTCCTGCCAAGCTCTTCTTTCGGGTCCTTGCTGCCGTCCTATCTGCCTGGGTGCCTGGCTGCCTTGGCCTTCTGCATAACATGCTTATCTCCAGCTCCAAAGAACTGCCATTACCTGCTTCCTCTGCTCCTTCCTCTGCTCCTGCATCTCTCCAGCTGGAGAAATGGCAGACAGATCAGACAGATGTGTGATGTGAATTGCCTTGTCCCCCACCCACCATCAGTGCTGTCTGAGGATTACCAGGTGTTGCATCTTCAGTGTAGGTGGCCGTGCCCAGCAGCTCTGGTTCCCAGCATATGCTCAAATGCTCTGAAGAGACCTGGTCTGCTGCTTCTCCTTCCTTTCTTTGTATGATCTCCCTAGGAGCCTTGGCACATTAGACCTTCCTGTTGATCCTGGTGCTTGGCGACCATTGGGACCCCATTTCCCCTGGAACAACAACGAAACTGTCATTGAATTCCAAAGCAGTAAGCCCAAGGAAATTTCTAGGACTGTCATTGATGAGTGTGCCCTTATCAAATTCCAAACTCAGCTGTGCTCTGAAGCCCCGACACTATCTTTCTAGAGCACAAATTTGTCCTGCCTTCTTTACAGAGGAAGCCAAGTATCAGGTTCAATATGTTTCCAGGTCAAGATTCCATCCCTAGGCAAGAGCTAAAATGAGGCAGAGAGGTAAAACTAGAACCTTAAAATCAGGTGGTGATTTTGAATTTGGTATGTAGACGGAGGTGAGCTGATACAATGGGGGAAAACAAGAGTCCGAAATCCTACATTCCATGAATGTGTGAGCCAACTGATGAGAAACCAGCAGAAACACCAGCACTCCCTTCCAGCAGGATCTTGGGCTGCGCAGCAGCTTCCCTTCAGAAGAATTGTGGCTAGAGGGCAGTCAGAGCAGGGACTCTAGAACTAAACTGCTCATGTCCGAATCTCAGACCTGTCAGTTAGCAGTAGAGTGACTGTGGGAAAGTTACCTAATATCCCTGTACCTCACAGTTACTCATCTGTGAAATGGAAACCATACTGGTCTCTACTCATGAAGTTGGTGTCGGTGTTAAATGAACAAATGGAATATTTAGTAAACCTTCAGTAAGTGGTGGCTGTCGGTTTTCTACTTTGGCATTTTATTTATTTTATTTATTTTATTTTATGTGTACGAGCATATAACCTGCATGTATGTGAGTGCACCCATGTTGTGCACTGCTGCGGAAGGGGCAAGAGGGCGTCGGATTCCCCTGGAACTGGAGTTAAGGATGGTTCGTAGCTGCCATGTGGGTGCTGGGAATCGAACCCGGGTCCTCTGCAAGAGCAGTCAGTGCTCTTAACTGCTGAACCATCTCTCCAGCCCCAGCATTTATTTTTAATTAGGGGATGAACATAAACTGTTTCCATCCCTTCACTGATTCATTGAGCACATATATCCTGAGCTTGCTACTTGCTAGACACTATGTTAGGTTCTTGGGCCAGATCAGTGACCAAAGCATCTAAAAATTTAGTTAGGAGGAAGTTCACCCTGTGTCTGCACGCTTCTCATCAGCCAGCTCTGTCATCGATGATAATTCTCAAACCTGCCACAGCTTCCAGTAATGTTAAAAAAAAAAAAAAAAATACTGAGAGGAATGCTTTTCCTGTTATTTATACGCATTGCTCTGTAACTGGCATTTTTTGATTAATGCACCATTCAGTCACCTCCAAGCCAGTATGTATCCAAGACGGTCTTTGTAATACTTGACTATTATTCCTCTGTAGGGATAGATCTGCTCACTTGGTCCTTATTAATGGACATTAATTAAAGGATCTGCTCACTCCTTATTAATGGACATTCAGATTTGCATAGTTTTCCTTCCTTTCTTCCTTTTTTCCTTCTTTCTTTTTTGATACAGGGTCTCCCTTAGCACCAGCTGACTTGGATGTCACTATGTAGACCAGGCTAGCCCCCATCTCATAGAAATCCACCTGCTTCTGCCTCCAGAGTGCTGGTATTAAAGGTATGTACCACCATGCCCAGCTTCCTTTTAACAATACAAAAGATGCAGCAAATACCTTTCCCCATATCCCTCTCTATTAAAAATTCTATTCTAGACAATTATCAGATGTATATCAAAGGGCCAGTTGTTTTCTTGTGTGTAGACCTGAAAAGATCTCTTGGTTGCCCTGTTGTAGCAAGGTCCAAGTTCCCCATTGCTGCAGCATTATCTTCACTGTGAGTCAAAATCCCAAGCTTCCAGGAGAGCAGGCAGTGGTGCTCCAGTGACTCTTCCCAAATCTGAGCATCTTTGTTCATGCCTCTTGGTCATTTGCAGGGCTTCATAGTCTTCCTTGTTCACCATTAGCCTTTGACCTGTCTGTTGTGATTTTTAGAATAAAGATTCCATTTTTCAATGGTCAGATGCTCCCATTTCCCTCAGTTTCTCCCAGGCTTTTGTTTTCCTTGAGCCTCTTCCTTCCCTCAGCTAATTCAGCTGTGAATTTTCTTCACTCTTAAAGAAGTCTATGAATTTGACTCTTGAATTCCTCTAGAAACTACTATGATATAATGAAGGTGTCACCTGGGGACAGATCTGACTTTTTTCCAGACAAATAATCATCCATCAGACCAGCTCTCTATTAAGTAAACAGTTACTTCTCACAGCATCAAAATGCTATAGTGTCATGTATGAAATTTTCATATATCCCTGATTAGATTCCAAGATTAGACTTTGTTATGATCCTCTGTCTCTTCCTATACTTTCATCATCATCGTCTTTGATTATAGAGGCTTAAAGATATTCTATGAAAAGCTACAGTTGGCTCTCTCATCTTTGTCAGAAGTTGTCACCACGTACCTCTTGCTCTCTGCATATTGTCTTCACAAAGCCCTGCCATGCCATCTCTGAACAAGCATGTCTTGCTTTTTGAACCCCTCTCATCATCTCTCTCTCTCTGCTTTTCTCCATACCAGTCATGCTCCTCCCTCCCTCCATGATTCTCGGTACACGTGCCCTGCATTGTCAGCTTTTGTTTACCCGAAGCACATGACTTCAATTCACTTGTCACAGAACAGCTGGCCTGACTCTTTAAAAATTGAAGCCTGCTCCAGTTTCTCTTCATCTTAGAGCCCTCAGTCAGCCTCCTCCTTGTCTTAGAATATGTTGCAATTGACCTATCACAGCAGAAAAGGCTAAGCTCATGTCCTGGCTATGGTCCCTGATTGTCCCCTATGTGTGTGTGTCTCTCTCCTGCTCAGGGCTAACTTCTTCCTTTTTCCAGGACATCCCTGTTTCCAAATGCTTGGGACAAGAGGTGTTTTGGATTTATTATTATTTTAGAATACTTGTGCATGCATCATAAACTGTGAGGGATGGGACCCAGAACTGAACATGAAATTCGCATTTCTTATGTGCCCTACACACATAGCCTGAAAGTAATTTTATAACATGTTTTTAATAATTTTGTGTAGGAAACAAAGTTTTATGATGTGGATTTTTCCATTTATGGTGCCCTATAGTGCTTAAAGAGTTTCAGAGTTTAGAGCCTTTTGAATTTCAGGTTTTCAGCTTAGGGATGCTCAGCCTGTGCCCCTCCTCAGCCTCAGGATCCAGTGCCATTTTGTCCCTGCAGACAGACTTCCCCATATGGCTGTCTTGCTTGCCCTCACTGTTAATTGCCTTCTGGATGCGTGGGTCTCCCTCCTAGGGTGTGGCCAGTGGGAACCAGGCTTCATGTGTCTTGTCTCCAGTGTAGTTCATAGGCATCCAGCAGAAATTCTTAGATACTTTGGAACTTTGATCACTATATGAGTTCATTTCCAAAACATTTTAACTAAGGGCAGAAATCTCAAAATTTCCTTGTTCTGTCAACTTTTAGCTGATTTTATGTTACTTAACTGCAGAATACATCTATTTCTGTTCTATATACATTTCCCATTGAAAACTAATGGAAACCAATGATTTTCAACACACTTACAAAAGCACAATTTTAGACAGCCGTTTCTCTTGGTAGAGACTTAAGAAGGTTTAACTTAATTGTTTTAGAGAATAGCCTACCCACTTATACCAGCATTATCTGTTTAACTCCCCTTCCCCAGACTCTGCAGTTCTCACCTGTTAGACTTAGCTAGGGATCCTTGCTACTAGCTATGAGCAGTAATCCATGACAGGGCTCAGATAGAGGATGTTTAAGCTTCTGTGGATCCAGGATTCTAAATGTATAAAATAAAGGTGTAACTGAAACTAGATCTTGGCCATATTGAATAGCTGGAAGACTAAATATGGCTTGAAAATGGTAGGGTTGTTCTCTGAACTTTGACACAGTCTGTGGAAGGAACAGCAGATGCAAAGGGCCTGTGGTGAGGAGGAAGACAGCCAAATATAAAGAATTGCAGAGATCATGTGCTTGGAGAGCAGGGAGCAAGAAGGGTGTGTGGAGAGAGAAGTAAGCTCACATACGCAGCAGAAGCCAACTATCACCTTGGGCATTACAGTAAGGATTTGGGTCTTGATCCCAGGAGCAGTGGGAGCAATTGAAATATTCCTTTGAGGGGCAGACAGGATCAGGTCTATCCAATTCACTTCAGCCACATTAGAAACAGTGGAAGAGAGATGAACAAGTCAAAATGCATAAAGTAAAACTTCAAGAAATGAGAGACTACTCACCAACCTAGAAAAAAAAAAAAACAGAATGATTGTGTATGAGTCAAAGAGCTGGATGCCAGGAACTTGATATGTGAGTAGTCTGTGGATTCAGGATCATCTATAGTCAGCAGGAAAGAGTACACAGTGGAAAGTTAAGGGACAGAACCGGTGTCAAAGGAACTCTGGATCCCTCTACATGGATTGGTTTCATTCAGCCCACAAGCACACACATACAAACACAACCCCCAACAAGCAAACAGACCTTTCTTGGGTCTGTATTGGACTTGAGATGAAGCCTCACCTTTAGCCACAGTTACATTCAGCCTTTTCAAGACTTTAGTCAGTAGACTCATGAGCAGTTTTATCAAGAGATTGTTAATTGCACTTACTATATGTATAGAAATATTTTTAATGACTGTTATAGGTGCTGTATTCAGTATATCATTAAACTTTTCATAACTTGTCACTCAGTGCTGGGCAATGAAAGACACCTCAAGACCAGCTATTCCTTGTTCTCTGAGTGAAGTCTTCTCCAGAGGAGAAAATGCCCTTGAAGGTGTGAACTAAATTCCAAACTTTAAAAAAAAATAACGTTCCTGTCACAGAGGATCTTGCAACCACAACTGTAATTGGGCTGGATTGGAGGGTTCCCCAGGCTAGAGTTATGTAGGCCAGCTCCCACCCCACACTTCCATGACATGTATTCATTCTGTCCAGAAGGAAGTCAAATGTGAAAGTTTTAGTCCCTAAGTATGTAGCTATTAGGAATGAGGATCACTCAAAGAAGCGTGATGAGCCCTTTGCTCTCAGGGAAATTCTGTTTGTGGCTTTCAATGAGACCAGTATAGGGGCTGGAGAGATAGCTCACTGGTAAAGACCACTGCTTTCTCTTGCAGAGGACCCAGGTTCAGTTCCTAGCACCCACCTGGTGGCCAACAACTGCAGTTCTGGGGGAAACTGACACCCTCTTCTGGCCTCCAAAGGCATTGCATGCATGGGTGCACTTAATACAGGCAAAACACTTATACACATAAAAGAAAAATAAATTTTTTTAAGTCCAGTATAGACAGTTCCAGAAATCTACTCTAGTTAATTCAGTAGCATCTTGAGCTGTTAATGATCCTAAGTGTGTAATAAGTGACCATGTTGCCTGGAGCTATATACTAAATCCTACTTTCTGTACAAACCAGAGTTATTTTCAGAGACAGAAGCTTCCATTTGATGTTTTGAAAGAACTGGAGATAAAAATTAGATTATACCTCCTCCATAAAATGGCTGAATTCTTCATTTATGTTGTGTACTAAGTTAGCTTTCTATTGCTGTGATAAAACTCTCTGACCAAAACTAACTTGCAGAGGAAAGGATGTATTTGGCTTATACTTCCATGTCACAGTTCATCACTGAGAGAATCTAAGGCAAGAACTCAAGCAGGGCAGGAGCCTGGAGGCAGGAGCTGAAGCACAGACAGCCCAGGAATGGTATTTACTGGCTTGCTCCTCTCTTCAGCCTGTTTTTTCATACAACCTAGGACTACCTGCCCAGGGCACCCACCACACACAGTGGACTGGGCCCTCACACGTCGATTCGGAATTAAGAAAATGCCTCACAGACGTGGCCACAGGCCAATCTGTTGGAGGCCTCAATGAGGGTCTCTTTCCCAAGTTTGTCAGATTGATAACTGAAGCTATCCAGCATACATTGAAAATCAACTGATTAGAAAGAGTGACTGTATTAGAACTGCCGTTTCCAACTATGGCTTTTGTCAGATGCAGAATCATAAGAACATGGATGTTCAGCAGTCCTTACACACTGCCTGGGACATTTCATAGCTCATGGAAAAGGGTGGGCTGGTGCTGTCTTTGGCCTTTAAGGCCTTCCTGGACTGTGAAACGGGATTTGCTTGCCATTTCATCCTCGCTCACCAAGTTTGCATGAAGATTCTGAAATTCCTTTTCACCTAGAAAGAATGTAAAACAAGGCAAAATTTCCTTTCTCTTGACTGCATTTTAATGGGGCTAGTGTCACTGTTGATTTATTGCCCTTTTTTGTTCTTTTATGTGTCGTATTTGTCATTTTGCTATGGCAGTTTCATCTATAAAATAGCATAGTTACAAGAACACAGAGAGAGGGTGCAGAGATGCCCCAGGAGACTCAGTTCCTCTTCCCTTGTCAGTTTCTGAAGCGACTGAGTCAAATGTCAAGTATTTGCTTTTAGAAATAATACATTTTTAGAAGCTGTAGATTGCACTGAAATAACATTGTTTTGCATTTTTATTACATAAACAAGAATTTCTATGCAAAGCATTTTCAATATAGAACAGTATAGTTTGATTTTTCAATATCTTTTTGTGTTTTTCCTTTCTATCTGCAGTGTGATAAAGAAGAAGCTAAAGAATGTACTCAACTGTCTTTCTTGCTTAGTGCATAGAATTTTTCTGGCTTAAAATACATAAATTGAAATTCTGTATTTTAGGAAACCATCCTTTACATGTTTATATTAATCTGGTGCATTGAGCTTTTCCAATGAATGTGGAAAGGAAAGTTTGAAGCTCACAGTAAGCCAGGTTTGTTAAAAGATGTCAAATAGAGCAGAAACAAAGTGTCTGCACTTGGGAGACTTTTCCATGCCAGAGTTTATATTGATAGATTGTTCTTGCCTTGCCTATAAGAAATATATTATTTTTGTCTGATAGTAAAATTAAATTAGCATGTCTCTGATAGCAAGACAAAATGGGAGCAGGCAGATTATTTTTTAATACTGATTAAAGTGAGTGACAGTGTATGTCTGTATACATTTTTCCTTTTCCTCCATGGATGACATGTCTACTCATCTGCTTCTGTTGGAAGATACTGTTAAAATATTTTTATTTTCATCTTTGTATTACTCTGAAAATTTGTTACTATACTTTTTGATAAATTTTTAAATTTTTATTTATTATTTTTATTTTATGTGTATTAGTGTATTGCTTGTATGTATGTGAGTGCACCTGTGTCATGCAATGCCGCGGAGGTCAGAAGAAGGCTTCGGATTCCCCTGGAACTGGAGTTAAAGATGATTCATAGCTGGGAATCAAACCCAGGTCCTCTGCAAGAGCAGTCAGTGCTCTTAACCACTGAGCCATCTCTCCAGCCCCTTGTTACTATACTTTAATTTAAAGTTTGAAGATTAACTCTGATAGTGTTATAGCTGAGAATTTCGTTTAGAATTTATACTCCAAAGGTTATGTTGGACTACTGTATGATTAACTTTTGAGTTGACCTTGGCCTGACCCTAGTCTCTTTCATCAAAATTACTGCAAAATACCTAGTATTGGTATGAGTGCTTTGGGCATGACCCAGTATATTTAACTTAATCAGAAAGGAGAGTAAGTCCAAATTTCTTTCATCGTCTTAAGAGAGTAAATGAAGAGGAAAGACACATTGCAAAAACCTGAATCTGAGATAAGCGGTGTTCCTTTTTGAAGGAATTGTTATTTTGAAGCTTCTCTGAGCTTATAAAAGAATCATGGAAGATCTGAGCCTGGAGAATGAAAAATGAAAGCCTAGCCCTTCTTATGGAAGTAGTAAAAGCCCAGCTTTTCTTAAGGAAACACCTCATTAGCCCTTTGCACTAGTACCAAAGCATGTTCATGAAACTAGTAGGGTCTCACAGGCTGTAACCACAATGCTTGGGAAGCTGAGGCAGGAGGATTGCTGTAAGGTTGAGGCTACCCTGGGTTCATGGAAAGTTCCAGGCCAGCCCAGGGTACAGACATATACTAAAACAAAACAAACGTGTTCATTGATATCTGCTGTGAACTGATAGTGAGGCCCCAAATCTTAAAAAACTGACTTTTAGGCTGAGCATGATAACACATGCCTTTAATCCCAATACTCAAGAGGCAGAGGCAGAGGCAGGCATATCTTTGTGTATTTGAGGTCAGCCTGGTCTGCAAAGCAAGTTCCAAGTCAGTCAGAGACACATAGTAACCCCTGTCTCAAAAAGTGTCTTCCCCCTTAATCAATCTCAATATCTCTCTCTCTCTCTCTCTCTCTCTCTCTCTCTCTCTCACACACACACACCCACACACACACACACCTTTTCTACCCATTTAGAATTATGATTGTTGTTTTTTATAGGAAAGGATCTTGGTTTGGCCTTTCATATTTGACTATTTTCTAAGGTGTAATATTATTTCTAGAGTAGCTTCTGTGTATCCATCAAATAGTCCTTCTCTGCATGGAATGTGGACCTTGAGTGAAAAGGGAAGAGAGATCTTGCTCTCCAACTGTCAAACTGCACGGTTTGCTGAGCCTCTGTCCCATCTCAAATGCTCATCAGCCAGAAAGCCAGGGCTTCAAGGGACTATGGGAACAAACACTGCATCCTCTGAGAGTCACTTCCTTGTTGATTAATAATATAAAATGTTATTTTAATTAAAAACCAATATACTATGGAGTAAAAATGCAACTTTGGCCTGCTTTATTGGAGAAGATCAACAATAGATTTCTAAGAAATTTCAAGCTAATAATGGGCCTCCCTGGGTTCTTATTCTCTCTCTTGGGATACCTGAGAGAGAAATGGAGAGTCACAGCCTTTGTTCACCGGCCTTTGTGTAAGGAGCAGTGGAGTACTCAGGGTGGAATCTGCAAAACCTGCATGGCCCATTTCCTAGGACAGGTTTCAAGCATGTCAGATAGACTCTGGACCAAACAGCTCTGCATTTGTTTTATTATTCGTGCTGGTGGTGCCTTGAATCAAACTCAGAGCCTTGCCTCCTGCTAGGTAATTGCCCTACACAGATACATCTGTAGCCCTTGGTTGGTTTGTTTTGATTTTTTGTTTGTTTTGGGACTTTTTAAGACAGTGTCTAATATAGCCCTAGTTAGCCTGAAACTCAGTATGTAGCCAAGGATAACCATGAATGCCTGATCCTCCTCCCTCCACCTGCCTCCCGCTAACAGTACAGGCATAGGTCACCACATCAGCTCCAGCATTTGTTTTTTTTTAAAGATTGATCTGTCTAGGTAGCTCAGGTCAATCTTGAACTCATCAAATATCACCCGCTGACCTCAAATGTATGATCTGCCTGTTCTGACTCCCAAGTCCTGGGGTTACAGCTGTGCACTCCCACCTTAGTGCCCTTTCCAGTTTTAACTGGATGGCTCACCCAGAAGTCTAGACCCTAGAGCACATCATGTAGAAATCAGCTGCATGAAATAAACAGCTGTGTATTCCAGTTCAGGCTCTGGATAACTCTCTTCACTTCTCAAATCCTCAGCTTCCACACAGGGAGTTCTGTTCCTTCACCTCATAGTGGTCAGTAGGACAATGACTGCCACAACACAAAAGGTGAGCGCAAAAATGGCTCAGAGCAAAGGCAGAGGAAACATGGATGCTCTTGTGCCTTGGCTGTAACTCCACTATAAGACTGCTTCATCACACTTGGGTCTTTTATGAGCATTAATCCAGGCCATTGCCAGTGGGAAGTTTGCCCTTGTAGCCCTTGAGAGATGTTCAAACTGAGCTCATAGGGAAATGGATGAATCTCTGGATGGTGTGTGGACTGTTATTTACATGAACACCATGTAGGTGCTGGGGTCTTTAGGAGCATGTGAGCATGAGAGGGACATTATTTTTCTATCACCTGTCAAGACTGTAATGAGCCCCACATAGGATGCTTCCCATTTGCCTGACTGTGGGTTATAAACAGCATCAGCATGACCTGTCCTATTATGTTGCTACTGGCAATGATGGTGACAATGACCTTGATAGAAAAAGTTCTGCGTTTTCAAATGCAGCTATTTTATTTGAAACAGTAATGGCCCAAAGCAGTGAATGACCTATGTCGCACTTCCCTGTAGCCAGCGCACTGAGTAAATAGCAGGTTCCCTTTGTTGTCCTGGCCATTGGGATTGCTTTGTTCTGTTGGTTTCCTTGGCTTAAAAGTGGACACCTTTGTATTTGTCTTTCAGTTGAAGAAGATACCCAGTGTTATGTTAATCATTTCTCTAGAATATGAAAGGATGCACTTTATGTGTATGTATGTATATATATGTATATGAGTGTGTGTATAAGAGATGTGTTTGGCATTTATGAATGTCTGTGCATATGATATATATGTGTATGAGTGTGTATATATACAATAGATGTGTGTATGATGTCTGAGTGTACGTGTCCACATATGTTTATATATGTGTGTTTATTCATGTGTGTCAATATAACACATGCATGCTTTGGCACCCAGGCAGAGGTGAAAGAACAACCTCAAGTGTCCGTACCCACCTTCCACCCTATTTGGTGTTGAATCATTTTGTTGTTTTTCTGCTCTGTATACCAGGCTTGCTGGCCCATAAGATGCTGGGTATTATTCTGTGTCTACAGTGTCTCCTCTTAGGACTGCTGAGATTACAGATGCTTGTGCTAAGCATCTAGTGTTTATATGGATCCTGGGGATTCAAACCGACATCCCGATGTTTGAGCAACAAGTGTTTTTACCCTGGGTCATCTCCCCAGACCAAGGATACACTTACCTACAATTCCATTATAGAACATACCATTTAACAACTTTTCCAGAGACTGAGTACGAAGCTGGAAAAAGAGAGTAGGCAGTAAGGGACTCAGAAGCATTGGGTGAAGGTAGGGCACATTCACCAGCTTTCTTCAACATGTTTTCTTCTTTTTAGAGTGGTAAACAACTATCTCTGAAAAACAGTATTTGAAAATATGTCTGACAATTGTCTCACACTTAACAAATGGCACATGCTCAGAACATCTATCAATTCTAGTAAATATATGAGCAATACATCAAGCATTGAAATGATGTCCATTGTAATATGTATACTTACCAGTATTGCTAATGACGCAATTTATGAATTATAGTTTCTTAGTGATTACAGCGTAGTTTATTCAGGTGGAGCTCTCGGTTAAAATGAGACAGGATAGAAAGAAAATTAAGATAGGAGAAAGGGGGCTGGCGAGATAGCCCAGTGGTTGAGTACTACCTGTTCTTGCAGTGGACCCTGATTCAGTTCCCAGCACCCACATTGTGGCTCACAGCTGTCTGTGACTCCAGATCCAAGGGATCTGATGCCCTCTTCTGATCTCTGTTGGCACCAAGCACACACATGGTACACATACATACATACAAAGGAAATACATTAAAGTAAATATAAATAAATCTTTTTAAAAGCTGCAAAAAGGGAAAAGAAGCCCCTCATTTTGGAATCTGACAAATCCAGAAACCAATATATTGAAGAAATCCAAAATTAACTGTAGAGATTATGCTTGCCTTCCTGAAGGTATCTCCAACTGTGCTGATGTGGGGCCAGAAGTGTGTGACCTTGAGTTTAGCTGTCTCAACACTTCTCTCTCCTCCCTAACTCTAAAAAACACATCTCATAATTTCATTTACCTTACAATTTCGCTTACCACAGGAAATTCTAGAAAACTCAGTAAATCAACTCAAATGTTTTTACTCAAGTTTTAAACTTTAACCTTTGCTTAATTTCTAACTTGTATTATAAATTTTATCCTTTGAACAATATTACTTAAAATGACCCAAAAATCATATATATAGTCACTGAAGACACCCAAGTGTGACTTTGTCTCTTGAAAAGCCCACACCCATATCTTAGATGTGTGCTACCCTTTTTCTGTGAGTTTTCCTGAATGCCAGTATTTGCATATGAAGTGTGTGCTCAGCCTTATCACTACTTATAAACTTGTTACCTTTACTTCACTCTGCCTCATCCTGAAATTCTTTTCTAGAGCATAGTCAAGGCTCCAACTTTACTTGAGTAGCGGTCTCTAAGGGGTAAGGAAACTTGGGCAGCTGGAGGCTAACAGTGCTGGGCTGCATCTCTGCTGCCACTGACAAAAATATATTAGCATATCAACTTTTCTCTGAGATTAATGTAGGTGTTATGATTTTTGCTTTGTATTTCTTTTTTTAATTTAACTTTTGTGAATTTGATACAATATAGTTTGATGGTATGTAGATCCCCTCCCCTCTCCACATCTCCCCCAACAACCACCTGCCCAATTTAATGTACTCTCTTATATGTGCAATGTGGCCTATAGAGTCTGATTTGTGTCCCCAAATGTCCTTCATTGTGGGTCCATCCACTGGGCCCACCAAAAGTCCCATCCCTCTAAGACTTTCTCTCTCCCAACAGCCATCAAGCCTTAAAAAATTATAAATAAAGCTTTGCCTCTTTTACTTAAGATTTTGTGTAGATCATGGATGCATGGGTAGGTGGATGGATGGATGGATGGATGGATGGAGAGATGATAGATATATAATCTTTTTAAAAGTGTGATAAAAAGCAAAATGATCTCTGTGTATGTGTATATGCACGTGTATGTATGTGTGGACATGTAAGCACATCCATGTAGAGGCCAGAGGTCAACACTGAGTTTAGTAACGATATAGAGACTTCACTGGAATCACTGAAATTCTCTCCTCTTCATTTTGAAACAGGGTTTCTCACTGAACCTGGAGCTCAGGAGTTCAGCCAGGCTGGTGGCCAGCAAGCCCATGGGCTCCTCCCTTCTCTGCCTCCCCAGTATTGAGATACATGCACAAGCTGCCATGTCTGGCTCTCTATGTGGGTGCTGTGAATCCAAATTTAACTCTTTGTGCTTATGTCACAGCACTTTGCCAACTCTTTGGCCCTTAAAATTATCTTTTGACATTACCAATTTGGTGGGTTCCCCTCATATATTTGAGTGATATCTTTAAATACTGGTGTGTGCTTATGTGCAGTTTCGTGTGCACATAGTTAAAGACCATGTCAGAGCTAACTGTGCCTGCCAGCCAGCATAGGGACTTAATAATGTTCGTATTCCAACAGTTTTTTTCTGAATAAAAGAAACCTAGTAAATGCTGTCATGACAAGATGATAAGCAATAACAATTTATTAAATAAAATTATTATTAATAGTTTGAACCATACTACCAATATGTTACCAGATATTTCTCTGCTTTTTTCTATCCAGAGGCCCGCAGGCCACTGTAATTACAATGGAAATGAAATTTGGGCTAGTTTATATTTCTAAAACAAATTTCTTATATGAGCATGAAAAATGGCCTGTGTCCACTTAATCATTACAAGTATTGAGTTCACAGTGGTTTATTCTTGACAGCTACTCACTTCCTGTCTTTCTGATGAGGACCCAGTTAACTCTCTGGTCATTGATGGATACACATACCATTGCTTTCGGTACTGCAAATATAACGGTTTGCTACTAGTATTTATTTCCTCACTTTCTTTCTATTACTCTCATTTTATCATTGATGAAAGTTTGGTCAGTAAATTTCCTGGTAAAGACTTTCATCTGTCATCCATGGACTGAGAAAAATCCCCTGTTTTCTGGCTTTCTCTTGAAGCCCATGTTCAGACACTGTCCTTATGCTGTGTCAGTTTATGGAAGGTCATCCAAGGATGGGACATGTGCCCCTTCCTAACTAACTGCTTTATAAATCCTGGGGATCTGTGGAGGAAAGAGCAGAAGATAGGGCCGACTATGGTCTTTACATTACTCTCTTCCCTTTTCTTCCTTTTCATTTGCTTTTATGTCCGTTGCCTAGTGTCCAAGGGCTTCAGTATAAATAGAAAAAAACTATGTAGACTACAAAAAAGATTTCAAATAGAAGGATAGGAAATTAAAGTGAGATTGACAGTGACAGAGCTTTAATTCTGCAGATGTGGCCTTGCATGTGTGTTGTGCACATGACAAGATGTGAAGGAAACACAGATGAGTGAAGTCAGTTTTGTTCCAAAGAACTTACAGTTTAGTAACGATATAGAGATTTCACCAGAATCACTGAACTCAAGGTTCTGTGCAAGAGAGGTGGATCAAGGCACTTTCAGAGTTCACTTAGAGAGGGGACACTTGCTATGCAGCCGGCACTCAGAAGCAGTACTGGGATTATGTGACTTTGAGGGAACTAGAAAAGGTGCATAGGGAAAGCTGGAGATGGAACAGCAGGTGTCAAGGCCCAACGAGGGGAGCACCCTGGCAGAAAAATCCAACACTTCCATTTGGCTGGTTGTACCAGTGTGGTAGAAGGCAGGTAGAAAAGAGGAGACAGAAAGTGTGAACAGAGTGTTGGTACCAGTTCAAAAGGCGTTTTGAAATCATCAGTGAGCTCTTAGTTTTGTGGTGGTTGTTGGTTTCTTCTCTCTCTCTCTCTCTCTCTCTCTCTCTCTCTCTCTCTCTCCAATTCCCCAGATACTTTAATGGAAGAGTGACCCAATTTGAGCTCTTATTTAGGAGCATTGAGATGGCTAGTATGTGGTTGTCTCCTGATTGGCTGGTTCCTCCAATGGGCGGGGCCTGACAGAGCCGCAGGTAGTGTAGGAAACTCTAGCCATCGCAGCAACTCAAAGACAGAATGGACTGACTCCCTGGGGACCTGGGGCAAGGTCGCTGGCCCCAGAGCCATGAGCGAATGTGGGGCAGTGGGCATGGCATGGTCTGATAAGGCGGGCTCTGAGTGGCGGTGTCGCGGGGCTAGGCACTGGGTACTCATTCCTTTGTAAGTTAATAAATACACATAAAATATATTATATGGTTTGTCTGATCACACGGGAGACCCAGAGATAATTCGGGTCACAGTGGTAAAAGAAACTAGATAGGATGTCTGGAACACAATGGTTCAGAGAAGGAACTAAAGCATGGTCCTGGATGTGGGAACAGAGCAGCAATGAAGGAAGAAGGCTGTGGATTGTTTGCTTCTTAGAGACTGGTGGGCTCTTGGGAACTGTATACTATTAGATGACTGTTCTTCACCCAAGGTCAGAATAACGCTGTTTCATCATTTATGACAGCTCTCTATGTGCTAAGGGCCACATGTCCTCTCTGTACAGCCCAAATTTACTTACTCTGACTTATACACACTATGTTCTAGGCACAGAGAAGGAGGATCCTCTCTCTGACTTTCTCTAGAAGAATTCGAACTCCTAACTTTTATACCTGTGTGTATATTCAAAAGTGGGTTTTTCCATTGGAGGTGCACCTCAATAGTAGAATGCTTTTATATCCTGCATAAGGTCCTACACCCTATCCCCAGCACTGCCAAAAAATAAATATATTTTTCTCTATACCCATGCACACACCCACAGGGCACTATTTTCTTTATAAATGCCTCTTCTATATTTTAAGCCATTTTTTCATCCAGGACTTGTCAAGTGACCACTGTGTTAAATGAGGCTGACAGTAGGAGTCAGGAAACTCCCATTGGGCACAGTACAGGACTCTTCCTCCTCCTCTCCCTGACCCAAACCTTTCTCCTTCACTTTTTTCTGCCCTGTAGATCACTTATGCTTCTTTTCTTTGATCCCTTTTCAGGATCTCTTCCTTGACTGGCAAGCTTCCTTCTAGAAGGTCACATGCAGAATATTTTTACACAATTTGCAATGATTTTTTTTCCTACTTTTTATTCAAAAAAAAATACCAGATACAAATCTTATTTCAGGATTTTTGAAGCTTTCTTATTTCATTGCTTGGTGCTTTTAGTTTTTTCTTCTTCTGTTACTCTGTCATCCTTACAATGGATGGAGATAATTTTAAATCTGGGTCTTATTTTGGGGGCTAGGAATTACATGTGAGTTTTGCTTTTGATCATGGAGGCCACTGTGGCCCAGTGAAACCAGAAAGGGTGTCATAGGTATCCAGAACTTACCAGTTTATCAGCTTATGACAAGTTTACAAACCTGATGCTTCTGTCTTCAACTCATTCATTTCTCAAGTGGTGGCAACTACACCTCATATTACGTTAGATAAAAGTTTTGTTATGTTTCTGATACATAGTCTGTCTTCAAAAAATTAGCTTTCCCATTACTGAGTTGGGGTTAATCTGTGTCTTAAAGTCCTGTAGTACCGTTTTTATAAAATTAGGTTCGCCAGAGTTTGGTGTGTGTATGTTCATGATTGTAATGCCTTCTTGGTCAATTGTTCCTTTGATCAGAATGAAGTGGCCCTTTTTCTCTCTTCTGAATAGTTTTAGTTCGAAGTCTATTTTTGTCATTTTTTTAAAGTTAGTTTTCTTCCTTCTTTTACCTAAGATAAGAACATTTAAAATGCCTTTACAATTGATCATTACATATTGGATCTAACTAAAAATTGAGGTTTCTTTCCAACAATTTTCCTTCTTAATAATATAATTTTTAAAAAAATAGTACAATGATATAACTTGGCAAACTGACAAAGCAAGACCTTATTATATCAGGAGGAGTTTTAAAAATAAGCATTCATGCTGGATATGGTGGCACATGCCTTTAATCCCAGCACTTGGGAGGCAGAGGCTGGAGGAGCGCTGTGAGTTCGAGGCTAGCCTGCTCTACATAGTGATTTCCAGGCCAGCTGGAGCTAAAGACCCTGTCTCAAAAAAAAAAAAGAGTTCACTTAATTTTGCATTTGCTACTTTGGCCTTACCTATGAAAAGTTCCATTGCAGACATTTAGGAGCCATACCTCTGGAGTTGGGGTTTTCTTCATGCTGTATAGGAGTCATCTAAGATATAGGTCTAGATTTGGGGGTCCTATCTTACAGCTTTGATCAGTACTTCATGGCAAACTCAGCCACATTCATATTTCAAAATTTGTCCAAATTATTGTTAACTACTATTAAAGATGGTTCTGGAATAAACAGAATGGTATAATTAATACAAATTTTATTTAGTACAGAAATTACTATTTGAGGAAAACTTGTATGTTTGTTAGATGAGAGTCAGAGGCCAATGCGAGCCTTGTACTCTCCTGCTGAAAACCAACTAATTACATTTCCAAGGGCTACCTGTGTATAGCTCTTAAGGCTGTGTGGAAGATATCTCCCACATCTGCATGCTATTTCCCAGATGCTGTATACATTTGGGGACCTCAGAGTATTGATATTACTAGCAAGCATATTTAATTTATTAAATATACTCACTTAAAAAAACTTTAAGGACTCGAGAGATGGCTCAGCAGTTCAGAACACTGGTTGTTCTTGCAGAAGACCTGGATTTGTATCCCAGCACCCACATGGCAGCTAACAACTGATAGGTAAAAATTTGTGGGAGAACGAGCGAATGGAGGATGAGGCACCAAGGCACAGATAAAACTCCATCAAAATAGGGTTTATTAGCAAAGGAACACATGGGACAGATTCCCTTCTGGGCAGGGAAAATGTCTGCCCAGGTCTTGAGCTGGGGTCTTTTAAAAAGGGAGGCTTCTGCTTCTTGCAGAAAGTGGGAAGATGAATTTTTTTAAGTTGGGGGGGGGGAGTAGGAGAGCAGGACTGTTAAAACCTGTCCTCTTTAGAGATCAAAGGGGAAGCCTGCTGTGTTGGCCAAACAGTGGAGAAAAGTCTGCTTCTCTTGACTTTAAAGACCAAGGTGCTTATCAGCTAGGTTCCCTTTTCTCAGGAGCATGAGAAGTCCTTGGGATCCTGTTGGTGAGGGAGCAGGGCTATCTGAACCTTAACAATGACCAGGGATTGTTTGCTCTGCCTGAATCCCCAACCACCCTATTATATATGTTTTGCCCTTATTGTAACAAGAGAATTAAAAATAATACCCATGAATGATACTACCTCACACCCCTGGGAAACCACTTTCACCCTAGGTGGTGCGCTTACCTACACATAGGCAATACAGACATACACATAAAATAAAAATAAAATAAAATAATTTTAAAACTGTGTGTGTGTGTGTTTGTGTGTGTGTGTGTGTGTGTGTGTGTGTGTGTGTGTGTCTGTGTCTGTGTCTG
>NW_008339923.1:6583209-6583323 GCF_000622305.1 Nannospalax galili
GTGATTTACCAATAGTGTAAAATGACTGAGGCTAGCTCAGTGGACATTTTAGACATTCTTTTTTTAATATTCTTATTTTTATTTTATGTGTATGAGTGCATTGTCTGCATGTAT
>NW_008339923.1:6583522-6614557 GCF_000622305.1 Nannospalax galili
CAAAAACAACCAATCAATCAAAATAAGTAAAACCGTATGTGGAAAAAGATATTCTAATATATTTGCACAGCTTCCATTTCCTCCTGCCTTTTATCTCCAGGGCCCTCTCAGCAGTTTCTTGGTCTTTCTCCTTACTGTCTCTTTAGCAGTTCTCCTTATCCCCCTCCCCCCAAATGCCAGTAGAGTAGTGGTGATTGTAATGCCGGTTTGCCACTGAGTAACCTTGAGTAGCACACTGTGATAGTGACAGTTTGTTGCCTGGATTCAATTCAAATGCTGAACCCAAACACACTTATCCCCCAGGGCAAGACCATAATAATCCTATAAACAGTACCACCTGCACCCACCCCCTTTCACCCTTGTCCCTACACCCAGAGACTCAAGTGCCACCCATTGGTTCTACCACCTGTGTGCACTGGAGGGTGTCTCCTGTGTCCCTTACATCCCTTCTGTCTCTGTCCCACTCTTGGCTCATACATTGGGAGTCTCTGGTCAGTAGGGCAGTGGGGTAGCCTTCCCACTGCTCCCTAACCTCTTTCCTTCCCCTTCTTCATGGGACTTATGAGGTTCTGCCCAGTTACTCTCTCCAGGCACAATGTCATTATTCTCCATGCTTCCTCACTGATTGCATTTACTTCAGGCTGTTCAAGTTGTGAGCAACACCTGTCACAGCATGAAGCCTCATTTTCAAGGCCTCTCATGTACTATTCCCAGCCCTGACCCAGGCTCCGGAGAGCAAAGCTAGTGTGTGGTCACGAAGCCTTCTCTGGCTGACCTTCTGGGGCATTCTTCATTATTGCTACCTTTGGTAAGGAGTCTTTCTAAATATGATACACCCCCTTCTTCCACAGGCAGGTTCTAGGGCTCACCTCAGGCATTTCACATGGCTTCCTGCATTGTTGACAGTGACCTGCTCCCCATGGCATGGGAATATGAGGGCTCAGCCTTCTTCCTCCTCTAATTCCCCTGAGGAAATTATAGTATTTAGGGCAGAAAAGGGACTAACTACCGGGGTGTTTGTTTGAACACTGTGTCATATGAACAGGTTGTTGTGTATACGTCCAGTACTGTGGCTGTTGCATGTAAGTGATTGAGGGATGTCTGAGTTCTCCAAGTTGCATCTATACCACTAATAATCACTAGTCACTTCTTTGACAACTTCAAGAGTGTACCACACGCTGTACCTTCTAGCTTCATCTAGTCTCCCTCCTTCCCCTTCCTCATCATGTGTTCTAATTTGCTTTTCTGTTCTTGTGATAAAACACTGGCCAAAAATAACTGGGAGAGGAAAGGGTTTTTTTGACCTCCACGTCCTAATCATAGTCTATCACTGAGGGAACACAAGAAGACAACTCAAGCAGAAGTAGAGGCAGGAACTGAAGCACAGACCATGGAAGAACACTTGGTTTTTTTTGTTTTCTGGTTTTTTTTTTTTTTTTTGGTTTTTTTTTTTTTTTGGTCTTTTTGAGATAGGGTCTCCCTGTAGCCCCAGCTGGCCTGGAACTCACTATGTAGACCAGGTTGGCCTCGAACTCACAGAGACCTGCCTGAGTACTGGGATTAAAGGCATGGGCCGCCACTCCCAGCAGAAGAACACTTCTTACTGGCTTGCTCCCCCTACCCTTGGCTGACTCTGTTACCCTCCTTACACAGGCCAGGCCCATCTGCTCAGGGATGGTACCACCCACAGTGGACTGGGCCCTCTGGATCAATTACACTTCTAAAACTGCTTCATGGATATGGCCACAGGCCACTCCAATGGAGAAAACCTTCAACTGAGGTTCATTCTTCCCAGGGGCCTCTAGTTTGTGTCAAGTTGATAGAAACTAACGAGTACATCCTGGCTTTGGGTGAAGATGTCCTAGAGCTTCATATTATTCTAGATAAGCCACAGCCCCCCAACTCCTTCCTTCCCAAGCCCCTGTCTTCCCCCACCCCTGCCCTCACTTCTGTCAGTGCTGAAGGCATTAGAACTGATCTCACTGTGCCTTCTCTCAAGAGCCAGCAGTTCAGCGCCCCCTTCATCCCTCTACCTCTTAACACTTGTATACACCTACTTCTTTCTCTCTCCCCTTCTCAAAACCCTTTTCCTATATCCTCTGTATTCATAATTGGCCATCAATAAGTCCATGTTTCCAAGCCTCTTACATCTACCCCTCGTTGCCACAGGTCCCTCTTTTTGTCCTTTCCTCTATCTTGTGATGGTCTAAATTTTCTTGCCTCCCCATATCCTCTTAGGAGTTTCTTCACTGGGGCACTAAAGCCATCATGATTCTGTTCCCAGATCTCTTCCTCACCTGCAGCCATTGTGACTGCTGGTCCTGTGTATACAGTGACTGCCTCCTGGCCCAGGTTAGCCCCACCTTCTGGACACTGCTCCCTGTCCCAAGCTAGCCCCACCTCCTGGACACTGCCCCCCCAGCCTTTATTTCTTCTAGGACATTGTTCCTGCAGGCACTTTCTGTCTCCCCTTTATCATCAGAGTTTGCTTCTGATGGATCATTAGCACTTACACTCAGACATGCCGTAATCTTCTCCATCTCTAATGAACCAGGAAGAACATCTCTTGATCCCTAGATTCCTCACTGACCACACTGCAGAGCGATTCCATCTTAATCTTTGCTCACCTTGACCTCCTCCTCCTGATTGATTCTTCTCCATCTTCCCCCGGCTGGTCTTGCCCTCACTCTTCATTTTCTAAATGCCTCCAGGTAGACACATGGCTTTATATACCATCATTTTTATTAACGATCCCAAATTTATATCACAAACCCAGATCTTTCCCCTGTTTTTCCAACTGCCTGCTTTGGGTGTTATTTTCTGAAGACTAGGTTGTCCAAAACTGAGCTCCTGTTTTCCACACCTGACCTCCATGCCTGCTCTTCCCACATCTTCATGTCTCTGGTAATGCCTGCTGGAAACTGGATGCTGTACTGACATGCTCTACCTCAGTTCATTGGCAAATACCTATGACTCTGCCATGAAAATATATGAAGTTGGATCACATCTATCCCCTCCACTTCCACCGTCACAGACTTGTACTCGGATTATCATCATAGCCTCATCCTGATCCGTTTCCACAATGAATGCCTTTCAGTCTGCTGGGCATGCAGGATAGCGCAGTTAAATATAAGCCAAATCACATCTTCCCCCTCTCAGAATCCTCATCTGGCTCCCATCTGAAGCAGAAAAGCGGGCTCCATCCCACCATCTACAGAAGTGACTAAATATAGAGACCAACATCCAGCCCTACCACTTTCCCAGCTCACTACATTCCATTCCCACCCAGTCAGTTTCACCTGAAATGTTTCTTCCCATTACCTGCAAAGGGTCAAGGGATATGAACCTGTCTCACTTCCTTCCTCCTGCAGGTCTCTGCCCCGGGGAATTTTCTCAGTAATTCCTTCTCAGATCCCTCTGCTTGGTCACAACCCCACTTGCTCCACTCTGCTTGGTTCTTCCCTACAGCCAGGCCAGGGCACAGCACCAAGTAACATGTGGCCTGTAGCCTTTTATAGACATGTCTGTCTTTCCACCCAAGAATCTAAGTTCTGAGAAGACAGAAGACTTTTGGTTTCTCCATTTGCTTACTGCTGTGTTCCTAAAATACAGCATGACACATTTAGGTGTCAGGAAATCGTTGTTAAATAAATGAAGAATGTTGATGATATTTTCTCACATGTTCAAGGTCACCGTGGTAATAATCCATATTATGCCAGAGAATCTCCTTAGCACCATTATGCCAGGCTATCCCCCTCTGCCCTATGCAGCCTGGCATCTCTCCTCCCTCTAAATAGGGAGGCTGCTCCAACCGTGATGGGCAGGGTGGTCAGGAACTGCAGTCGCCAGTGGCAGCCGTCACAGCCTCTTGGGAACATCTGTACAGCCAGTGCAGTCGTCAAAATTGGGTCCAGACCTTAAGCTAGTGGCTCAGCACATGGTGTTCTCAGCCTGCTGTTATTTAATTTAACACTGAGCACTAGGCCAAATGTCTGCTTTCTGCCAAGTTGAAACTAACCAGATACTGCATTAGACAGTCATTCCCTGTCTTCTGAGTTTGTGTTTGTTCACAGTAGCAATTGTATTGGAAACCATGACTGATGAAGTTTGACAGGAATGCACCCTTCTTTCTTGGTCATTCAAAAACAGTGGACAGAGCTGACACGAGGAGGCAGCAGATGGAGATTTGGGAAGACCATGCTCCCTGCTTAGCAGCCTGGTCCCTAGTGGCTGTTAGAGTTAGCGTCCTCATCACTTTAGCACCCCCGCTCCAGCTAGCTGGGGCCCACTGTGAAATGCACACATCAAAGTTTATCCCTTGAGATAAATCATGCCACAATCTCTAAACAGAAAGCATACGATACAAATGCTTTGTACGATATTATGCTTATACAAAAGCATAATTCTATGAAGAATTAGAATATGCATATACATGTATGCATTATACATGTATATATTGTACATGTGTGTATTACAACTTTATACCATGAGAAACCTAACAAGAGAACAACAAAGCCCAGGGGAAGATATTGCAAAAGGCAACTCTCTGGCAAGCACTTTACAAATTACACTGTCAACTTCATAGATGCAGGGGAAGAAAGAAAAAGTAATTACCAGTTGCAAATTCAGTCCAAGGCTGATTGACAGCTCCTAACCTCAGGCTTGGCTCATGTTTCCAAAGAAATGAGTGAGAGAAGAACATTCCATCTGAGGGGGACCCACAACACCCATGTCTAAAGGGTAAGAGGGCCCAGCACATATAACAAAGGCAAGAGCTGCCTGTGCTGGAGGACAGCCCAGAACCAGGGCCAACCTCTCATCAGGCTGTTGGAGGTTGGTGTGTGCCTCACCCTGACTTTGCATTTACAGTGCTGCTTCTCTAGGAAGCCCTAAACCAGACACCTGAACCCACCAGAAGGTCAGAGGCAGCCTTCTTCTGAGTCCCATCCCTTTCCACACCATCGCTACCATAAATGCCTTGCTATTGTGCCATGCAGAGCTCCAGAACATCCTATTTCCTTGACTTGCAGTGGAAAACAAGAAGAGAATCCTAAGGAATCCTAATACTGAGTTGTTGCTAGGCACATAACAATGTCCTTGCCTACTTCCCAAACAGGACAAAGGCAGGGGTGAGCACCGTCACCCAGAGCAGAACGTCCATTAATAGATTGGCAGGGCCCAGGTAAAATGCCCAAGGAAAAGCTAGTAATTTGGTTAGCAGAAGCAAACATGTGACCATTAGCAGAGCATGCTCATTTCTTAATGCTCACAATGTACTAGTTAGACCATCTTACTTTTTAATGTTTCAATTGTTTTAACTGAAAATTTTTTCCTTAATATTTTCTTTCCCAATTATTGTTTTTACTGATAATTTATTTACACCCCAAAGCTCATATCATTTATCTGTAGTGATAATATATTTGGAGGATTAGTAAGTAACCTAAAGCTTGTGAGATAAATAGAGTGACTTAGTATGCCAACATTTGGAAGAAAAATGTATTTTAAAAGCCACAATTTATTGGAAATAATAGTTGCTATCAAAAATTTCATTCTTTCTTAATGCTGCTCCTTGTTTTTTCTTTCAAACTGATCACCAAGAGACCTGAAATCACGATCATATAGTTATAGTGTACACAAACTAATTATCTTATAGTTCACACTTCTTTAAGACAAAAAAAAATTAAATGTAATAGTGGCGAGTTCAACCTTGTGACTAGTTAAGTGTAACTTTAAGTGTATCTATTAATTATATTTTAAAGTACATTAGTTGCAGTTTTTTATACTTTTTTTCCTTTTTATTGAATTTTTGAGAATTTCATACAATATATTTTGATGGTATTTAGATTCCCCTCTATCTATAGCCACCTTACTAACCCCTGCACTCTGCGTATACGTATTAAGGCCTTATAGAGTCAAATTTGTGTTCCCACTGTCTGCTGTGGATCCACCCACTGGGGCCTGGTTAACTTACCCAGAGCCACACCCTTTTAAAGAGCCTGACTCTCCCCTTCCCAGCAGCCATCAGTTTCCAGTATTCCTCAGGTACGGCTGGCGTTTCTTACCCACTTCCCCACGACTGTGCTGGAATTTTGTCTGGGTTGAGCTCATGTGGTACTTGTGCATGCTGTCCCCATTGCTGTGAGCTCTTATGTGTAATTTCTTTTGTTTTCTTTTTCACAAATTGCATATATAAAATTGGATATTAAATCATAGTAGAAAATATTGTGCTTCCATTTCTGAATTCACATTGTTACTCTGCGTTTTTAAAGATTTTTTTTATCCTCTTACCCCACGCATATTTTTCTATAGATTTTTCTTAGTCATTTATTCAGTGTCTCGATTTTGTCCATATCAAGTATCTGGTTCTCTATCCCAGTGGTTTGTTGGAGTCATGTACTTGAGTATTAATTACCATAAGATAATTATCATTAATACTTTTAACATTTAACTAGACAAGAATTTTGAGGGCTGTTCATTCAAGCAAAATAGCAAAAGGCCCTCTTAATGTGGTCAGAAGGAGAAAACGGCCTGCCAAGGCTCCTGCTGAAGGGATTTACTTTAGTCCAGCATGCATCATTATGACTAAAAAATAATGGAGTTGACTAGAAGGCTGCTCCTTTTCTATTTTCTCCTTCACTAAAAAGCAGTAACGGGAGCCAACCCTAGGAGGCGGTAGATGGGCAGCAGGTCAGCCGCAGGTGTCTCTGTAGTAGGAAAGCCTATGGGTATGGCCTGGGATCTCTCACTTCACATTTTTCCGCTAATCTTCACCATTTGCATCTGGCCAGGCCACAGCCACATTCAAGATGCAGGGTCTCTTGAATCAAAATCTTAATATGAGTTTAGTTGGAAAGAAATAGGGTTCATATGTTCCCAAAGGAACAAAGAAACAGGCAGTCATAGCTTGCCACCCCGTTTTCTGTGACAGGTCACTTCAGAAAATGCTCAATCTGCTATGCACAAGGACAAAATGCAGTGGCAGTTCAGTCTTTTTTCAAGTACAAAGGCACATACTGGAAAACACAATGGAAAGGGAGAAAGAGCTCTTCATTATCTTTTGATCAACAAAACCAGAAAGATGATTCTAGGGTGAGAAGTTTGCATGTGAAATTGCTCTGTCTGCCTAGTAAGGGTGGTGTGGTGGCCTAGACATCATCACATCCTGATGAGGTGAGGAGCAGCCTTTAAAAATGTGGATGCTGTTTAGTGAATTGAACAATACACGCCTAATATTTTTTGTCCTGAACTCATTTAGCAAGGAAATGGATATTTCATCAGACCTACTTTTGACGTTCCATCACATTATACCTACCACAAGCAGGACAAACGGTGTGTCGGAATCGGGCAGGCAGGCACGCCGAGACATAGCTGCCACTCCATGGCCCTGGTTATCTCATTTAAACAGATATTAAATGTGGGTGCCAGAGGTGTGATCACCAGCTGCTTCCCACTTTGTGAATAAATTGCTTAGAAGGAGCATTTTGCTGACCAGATGTAGCCTAGATTCAGATTTCCAAAGGCGGGGGTGGGGGGGTTCCATTGTGTTAAAAGACAATTGCTGGTAAAATGCATGGAAAATGAGCTTATCTCACTTTTCCAGGTGTTTGGGCTAATATTTTATGGAATCATTGCTTCATTTATGAAAAATAATTGAGGAAAATGTTCCAGCAAATCAAATTTGGATAAAGGCTTAGGCATAGCTATTGTGTGGTTAGCAAGATTTTAAATGAAAGAAAGAGCAGGAGCTGAAAGAGATAATAAAAATATTTAAAAACTGTATTTGAGAAGAGTCTCTTATAAAAGGGTCAGACGTAGGTGTGCTGTGGTTTAGTAAAGTACTGAACAACGTGAACAATTATAATACTTACAGTGCCTGTGAAAGCCGTTTTGAAAAATCAAAGCTTGTCTGTCTGCTGCTTCTGATAAGTTGTGTTATTTTGTTAAATACAGCAAAAATAATTTTAATGTAACATCTTTATTCTCTCTGTCTCTCTTTCTCTCTCTTTCTCTCTCTGTCTCTCTGTCTCTCTCTCTGTCTCTCTGTCTCTCTCTCTGTAGTTATTCTCTCTGTCTTTCTCTCTCTTTCTCTCTCTGTCTCTCTCTCTGTCTCTCTGTCTCTGTCTCTCTGTCTCTCTCTCTGTCTCTCTCTCTCTCTCTCTCTCTCTCTCTCTCTCTCTCTCCTGCTGCGCCTTTTCCCTCTCTCTCTCTCTCTCTCCCCCCCACCCCCTTTTTCATTTCCTTTCATCTTTAGGAGCCGCTACTCCAAAACCAGTCCCAGAACCTGAGAAACAAACAGACCACACGGTTAAAATTGCAGGAGTGATTGCTGGAATTTTGCTGTTCGTTATCATATTTCTTGGAGTTGTGCTGGTAATGAAGAAAAGGTGAGCTTGTCGCTGGTTGGCAAAACTGGAGTTATACCCATTATTTGCCATGTGTATGAAAAGATCCAGTTACTGGTTGACATTGGTGGCTGACACAGCTGTGACTCTGTGATTGGGAACATTTCTCATCATATAGCATTCAATATTAGGAGGCAGAAATTTACAGTAAATGGTTGGGACTTCTGTAAATGCACAAAGCATGTCATGCCAAAATTAATACAAGACCAATGTGTCCTCCCGTAGGATAATACAAAAGCTCTGCCAAATCCTAACAGCCAGTTGTTCACCAGCAGGTATTTAGTCCTTATGACTCACACGTCTTGTATTTGATGCTACCAAGCATGTGAGAAGGAAGAATTTCCTTTTGTTGTAATGAAGATGAGGAGGACAGAATTTATGGAGCCTCTGTTATGTACTGGCACTATGCTGGGGCAGTTAATCAATAGAGTACCCCTGTGAGAAAACAATCTCAAAGATCATCCCCAAAGAAAAAGACAGGGCATTCGAGTGTAAAAGAACAAGTCATTAGAGCAGGTTCAGTGTTATGATAAAGTTGTTGGTAGAAAGCAAATAGGTCTGGCTGTAATAAGGGCTGAAAAATATACGGCGTCTGCTTTTGTAGAAACAAGTTAAAAACAAACTTAATAAAGTCTTCAGTTTATATAAAATGACAACATAAAAATATAGATGATTGGAAGGAATAAGATAAATGTTCTTAAATAGAGGAAATGTAAGCATGGATCTTGCTGCTTAGCTCCATAGTTGAAAAATAACTGTGCCCATGGAACTGGAGTAAAGTGATGAGTGGAGGAGATGAGGGAGGCTGGCTTGCCAGAGAAAGGTGGTAAAAGTCGAACAGGTTCAGATAGCCCTGACCCCTCACCAACAGGATCCCAAGGACTTCTCATGCTCCTGAGAAAAGGGAACCTAGCTGATAAGCACCTTGGTCTTTGAAGTCAAGAGAAGCAGACTTTTCTCCACTGTTTGGCCAACACAGCAGGCTTCCCCTTGATCTCTGAAGAGGACAGGTTTTAATAGTCCTGCTCTCCCACTCCCCCACAACATTAAAAAAATACATCTTCCCTCCTTCTGCAGGAAGCAGAAGCCTCCTTTTTAAAAGACCCCAGCTCAAGACCTGGGCAGACATTTTCCCTGCCCAGAAGGGAATCTGTCCCATGTGTTCCTTTGCTAATAAACCCTATTTTGATGGAGTTTTATCTGTGCCTTGGTGCCTCAGCCTCCATTTGCTCGCTCTCTGCCAAATTTTTACCTATCAATGGTCATGAAAGGAAATTAGACTGGGCCATGAGCACAGTGAAAAGACCAGTTAAATGAACATGGAACAATTAGGAAATAAATTTCAATAGCCATTTGAAGGGAGAAAAAAAAAGTCTAGAAATAACCCAGTTCCTGGTTGCAGCAAGTTGGTGATAATAAATTGTGAAATAGAGAAGAAACTGGAATCTTCTGCAAATCAAAAGTAGAGCTCAGCCTTGCCTTAAGCAGACATGCTTGCTGACCACTAGATATGCTGTTTTGGACTAGAAATAGTAACTAGTAGTCTGGAGGTCTTCAGCATAGGCTTGGATGAGGCTACTCAAAGTGAGAGAACTATCAGGAATGTAGGCATTGAGTTTGTCTGAATCCATGTACATACCATGCTCCTTCTCCTTCCTTGTCCTCCATGTGTCCCTTGTCCCTGCCCTGTGTCCTTTATCCTTTGTCCCCTTGTTCCAGCTAATTGTTCTCTTCATTTTAATTCTCTTGTTTCTTTGTTTGGTTTTATCAAACAGGATTTCACTATGTAGCCCAGCCTGGCGTTGAACTGAAGCTCTTGCCTCAGCCTCTTGAGTACTGAGCTAGCTTCTTTTCTGTGTCTTTATATCTCGATTTCTCTTTCTCCCTCACCTCCCATGTTTTTGGGTTTTTTGTTTTGTTTCGTTTTTCACTTCTTTCTTGGCCCTCATCTCTCATCTTTTTTTCTTTCTTTCTTTTTTTTTTTTTTTTTTTTCCTGGATGGTCTTTGACCCTCACCTCTGTACTTAGACTCTTGATTTGGGGCATTGGTGATTTTTTTTTCATATTTTTAATTGAACCAAGGAAACACCAAGAAAACATGGGCTCTTCATGCCAAGATATTCAGACTGAAGATTTCCGAGATTTATTTTAAATTCTGGGAATCTATTGGATTTTTGTGGCATTTAGCAAGCTCTCTGTAAGGAATAACTTGAAAGTAGTAATTTAGTTGCCCTTGTGACCTTAGCTAAATGTTAACTAATCCTCCAAGGATCTGTTTTCTGCTGGATTAATTCATTTTTCTAGGTCTCTTAGGTGGTCACTGGGGTGATGTCACAAATTAAGCATTTGAAAACATTGCCTACAATAACATATGGCCTTGCTAAAACTTAAGACTAAAGACCCATAAGTCACATCAGATTTTATATGATTATTCACTGTACAATGATCCTAAAAGGAATGTCTTCACATTTGTCCTTCTGTATTTGCTTTCTCTGAAATGTAGAATGTGTTCATCACAAGACAAATTAGGCAACACACTCTGCCTATAAATGCAACACTTGTAAAATTCAGACCTGTAGAGTGCTCACATGTAACACAAATCATGGAAACTTCTCATTGTTCAGGTTTTTCCACCAAAATTTAAGTCTAACTTTTCCAAGTAGCGTTTTTAGATAGAATAGTTAAAACATTGCATGAATCATGCATTAGTTGCTGGAGAGTTACTGATGTGTAACAAGCACGTTGCATTATTTAAGCTGCCCAGTGGGTCTCCCAAACCCTCTCTTTGTTCATCCACTTCAAGCCTGTGATGTTGGTTGGATAGCAGTTGATCTTTCAGCTGCATTGCCTGCTGTCCCACAGAAGACCTTCGGTTAATAAGGAGGTGCCAGGGGGAAATGAGGAAAGAGAATGTGAGACAGAGAAGGGTAAAAGCAGCCTCTGGTGCATGTGGCTTCTACATGTAGTTAGCCCTTTTCACACTGGGTGGAACTCAACGACAGCAGAATTTGAGCAGCTTCCTGTATGGGCTATTTAGCCTGTTTTTCCTCTACTCACAGATTTCTTTATTACATCTTCATTTATTTTGTGTACGGCAGTGTGCACATGTGTGCAAGTCACAGTGCCTGTGTGGTCTGAAGACAACATACAGGACATGGTTCTCTCTTTCCACCATGTGGGATCCCAGGGATCAAACTCGGGTGTCTTTATACACTGAACCATATTGCTAGCCCGTACCCACAGATTTCTGAGTCAGCCAACTCAAACAGATGCCATGGGCAATGAGGACAGGCAGAGCCCAAATGACTGTGGTGGTAAATATTCCTAAAATACCATTGGACATCTGTCCTACTGAGGATGAGCTTCTAGTCTGCAAATGAGCTCTTTGTCTTTGAGGGTCAGCACACCAGTCGACCAGCATCATGGCAGGAGGATGACAGAGTCCAGCACCTCAGAATCATCAGCATTCTGTCAGGAGGCAATGGCAGTTAATAGTTTAGCTAACATTATTTTGCCTTCCAAAAGGACTGTCCTTCTATAAAACAATATTTGCTAAAAGTAGGATTCTGATAGAAATTGTAAAATCTTTGATGTAGATGATAGTGACTGGAAATAGACATGGCCACTGGGGCAGGGTAGTTACAATGCCCTATATGGCTCTCACAATTCCATTTGGCCTTTGCTTAGGCTAATAATATGAAGCCTTGCCTTTAAGAAATTGGTAAGACCTGTACATCTCTTTTATTCTTTGGGCAAGTCAGTTTCTTCCTTCCCTTTTCTAAATGGCTTTTGAGTGAGTTGCTTTGAGGCAGCAAATGTTGAAGAAAGATGTGAGGGAACTATCTAGAAAGTAGAAGCTTCATACAGAGTCACATGGAATGTATTTCACTGTATATTCCCAAAAATAATATGGAATAATGCACATAAGCGTTATTTTTACCATATTCATCTGTGTATATTTAAGTGTGTTTGTATAAATGAAAATATCTGCATTTTCAACATTTTTCACAAGGGATAATTTATCTCAATAACATGTTTGACAGAATTTAGTGTTGAATCACCAAAGAGTTTACTGTGATTGATTATATTTAGTATTGTTTCTAAAATTGTTGTAGATCTTTCATAAGTTTGAGAACATTTGTATTAATTGCAATAATACTCCTGTCTAAGCCATTGTGGTACATAGAAATCTCAGAAGTTGTGACTGCTGGAAAATAATTAAAGAGAGATGAGTTATTGCAGAACATAGTAAATGGTAGCTATTTAGTTACAGAAGCACTTGTTACCAACACATAACTATCTTAATCCTGAAACATGGCATCCCAGTCACTTTTCTATGATGCATTTTAACAGATGTATATCTCACAAATGAAGTAGGTTATTAAGCATACAGTGCCCAGTCTATTGTGTTTAGATAACACTAGCACCACCAAGAAGAAATTCACAATAAAAATGGGAAGTATTTCTGAAGACATTTGAAACCAAAAAGATAAGAGGGAAAATTTGATGAAAGCTCTGTTTTCAAAGAGATGCCCGAAGTATGTGGCTGGAGGCAAGTTGACACTAACTCTAGATCCCCTGCTCTGCCTGTTTACGTGGAAGATAGAATTTTCCCCCACTACAGCCAAGTGTCACTTTCGTGTGGAAAACATCTCAAGGCTGCTCCCTAAATCAAAGTCTTGTTTGAAAAAAAAAAAAAACACACACACATTTTGAAACTGCTTGGGGAAATTCATATGTCAACAACTTCTTTCTCAGTGATACATACAATATGTCCTCTTAACATGTGGCCATATGAATAAGAACCAGATATTGAGTTTTTCTTCACCAGCACCTAAATTGGCATGTATGAACCAGGACAGATATGCAGACACATGTGTATGGACATGTCTGGTGATTACCCCCTGTCTGTCAGGTTTCTAGGTGATCCCTGAGCAGACTGTGGAAAG
Source organism: Nannospalax galili (assembly GCF_000622305.1). Classification (NCBI taxonomy): domain Eukaryota; kingdom Metazoa; phylum Chordata; class Mammalia; order Rodentia; family Spalacidae; genus Nannospalax; species Nannospalax galili. The sequence continues at coordinate 6,596,874 of NW_008339923.1, forward strand.
GGTGAGCTGAATAGAACAACCTGTATAAAGGGTCCTCGTTGAACTTCATGTGATTATTCCAGCTCTTACGTCAGTCCCCATTTCTACACCGAACCTGGTGGTTGATTCAACTCCACAAAATTTTTTCTACTTGGCGTTCTTTGGGAATTCTTTAGACATTGTGTTTTATTCTTTAGTTTAGACTGTCCTCGAACTCATGATCCTCCTGCTTCCATTTCCCAAGTGCTAGAATTACAGAAATGCATCACCATGCTAGGCTTTTGGGAACTTTTATAAGGATGATTTTATTTTAAGAAGGAAAGTAGGGAGTTTAGGTATTAGTCTTCTTGCTGAGAAGAGTAAGTATCGAGAATGCTGTGGAGTAAGGCTTTGAAATCATGCAAACTTGGATTTGCACCCCAGCTGTCTTCCTTGAAGTAGTTGAAACAGTTTACATTTGTGAGATGTGATGATGATGATGATAAATATTCAATAGTGGAAGCAATGAAATTAAAGGCACTATGTACATAGTTGGTGCCTGATAAATAACAGTGAAAGGACCTAGAAGCTCAGGAGCTTGGCCTATAACACATAGGGGCAGGTGGCAGAGGCTTGGATAATTATATGTGAACTATCTTGGTTCTGGGTCCTCAAGCGACCATGGGGCCTGGCACCATCAGGGCATAGTTGTCTTACTGATTCCTAATGTTAAGATTCAGGCACTTTCCAGCCTATTTCTTTTTTAACTGAGAATTTCACACATGCATATGTTTTTGATCGAATGTGCCCCCCATTCCCACCCCTCCATTCCTTCCCTATCCCCCACTACTTTTCCCTCCCAAATTCTGTATTCTTGAAGAAAACTGGCTGCCCTTCCCCCAGCAGCCATAAGTTTCCAACATCTTCTCAGCTGGAGGTAGAGTTCCATGAGCCCTTCTCTGTCCATGCTGGGATTTTGACTGACTCAATCTTGCTCTCAAATCTTTTCCTTTAAGAGAGGGTCTCATTAGGTAACCTTGGCTGGCCTGAAACTAGCTATGTATACCAGGCTGGCTTCAAACTCACAGAGATTCATGCCGGGTTAAAGGTATATGCTACCATGCCCAGCCAGCATAGCCGATTTTTATTTTCTGTCCATTAGCAGAGTTTGTAAAAACATGTTATTTCTTTAGATCCTATCTCTGAAGCCCCAGCCAAAGGTGTTAAGAGGGAGACACGTGTATAAAATTGAGCAGTCTCCACAGTCGCTGTTTCAAGATACCACTGATTCTTAACATAGTCCCACCAGAGTCTTTGCAGTCTCTATAAACAGTGTATGTCTCTGTTCGGGCTGGCCTGACCTCACTTCTATATGAAGAATGGAGCATACCAAGGGTGTGGAAACAGGATATTTTACTTAGGATGATTTTTGAAACTTGATTTCAGAAAATCTAGAACTCAAACTTTATAAGACCATTTCATTTCTTTTCCATTTTGTTTTGTATTGATAATAAAAATAGCAATTAACAATACTCAGAGTAGAAGGAAAAATATACATATATCAATAGGAGATAGGCCAGTTTCTAGTCTGCTTCTTAGAGCAAAACCCATGGTCCTTGTGACATGAATTTCTAGTATAAATCTAAATTTCTTTTTAATAGAGAATGGACTTATAAAGGGAAACTTTCATTTATGTTTATTCATAAAAATGACATAATAATGTTTAAAAGGATAAGGACCTACTGTATCAGTTAGAGGAATCTTTTGTTGTTTTGATTTTTTGATAATATCAGCATTATAAGACATAATTCTGTGTTGAATAATGTATTTTACTTAAGAAAAGCAAGCTTTTGCCCATTGTCGACGTAGACTGTGCATTCTGGTCAGCTGAGAGAAGCCTAGGGCATTGTTATTTTCTCACATCCATTTTCTTGATGGTGCTGTTCTGGTGGAAGTAACAGGAAGCTATTTCTATGGATTTCACTGCAGCAAGTGAAAATTGACTCATTAAGTTCCAAACATATGTCTGCTTTGCGAAAACAAAACAAGACAAAACTCTGGCAAAACAACAAAAATGCGCTCAAGGTTATACTAAGAATTGTGCACTCACCTCACAAATGCAAATTTCTAGCATAATTGTGAACATCTAATGATGTGAATGACCCCTGCCTGAGTGCCCAAATTCAGATTTGAACGCTGAGATTTTGTTTTTCTCTTTCCTCCCCTCATTTCTACACTAATGTCTACAGCTGTCATACCCAGGTTTCCCGTTCGATCACAGCATGATGGGGCGATGAAATGATCCTTATTAATCATCATCAATGCCCATTCTCACATCTAGCATATTGCTTTGCCCCCAGCAGACACGGAGCATACATCTTCATTAAAGACAAACAAAATTCTTTCAACCCAATCTTCAGGAACTGGGATGTAGCCTGGTGGTAGAGTACTTGCCTGGCATGTGCAAGGCTCTGGCTTCCATTTCCAGTACTCCAAACAAACAAATAATGCAAGCCTTTGAATTGTTTGACTTAAAAAATAATTAGGGGATATGTTTTATGGTATCATATTTTAATAATTTTTATATACTATAGATATTCTCATGGACAGATTCTATGCTTAGAATGTGTGATTGTTTTTAAAGCTTGATTATATGAGGGCTGAAGAGATGGCTGAGTGGTTAGGAGTATATGCTACTAGTTCAGAGAACCCAAGTTTGGTTCCCAGCACCTGCATTGGGCAACTCACAGCTGCTTATAACTCCAGCTCCAGAGGAATCTGGCACACTCTTCTATCCTCTGTGGGGACCTGCCCTTACATGTGCATGTGCATGCATACACACGCACACACACACACACACACACACACACACAATTAAAAATGACTCTTTAAAAAGACAAATGGACTAGTCACTATTATTTATTTACTTATTTTTATTATGTTCACATATTTAAATTGACACATATCAGTCATACATGTTTACAGGCACAGTGTGGCATTTTAGAACATGTGCACGGTGTATAGTGAACAGATCAGGACGATGAGCGTATCTATCACTGAAGCCTGTGTGTGTTCTTTCTTGGGAACATTCTGAATTCTCTTTACATTCAGCAATTGTCAATGTAGTTTTCCAACTGTGCTATAGAATATTAGATTAGTCCTAAGTACCTGTGCCCGTTTGCCCTTTAACCATCCTCTCTCCACTCCTTCCTTCCCCAAGCCTTTCTAGGCTTTCTTGGGCACTATCATCCTTTTATGTCATTTTTGCCACATGTTCTTATAAATAGTATATTCCTTTGTTTTTTGTCCACAAGCAACATGAATTTAGATTAAAATGAAAAAAATAAGACAGAAAATGAATTTTTCTCCATACTGTAGGCATGAATGTTTATAAATAAATGAAAATACAGTGGAGATGTCCAGACTTCATCTTCAGTCAAGATCACTCTGGGATTCATTCAGGCGTCTCTTATCCGGGACTGTCTTTGTGCTGGTCTCACCTGTCACTTTCTGCCATAGGGCCCTGTTCCTTTGTGCTTAATAATCAGTTTTTGTCTAACATTGGTTCAGTTTCCCTATATCCAAACAAAATATTCATTAAGGACAAATTTAGGAAAAAGACATTTATTGAAATGCTTAGTGGCAAAACATCCTTTATCCTTTATGTGATTTATCTAAAGGCCTGGGTTGTGGGTGTGAGTCAGCATCAGTAGCTGAAGAAATTTGTCCACTCTAGAAAGACAACTGGTCAGTTGCCAGAGTCTGATTCCCAGAAATGGTCTTAACCTCAATAAAATGGAAGGGAGGGGAACTGGAGACATGACTCAGCAGTTAAGAGCACTGGCTGCTCTTGCAAGAGGACCTGGGTTCAGTTCCCAGCACCTACATGGCGGCTAGGCTAACAACTGTCCGAAACTCCAGTTCCAGGAGATCCAACAACTGATCTCTTCTGTCCTCTATGGGTATTGCATGACCACTGGTGCACTTACGTACATGCAGGCAATACATTTATAAACATAAAATAAAAAATAATAATAAAATATTTTTTTAAAAATAAAAAATCTCAGAGATGCATCACTAGCCTCAGAATGGAGACATAACCTTAATTAATGGGAAAGTTTAACATGGCTAGCATCCTACAGGGAAATTGCTCCCTCAGGGGACGCTGAGGAATGCTTAAAAGTGTCCCCCTTGAGGATCCTTTGTTGATGGTGTACTTTTATAGTCATGAGTGAATCGTTCCTTTATGATTCCTTAAGCTAGGGTTGACTTGAAATTCTGGTCCTGAAGGTTCCAGAAAGTATAGTTAAAACTACTCAGTGACAATGAAGAGCAACTCAGGTGAACACAGGCGAGACCCTGGTGCAGAGCCTGTAATGAGAAGGCAGCCTGCATCTAGGTAGATTCTAAGATTACCCATCTTCCTGCCACTCCTGAGAAGGGAGAAGTCTTGATTTCTTTTATAAAATCTTCAAATATTTTTGTTGGCAACTAGTCAGCTTTTAAGTTAGCCAAATAAGAGATGTATGCAGTTAACAATTTGTGATTCTGTTCTAAGATAAATCAAAAGGAAATGTGTAATTATGTCTTAAAATCTTCTTTGTATTATTATTATTACACTTCTTCTGATAGGCACTATCTTATACCAAGAAAATGCAATAACCCCTTCTTTTCTACAAGCTGCCTCTTCACGTACAGACAAGTCAGAGCCCTAAGATGCCTCAAGGTATTCAAACTAGCCTTCAGTGTACTTTGCGAACAGGTCATTCCTGCTTAGAAACACGAGAAGGCTCAAGTTTTATTTCTGGTGCCAGTGATGGGGTCAGGAGTAAGTGTGCCTCCTCTTCGTAGTCGGCGCTTAGCCTCGAGCCTTGCATTCTGTACTTGACATTGCTATTGACACCTGCCTTTCTCTGATCCAACCTGGAAATCCTTGAATTCAAGTTTAAGATAGTTCTATTTAAAGCACTTTCCTTTTTAAGATTATATTTCTTAAATTCCACTCAGATGACTCCTCTTTCTTCTCATTGAAAACTATCCCAATAGTGTATAGGAGAAAGCAACAGGTTGTCCCAGTTACACCCATTTCCACAGATGGTTCCGGAAGGGAAACCAACTCAGCCCACCCACGGAAGGCTTTCCTTCCTGAGGAATTCATCAAAGCTCCAAGTGCTTAGGCCACCAGTTTCCTTGGCCCCCAGGAGAAAAAGGCAGACATATCAGTTACTTTTTTGGTCTTGTGATAAAATACTATGACTCCAAACAACTTAGAGACAGAAATGATTATTTTGGCTTATAATTCCAGAGGGATGAGAGTCCATCGTGGTGGGGAGGTATGGCAGCACACAGCAGGTCCTTGTAAGGATTATATCTCTTATATCTCAGCCACAAATAGGAAGCAGTAAGAGTTAACTCAAAGTGGGATGAGGGTATAAACTCTCAAAGCCCACCCCCAGCGACACACTTTCAGAGAGAAATCATGTCCTAAAACTTCCATAACCTCCCCAAACAGCACCACTGTGCAGGGAGGAATAGTTCAGATACCTGAGCCTATGGGGACATTTCTCATTAAAACCAACATAGTATGAGACCAGGAGGTCCTGTACTAGCAGAGCTCTTGCAAATACCTCGATTTTTTGGTATGTACTCTTTTTCACTGGGTTTGAGAAGAACTAAGACTCAGCAAGCGCCTGTCATCCAAGAGTAACAATAATGTATTTCCCCCATAAAGTCGTTCCTCTTTGTCTATTGGTTCCAAATCCATAGATTGAACCAAGTACAGATTGAAAATATTACAAAAATAATTGCATCTATAATGAACATGTTAATAGTTTTCCTTATCATTTTCCTAAATAACATGATATAACAACTATTCAGATGTCATTTACATTGTATTAGCTATTATCTGTCATGGAAGGTATGGGGGATATGAACGTTATGTGCAAAATACTAGGCCATGTTATGAAAGGAACTTGAGCAGCTATGGACTTCAGAATCAATAATTGTTCTTGCAATTTCCGAGGGGTCCTGAGGGATAACTGTGTGTTCCTTAGTATCCTGTCTACCCCCTTATGACCTTTTGTTAAGGAAGTTCAGCAGTCTCTAGGACCCTGAAACGCTTGCTCTCCATAAAGTCCAGTCCATGACCTTGTGACCTACTTGATCCTGTGTTGCCTTGGAGAAAAGCAAATCCTGGCACCATCATGGTACATCCAACATGCCCAGCACCACAGCACTGACACCTTCCTTCGACTAGCTCCAGTTCCTCCTCACTGCTCCCTATGTCCCCATGGACATGCCACACACAGCCTATTCCTAAGGCCAGGCCAGCCCACCTCCACCTCAGCTTCTTAGGGGTGGCTGCTCACATGCTTGAGCTGAACACTTTTAGCTTTAGGATCAACTCACTTTTCCACTGTCCTAATGTTTTTGCAGGTGCTTAGACTACAAGACCCTGTCTATACAAATTTCCAACAATTTCTATTGTCCCCAAGCATCCCCCACAAATCAAATTTATTATGTTTTTTAAATCTGGAACTCAAGAGTACTATCATGATTCATGAAACTTTACCTCCCTCTAGATTAAGGAGGGACTATTGAATGTCCCTTCAAGGAGCAGCATATTGTCAGTACAGCTGGCCAGTTGTGAGTCCAGCCCACGTCACCCTGTAGTAAGTCTACAATGTCTTTTGCCTTCTACAACCATGATACTCAAGTTGTTAGAGATGTTCCTCTAGGGAAGTTAGCCAAGTACAGAAAACACTCTCCAAAATGAACACAGCATGAATAGCTGGTTCATATCCTATGGACCTCTTAAGTTTTATAGCCAACCATAACAGAAAGAATAGCAGCAGCACCCAAAGTTAACTCAAGCTAAGTGAAGGGACAATTCATTATGCAAAGGGAGAAACCGAGTGGGAAGAATGGGTGATGAATGGGGACCATTAGCAAGTTCACTGTTTCAAAGGTCAGAATTATAGATCTGATGATGTGTAGAGTAACGCTCCTCATTGATTTTCAGGTCCTTTTCTTAACATGAGACACAGAGGACATTACTCACAGATTTTTAAATATCATGTGTTCTGTGATTTATAAAATTTTGAATTCTCCAAAACATCTTTAATTACCATCCTGACCACTGCATTAGCTTTAGCAGTTTTTAGTTCAGTCAAGGGCACTCAGCAATCATTTCTCTTTCAGATGTTGCACTGCTAATTTTGGTGATAATATGTGAAGAACTTTCAACAATTTAACTGGAGCTCTGAATAAATAACAAATTAAATTAAGCCAAGGTAAATTAAATAGCCCTAATGAAAGAGCCATAAATTAAGAGAGAAACTAAGCAGAATGAAGAAAAACAAATTAAAATAGATTTTCGGATTCTGAAATGTTTATGACTGTGGCTTGAGGACTGTGCTGCATGAGGCTGTCTGCCAAGAAGCCTCTCACCTACTCAATCTTCATGACTTGGCCAGCAGTCTGATAAAACTTTTTTTCTCTATCAGCACAGATTCCTTCTTCCAGGGATGCAGGCAAAGAAAAAGGTACTACACAGAGGCCCAGCGGTGCAGTCCTACTGTTCTTAATTATAAAAATGTCTTTCTCTTTGTTGGAGAGTCTCAATAGCTGTTCGCATACCTAGGTTCACAGCACAGTTATTCACAACAGCTAAAAGGCAGCAGCAACGCCAGCATCCTTTAGCAGATGAATAGATACACAAAATGCAGTGGAATAGCATTCAACCTTGAAAAGGAAGGACGTTCTAACAGCCGTTCCCACATAGATGAAACTTGAGGACATTAGGCTAAGTGAATCAATCACAGAATGACAAACCATATGATTTCACTAGTACAGGGTCCCTGGCATGGTCAAATTCATGGGCAGAAAGTACAGCAGTGGTTACCAGGGATTGAGGAGAAAGAAATGGCTTAGCGTCTAATGAGGACTGTTTCTGTTTAGGATGCTGACAGTGTCTTAGAGGTGGATAGTGGTGTTGGTTACACAGTTATTTGAATTACTTAATGCCACTGAACTATACACCTAAAGATGCTGTATGTTTTTCACAAGAAAAAAACATGTTTTACTATTGGTAGAAAATATTTTGACTGGTTTAAGCGCTCTTCATTGCTTTCACTGTTCTCCACAGTCAGACTCTGCATACTATGTGGCTTTGTGGTCACTGGACACAAGGCATATCACTGAGTACCTCACTGTTGAACTCTTAAGCCTGACCTGTTTGGGAGAGCTATACCATTCAGCTGACAGCAGGAGCTGTAACTGACGCATACTGAGGCCGGGGGAGCACGAGGCCATAGCGGAAGCATGTTACCTGTAGTCTTCCAACCTTAGAAGACTGACCATGACTGTGAGAAAACCAAACTGCCCTTGGAAAGCACCTCTGCACTGGTGACAGCATACCTCCGTGCTAACTAAACAGGATGGACTTTGAGCTGGAAACAGCCTGAACATGTGCTCTGAGGTCTAGAGGTCATGCTGTGATAGTTACAACCTCAAATGAAGAAAGCCATGTGTATTGCTCCCTAGTTCCTGATTGTTTTTTGCTTGAAAGAGTGAAGCGTAAGGCAGTGATAAGCCAACAGCTTCCACAGCTGTCAAGTGTTTATCTTCACTCATAACAGTGACCATGGCACAGGTCCCTGAAAGAGGAATATTAATGTGCCCAGCATCCTGGAAGCTCGGTGCTTCAGATGCATGGGCTTGATCAAAAAAAAAAAAAAATTAGTATGTGCTACCTGAAACTTAGGCTGCAGTTTCTCCTGGGTTAGTGAAGCTAGCATTATAGAACTTACATTATCTTTAGCTGGCCTGTTTCAACATCGACTTTGTACTAGAGCAGACTAGTGCTAGCAGGCTAGGTGGCTCTCAGTTGACTGGAGATTCTTTCGGGTTAGGAACTGAGGCTTACTCAGCTTTGTCTCCCATTGTTCATGCAGGTCAGGCACATGATAACTATCTGAGGCACTGAATGAATGAGTGACCAGGGGCAGTGAATGTGGCTCATAGCTAGAGTGCTTCTCTAGCAAAGCCTTGGGTTCAATCTTCAGCATTGCCCAAAATACAAAATTTAGAAGCAAAATAATAAGCGATTACTACAAATGAGCCCCTTGATATCCCACTTACCCAATGGTCTCTCTTTCCCAAATCTAAAAAGAGCCTTGGCTGACTCAAACTTACTTGCTTTATCTCATTACTGAGGCAAGGGACATGTTCTCTTGAGCAGAGAGATGGCAGCATCTACTCCAGATATGGCAGCTCTCTTTTCAGTAGTGGAAAAGATGCTATGCAGGATGAGCATTATAGTTTGGCAAGCCAGATGCAGGCTCTCAAGGTGAGTTTGGAACCCCATCTTCAGACAGGGTTGGAATGTGGCTCTAATATGTGAAAAGTTGGGTAAAAGCAACATAGAAGAGCCATGCTTATGCTTTGCCTTATTGACAGTACAGTGTATCTGATACTGAGATATCACCTTCCAGTGATGTAGGGGAACAGCATATTACAGCTTTTAGAGTGACATACACCATGCCATGTTGGCTTGGTTCAGCTCTGCATGGATTTTCATGCCAGCGACTTGACCTTACTTGCTTATTCCCAGGCATATTATCTTCTGCCGATCAGGATGCAGTCTCTCTTTCTAGACTCTGGACAATACAGAATCTGTTTTAGCCCTCAGTTAAAAATACTTAATGGTATTCATATAGTTTTGTTATATAATTCAACAGTATTTTATACTATTAGTATTAGTTTGACAGATCTATCCTGAATACTACTAAATATTTTGCAATACTTTTGACAAGGACATATTTTCATTTTTGTTAATAGCTAATCTCACTTTTATGCCAAACCATTTGGTTCTCTCATTAAAACTTGCAGCCGAAGACCACTTTATAATCAATAATAAGTAGTAAAAAAAAATCTGTGGTAAGGTCTTTATAACAGTTTTTGAAATTCTTCCAAAATGTACTTTGAAATTTCATCATAAATATGGAAAATTAAACTAGGAAAAATAAATGCATGGGATACAGTTACTGCCTGCAGTACTCTGGCTTTGGATATTTTTCCTCTCTCTCTAATAAATTTGCTAAATTTGGTAATTTGCAGACTGTTTATTCATTAGTGAGAGAAACAAGTCAGTTCCACATTTATTTTTCTTTAAATAACTATTTTCTAAAGGTCCTCTTAGAACTAGATCAATGCTCAATTATTTGTGTTGCTGGAGGAGAGAAAAACTCCAGATAAAACAATAGATGATCACAAATTATTTGTATGGTTGGAAAGTGCTGAATTTAGTGGAACAAAGCTAATTTACAGGCCATCAAGTCCTCTCTTCCTGAATTTCACACAGTAGGCTTTAACCACTACAAATCTATGCAACGACCAGCATCACTGTGGTGGATTCTCACACACCGGTTCTTAGAGTTTATAAAAGCAACGTTTCCTCACCCAGATTCCAGAAACTATAGTATCACACATGTTAAGCTCTGCCTAGGCTCAGCAGAGGTAATAAAATATATTGCCTTCCTGTTTGAGTTAGGATATTTTATGGAGCCATGTAATTCCAATCAACCCTTTAGAAGATCATTTCTACAGGTAAAGAAATATTGAGTATATGGAAGGAAACAAAGACTGAAAAGGCAAATGGCATGTCACCAACCTATCACAGTGAGAAGCACCACCCCAAGTGGGAAGAGAGAAGACTGCCATTTTTCTATACATTTTCTTTCCCTTCCCTCTGGAAAGGAATTGAGGGAGCCCCATGCAGTGTGCCACATGTAGATGTTCACATGGCTGTTCCCAACACTGCCTCTTCAAAAATATGATCAATAAGAGAAAAAAAAGGACTTAACAAATTAATAAGGCTAAAATAAGAAGACTAAGACTAAAACGTCTGGGTTTTGTAGGGATGTGTGTAGTAAAGAAAAGTAACAGGCCTGTTTCAGATAACTCCCTTGACTGAGCTCATTCTTCATGAAGTGGACCTCTGTTCAACTTTTCAAAAAGCAGGGGGCTAGTAGAACATTATGAACAAGAAAAGAAGAAAGCTCAGACTACCTAATCTTGCTGACATGAAGTCTAAGTAGGAACTTGGCATGATACATGTGCCTGTGTGCACTTTTATTTAGACTTCAAGAATCACATGGATTGGTTCAATGTGATGTTTTTTTCTTACTGAGCATATATATTCATATGAGCTGAGTAAATACTCCATAAAATGTGGAATAGGTCTTTATGGTGTTCTATTTTTTTTCTGAACTTATCCTAAAACAACAGTGTAATTTGGAGACATGATAAGTATGAAAGTATTCACTTTATATTCTGATCCTGTAGAATGCATTTGATACTCATGATTGTTCAGTCTGAACAGCTCATAGAATTTCAAGAGTGGGGAAGAGTCATCTTGAGCCCATTTCTTCCTAACCCCTCATTTCGTAGAGGAAAAGAACAAGCCCCACTAAGTTAAATGCTCCTTTAGAGGAGGGGGACCACAGCTGTGGCTCCTAATTTACAGTTTCTGTATAAATCACTTGCATGTGACTTCTCTGATGACTGCTTAGCTGAGTGCTGTCAGCTCTGTTGAATTCATGGCACAGCAGTGATAATACATGGACCACGCAATTAATTTGAGAGCATTTTATTTTTCTAGTATGGTTAGGTCAGCTTGCCCAAGCAAGACATCTTCACCTGTGATAGGCCCTGGATGCCTGGAGAAAGCAGAATGACAGACTGTTCCGTCAGCTACACAGGTAGTCACTTAGAGTTTGGGGTCCCTCTACTAAGCAATAAATTTGTAAATGAGCGGAGAGTTTGAGGTTATTAAAGCTTCATTTTACTATTCAGTATGCAACAAACAATGTTACTCATTCCAGAAAACAGAAATACACACTTAGGTTACCTCAAGGCAGTATTGGACCTGTAGTTAATCTCTTTAGGGTCCTTATAATGATACACAAAGATTTGCCTGCCTTTCTAATAAGTTTAGACTTGAGGTATCAGGGGGAGGAGGAGCTCATTAAAGTTGCAAATGATAGTAAGATTCCTAAAGAACCGGGCATTGAGGTATTCGGCCACTTGAACTGTGCCAAGACCTAATGCTGTCATTGTCACTGAACCGAGTAGGGGTCATTGCCTCTCCTCCCCATCCTGTTCCCATCAAAGATTACCCAGTGCCCAGAACTCATCAGATGACAACTACATTTGCAAGTGGAGTGGACTGAGCACTGCTTGTCAAAACAGGCCCAAAATGAAAAACTATACATTCAGCCTAATTTCTGCTGTGTAACTCACAGATGCCCTGCAGCAAAAATAAATTAAGCTTTCTGTTGAACACAGCCTTCTATGGGGTTCTCTTGTGAATGGTCTTCTATCCTTTGCTTGGGGCCAACAGAGACGTGCCCGAACCTCAGACTACAGGAGAGGCTCCACACACGAGCAATCCCATGCAAAGACTCCATATTCAGTTCATAGATAATTAAAGCAACACACAGAAATCATTCATTCTAGACCTAAATAACCTTTTTAGCTAAGGAGCTTTTTTTCTTTTTTTCAATTTCGGTGTTTACCATCTGAGGGAGGCTTATAAAGGTTATGCTAGAATGTACAGAAACTCCCGCGCTGTAAATGTCTCCACAGTAAATGGCCTGTGCCATGTGCTCCACTGTAGCCTGTGAGGTAATTTATGTTGCTCAGGGTCTGTAGTTTTCTAATAGATTGAACTGTTAGTTTTCAGGATTTAATGAAATATTGAACCAGATGCCACTGGTCTGCCATGGATGTGCGACTATGAGAAATGAGGAAGTCCTGCTTTGTAAACAGCTTGGACCTCCGCGAGTGAAGGAAATGTTGGGGTCTTAGCAAAAGAGTCAGAGCCAGGAGACACCTTGGCAGGTTGGCTGTACAGGGTTTGCTCCTGTACCCTTGGCTTGTGTGGAATGGAAGCTAGTTATAGCCTGGGTCTTTGATTACTGAGAACTGGAAGCTAGTTGTAGCCTGGGTCTGTGACTGCCCGGAGCTGGAAGCAGGTAAGAGGAGCTGAGATTTCTCTGGGTTATTGTTGTAGTTCAGTGTCAGTGCTGTTGCTCTGCCCCATGTTCAAAAACATTAACAGGAAAAGAAAAGGGCATTGGGATTGACCCAGTCTTCAATCTCTTCAGAATGAAAATCTGTTGCATCATGTTAAGAGCTCTCACAGTGAGACTTCTGTAACATTTAAGACAACACTTTGAAAAAAAACTCATGATCAACTTAAGAATCATTTATAAAAATCTAGTAGTTATTCTTGACTACTAGAAATGTACCATTAGAGAGGTACCTCCTGTTCTCTATAAGCGCTTATTCAAGCTACAAGTATTTTTTAAAGCCTCAAATTGTTTCACTTACCTGTTTTGTATTATTTAAATGTGCCTTTAATTTGTTTTATTTTAAAGAACCCTTCCTCTTTCTGCCAGTCTGGACCAGGACCTGAGAGATGCCAGATGCAGTGAAGTGGACCTGGGGTGGTTCTCAGTTAAGATGTACATGCAGCAAGGTTGTGGTGGAAAGATGGATGCTTCAGTGCCTTTAACCATGCACAGTGGAAAGGCGTCACCTTTCTTTAAGTACTGTTGTGCAGAAATGGGCAGCCTTCCATATAGTAGTGGTTGTATATGCTACTTCTATGGGTTCCACTGGTCCTGGGTAATCCTTAGCAGCCAGGCCTAGAAAAGGAGACTAAAAGCCAAAGGAAGGGATCTAGGTCTTGTCAAGTTTGTGTGAAAACCATAGCAACTGCTATGTCTGTTTTTAGGTCAGTCATTACAACGTACAGATCATTCAGGAAAATCCTGGAAGAGGAAAAATACTTAGGTGCTTCTAGAAGAAGAGTCATCTTGTTTTGTGTTTGGTGAAAACAGGCCTGGGCTGTGTCCAGGGGCCTGAGGATTAGAAAGCAGAGCTATTAAGTCCTTTGGGGTTGACCTTTGGCCACCCCAGAACACTCTCTGTCTCTCATGCCTGAGAAATCCAAAGACTAACATATTAAGATCCCTCAGCAATACTAATGTCTGACTCTGGCATTTCCAACTCTGATATTTATAACAGATGAGTTAAACTGGAAAAGCCAACATTTGTATTCCTTCATTTGTTTATCTCTGTGGTGCGCACTCCAGCCTGTCAGAAATTAATAAGAGCACCTGTTTCTTGTTTTCTTGTATTTTACATGATGGCTACAGACATCATCTGAAACCTATTAATTGCATTCCCTCATCCATGTACAGTTGCCCCCAGTTTCTCCCTTCTGAGTGATAAGGACTTAATTTTGCCTAATATCAAGTATGTCACCTCAGCCTTAAGGAAAAACGGGAATTTATAAATAAAGGGTTATTTTCAGACATTTGTCCGCTTGTCACTAAGATTTGTGTGACGGATGGAAGATGACAGGTAGCACAAATAAGCCTGACTATTCCTGTCTGACATTTCAAGGTTGGACCTTGTTTTTTGTAGTTGTTGCCTTATAAACCAACTCATTTCCTGTAACTATTGAGGTATAGATCATCTTGGATTAGTTTTACGGTCTTGAGGCTCTTCATGGTCTTTTATTAACCATGTCTTTGGTACACCAGGAAATTCATCTTTGAGTGGGACAGAGCTGTGTCAGGACACAGAGAAGCATGTTGAAGGACACTCTGCCTCAGAGTCATCTGTGTGCTTAAGGCCCTTGCTGTCTCTCAGTCACATCACCGGGCCTAGTGGATTAGAATGTGGGACAGGGGCTCCAAACCACCCATTACCCATGTGAGGGTGATCCTTGATGATGTTTAAGAACCTCAGAGGGGTGGGGCAGCTCTGTGTATTCCTGAGTCTAAGAGGATCCTAACTGTGATGATCATGTAGACCATAAAACGTTGGCTTGAACACAAGAACACGAATACTTGTACTCAACTTCAGGACAGCCCATCTGAAGAAGACAATTTCAAGGGAATGTTATCCTGTGGTCCTGATGCTGCAGATGCTATGGGAGAACCCCATAGCAAGCCTCCTTTGAATGAGTGGTAGAGTAGCTCAAGTGGAACTACTACAATTGTAGTATGTCAAATGTGTAAAACAAAGCTTGGTGTGTATGCATGTGTATGTTTACACACCCTTTTACTTAGTTTGCTATATATTGAAATTTTTATCCTTTTAAATTTTATATTTATGAGTGCATACACAATGCCTGCATGTGTGCAAGTGCACTTGCATCCTGCTATGCCCACAGAGATCAGAAGAAGGTGTTGGACTCCTCTGGAACTGGATTTACGGACCGTGGAGTTAGCCACCATGTGAGGGCTGGGAATCAAACCCAGTTCCTCTGCAAGAGCAGCCAGTGCTCTTCACCACTAAGCCATCTCTCCATCCTCGGATTTCATCCTTTTTAAAGGATTGTATTCAGGTCAAGGGTTAGGAGCAATAGAGGAAATATTTGTTTTGTTCTGTGAATATTTAAGATGCTTCCTTCTTCAGGCCCTAACCTTTGTACTGCAGAGGTAGCAAATAGTAGGCTAACCCCAGAGTTTCATAGTGTGATAGGAAAAAAATAAGCCCTGACCATAAAGACAGTTTGATAGTGAGAATGAGAAGATACTGTAGGGGGCATGGATGAAGACTCTGAGTTCAGAGGGAAATTGGCTTTCAGTAGACGAGTCAGATGAGCTCAGAGGTAGGAAAGGGGACAAGTGTGTTGGAATGCCCAAATATGAAAAGTAAAAAACAGGTGATAAGAACATGAGTGCTGTCGAAGAATTAGCACTAGCAATTATGCTTTTCATAATATTTTATGATGCTTGACATCAGTAGAGTCCTCAGTCTGCCCATCTTCTCCTGATGCCTGTGCTGAGCCGTGTAAACAGCCTGGTCAGAAAAGTACTCCTTTCAAAGATGACTGGTCCATTTATAAAGCAAAGAAAAGTCCAAATGTGCTTTTGGAAGCAAATGTAAATACCAAAGCCATGATAGCTGTGTTTGGGGTTTCCCAACAGTATTTGGAAGATGTTATAGTTATTTTGATGAAAGAAAGTATCAGACAAATAGTATAAGGCCTGTATGATAAAGTGGGCTGGGGAGTATTTATCTCAGAGATTGTTACTCAGCATGCACAGGGAGGAAATACCTGATGAAAAGTGTAATTTTCTGTCTCTTATTAAAATAACAAATGGCCTGTTACCTGACTAGGTAAGAAGAAACATACTTTCTTCCTAAAAATACCTTTGTCTTCTGATTGCCTTTTGCTGTTTGAATCATAACTTCAACTGCTGCCTTCATTCAAAAGGAGCCATTAAAATCACATCCCTCCTGCATGTGCCCAGTGTGTGAAAGCTTTAATTAAGTCTACAAGTACAGCCTTAAAAGAACAAGAATCAAATTAATTGCAACATGGGCTACGCATTTGTTTCGCTGACAGTCGCTGTGCTTTGGAGAAAAGGCAATCTGTGCACCCTTATCTGAATTAGTAAATTCAATATCACTTTCCATTAGCATGGCTGGCCAGGGCCGTGTGTCTTCTCCCTGACACTGTTTACATGCTAATGCCCTCACAAATAGAGTCTGTTCCAACTGGTTTACTACCAGGACTCCAGAGCAGTAAATTCCAGACGCAGGATACGCTGTCTTAGGTTTTCTGCCTCACGGGCTTTTGTGAGTTCTCTAGATTGAGCTTCATAATTAGACTGCAGAGTAATTAAGGAAAACTCAGCTCATGCAAATAGAGCAAAGGATTTGCTGCTAATTATGGTCGTTATACCACAGTTGAGAAAAATTAATTTGGCAATATTATTATTCGGCTTTTCAGTGACCCGCAGTAGTCTCAAGTAAGAAAGTAATGTCTGCATTTTACAGAAGATTTTGATAACTGCAATTAATAAATACTATTCTACAATGGGACAGAATTCAGAATTCAAGATGAAAACTGTATGTTTAAAGGTTTTGTTTGTTTTTTATTTTGTTGCTTTTC
Organism: Nannospalax galili; assembly: GCF_000622305.1. NCBI lineage: Eukaryota > Metazoa > Chordata > Mammalia > Rodentia > Spalacidae > Nannospalax > Nannospalax galili. Next base: position 6,613,813 of record NW_008339923.1, read on the forward strand.
TTAAAGTTTTAACAGAGAAGAGGAAAGACACAAACTCCTTTAGAAGTTTTAACATATAATTACTTTGTTTTCATTTTTGTAGCATTTGAAATAGGTCTGTGCAGCACGATAGTGCCACTGACAGTCTATAAATACCCAACTTACAGGGCTCACACTGTGGGTTTAATTAGGCAGTATATGGTTTTCTTGTTTTTAAGGTTTTCACATATGAAAGCCTTAGGCCAAGTGTTTACCACTAGCGAACTCTAGTTGGGAATACTCAACCCCTGTGAAGGAAATGCCTTGATCCAGGAGGCCTAGCTTAGCAGGCTTGGGCAGGTGTATCTCTGAGTTAGAACTTCAAGGGCTTCTACTTGGAAACATTATTTTGAAACAAGTATTTTGGGTGAGGGCCATCTCCGAGAGAACTGGATTTTCTCACTGAAAACAGGAAGCATCCCAGTTGTGACCTGCCCACCCCTTTGTGTTTTCTTCATAACTTTTCATTTTTAGATGCCGAAACTGCTCTGTGACCACAGAGGGGAAGAGGCGTTTTAAACATCAAGGGCTTCACATGTTAATTAAGAGAAACAGTGCTCACTAAAGTACTCAGAATTAAAATGGAGAAATTTTAAAAATTTATGAGATTATAGTTAAGAGTTTTCCTGAGGGAAAATTCATCCTGTATTTTGAGCAACTAATGAATTGCTTATTGTATGCAATGAGAGAGAGAGAGAGAGAGAGAGAGAGAGAGAGAGAGAGAGAG
>NW_008339923.1:6614613-6616683 GCF_000622305.1 Nannospalax galili
GAGAGGAAGGAAGGAAGAGAGAGAAACTGTAGTTAGATGTAGTCTACAAGTTCTTTGGAAATTAAGTTAACAAGAGAGCCTGTGTAATCTTTGTCTATTCCAACTGCTAAAAATAGGTCAAATAAGCATCTGTCTTGGGCGATTTCAGAGTGATGTGCCTGGAGGCAGAGGGCTGGATCTGGTACTTCTGAAGATCCTCACACTTCTCTAATTCCCATAATTATCCATGCACTATAAATACAGGCAACGTGTTTCCTTCATTCAGAATTTTACTGTGTGACAATATGTATGTATCTAATTCAATACTCCCATTATATTGGACATTGCCATCAATTATTAGCTTAACCCAAAGAACTGTCCCTGTTAATAAAGGGAGCCAAAATGCCCATCATCACCCACAGGAATGTAATTTGTGATGTACTTTGACTATCCAAATGGCTGTTGAAGGAAGGGTGAGAGAAAGGTCGCAGGAAAATTAGCTGCTGAGTACCAATGGTTGCTCATGAAGGATTCTGCTTTGATTATCAAAGCACCAACAGTCAGAGGAAAAGATCAAGGTCAGTCACCTTCCAAAGTGGAAGTCAACCTCAGTACTAAACAGAGACTGCCATTCTCTACAGATGCACTAAACCCTTATACGCTTGATTAATAATATCCTTCACTATGGCTTGAAAGGCCTGACGCTGTTAGTCCTAATGATTTGTGAATCAGATTGAACAGAAATACATTTGCTGCTTTTCCATAATTTCTTTATACCCTGTGTGATGGTTTTCATTGTGAACTTGACAAAATCTTGAATCACCTGGGAAGGGAGCCTCAGTGAGGGCTTGTCTAGATTAGGATGGCCAATGGACATGTGGGCATGTGACACAATCATTCCACAATGAGCTGAAATTGCTGTGCTTCCCCTGGCCTTCTTTAAGCAGACAGTGTTTTTTTGTTTGTTTGTTTTTTTGTTTTGTTTTTTTTTAACCAAGCGTACTCAATGTAAAGAAGATTGGTGTATACTTGGGGACTGGCAAAAGCACCCGTAACTCCCATGTTCTCTGCTTTCTTCCTCTTTGTTTCCCAGTTACCATGGTGGAGCTGACCTCCTCTGCCACATGTTCCCACTATGATATGCTATGTTCTCGCCAGGCCAAAGCAGCAGAGCCAAGTGATCATGGTTTCAAACCATGAGACAAAACAAACCATTTCCCTTAGTAAGATGATTCTCTCTGGTATTTTGTCACTGTTATGGAAAGCTGACAGGATAGATCCACATCAGAATTTAGTCATACCTGAAGCACTTGTCAAAGTTTTAAAATGTTTTTCAAGAAGAAAAGATACACAATTTATAACCATTTAGAATTTGTTTAAAATTTGATAAAATGAGTTATGGAGGAAAAGCAAATCTATTGTGAGGATTATGTAATCATGAACTCAAATTTTCTGATAAAGACAGGTCTACAAAGATTATTCTTAATATTTACAATATGGTAGGATGTCAGCATCCCATAAAGAGCTACACAATGGTGAATGGAACATCAGTATCCTTTACAAAGGACATTTAGACAGGATAACACACCTACAGGTATGCTCATAGGGCTGTGCCAGAAGCAATGATTAAATTGTAATGAGCATACAACTTGAGGTTTGGGAAAAACAGTAGATCATGTTACTTTTTTAAAAAACCACTCATCAATTGAGGGACACTTAGGTTGTTTCCATCTCTTAGCTATTGTGAAAAGAGCAGCAACAAACATGGATGTACAAGTATCGCTGCAATAGGATAACGTTTTTGGGTATATGCCAAGGAGTGGTATAACTGGGTAAAATGGTAGGTTCATTTGTAGTTTTCTAAGAGTTCTCCACAGTGTTTTCTATAGACACTGCGTGAGTTTGCAATACAACCAGCAGTGGATGGGCATTCCCCTTTCTCCACACCCTCGCTAGCATTTGGTATCATTTGTTCTCTTGATCTTAGGCAGTCCAATTGGGGTAAGGTGATACCTTAGGTTGGTTTTAATTTGAATTTCCCTAATTACTAATGATGTTGAACACTTTTTGAGATATTTCTTAGCCATGTTT
>NW_008339923.1:6617329-6618236 GCF_000622305.1 Nannospalax galili
TATATGACTCTTGGTAGGATGGTCATTTTCACAATATTAATTCTTCCAATCCATGAGCATGGGAGGTCCTTCCATCTTCTGATGTCTTCCTCAATTTCTTTCTTTAAAGAGTTAAATTTTTCCTTGTAGAGCTCTTTAATGTCTTTGGTCAGGTTTATTCCAAGGTATTTTATTTTTTCGTGGGTATTGTGAATGGGAGGGTTTCCCTGTGCTCTTTCTCTGACTGCTTGTCATTGGTATATAGAAAGGCTATAGACTTTTGTAGGCTAATTTTGTAACCTGCCACTTTAACTGAATGTGTTAATAATTTCTAGGAGTTTGTGTGTGGAATTTTTGGCTTCGTTTAGATATAATATCATATCATCTTCAAAAAGGGATAATTTGAGCTCTTCTTTTCCAATTATTACTCCTTTAATTTCCTTCTCTTGTCTTTTGCTCTTGCAAGAGTTTCAAGTACTATGTTAAAGAGAAGTAGAGATCATGGCCAGCCTTCTCTGGTTCCTGATTTCAATGGGAATGCTTCCACTTTTTTTCTCCATTTAGAATGATGTTGGCTGTGGGTTTATTATGTATGGCTTTAATTATGTTGAGGTATGTTCCCTCCAATCCAATTCTCTCTAGGACTTTGAAAATAAATTCATGTTGAATTTTGTTAAAGGCCTTCTCTGAATCTATTGAGATGAACATGTGGATCTTGTCTTTAAGCTCATTTATATGATTTATGACATTTATTGACTTACATCATATGTATATTGCACCATCCCTGCGTCTCTGGGATAAAGCCGACTTGATCATGGTGGATGGTCTTTGTGATGTGTGTCTGTATGTGGTTTGCAAGTATCTTGTTGAGAATTTTTGCATCTATGTTCATTAAAGATATGGGTCTATAGTTTTCTTTTTTGGTTGT
>NW_008339923.1:6619068-6665355 GCF_000622305.1 Nannospalax galili
CCATGTGGAGATTAGACCTCTGGTGTTGATTGTAAGCTTTATTGCATTGTGTTCTGATAGAATGCATGGAATTATTTCGGTCTTATTGTATTTGTTGAGGTTTGTTTTGTGCCCCAGTATTTGGTCGATTTTGGAGAAAGTTCCATCGGGTGCTGAGTAGAAAGTATGTCCTTCGGTGTTTGGGTGGAATACTCGGTAGATATCTGTTAAGTCCATTTGATATATGGTTTTGTTTAATTCAGATGTGTAATATCTTCTTGACTCATTGTTCCTTTGATCAGAATGAAGTGGCCCTCTTTGTCTCTTCTGCTTAGTTTTAGTTTAAAGTCTATTTTGTCAGATATTAGAATATTATCTTTAAATGTAACATTGTGATTGCCTTATCAGCGTCACCATTGGCATCCCAATACAATTGATCAATAGGGACAAAAAGGGGAAAGATAACCGTGTAGTTGTGATGACATGAAAGAAAATTACCTGGGGCAGGCAAGATGGCTCAAGAGGTTAGGAGCACTAGCTGTTCTTACAGATGACTAAGTTCAGTTCCTAGCACCCACATGAAAGCTCACAACCACTTGCAACTCCAGTTCCTAGAGAATACAAAGCCCTCTTCTGGTCTCTAAGAGTACTACCCACACAAGGTGTACCTACCTCACCTCCCACATACAATTAAGCATAAATGAAAAATAATCATTTTAAAAAGTATTTTGGCACCCTGAGTAGTTTGTCCTAAGAGCCCTCTGCTTCATTTCTCTGTTAGTAATGGTTTCTGGTTGCTTTTTCATTCTTCCTTTGCTTCTCTATGCACATGCTCCTTCTGCAGAAGCCTCCATAGAGAGGTATACCCACTTGCGTGCTCAGTAGGAGCATATAAACGATTATCTTCCCCCTTCCAAGTATTGTAGGACTTGAACAGACAATGTCACTTCCTTCCAAGGCATCTCAGATTGAGGGTCATTGAATAAAAATAAGTATCAAGTGTATTGTTGAATGACCATCTTCTATCCTTGTCTTTATACCCATCTCCCAAGATAAGTAAATCAAGAATGACCAGACAACTTTGACCTATAGTGTCTGCATACCTGCTTCCATATCCCACTGTGTATCTACTCTGTATATACTACCAAGCTGTTAGTCACTTGGTAGCTTTCTTGGTTATCAAGTCAGCTGTGTAATATCCTAACACTTGTGTTGAAGTAACATTTATATAGTAGCCTGAAGTCATACCACAAGGCCTGTCATTTACCTCACATCATCCTATCATAGACACTGTATCATCTTACACTATTATAAGAAGAGTGATTACAATATAATATTTTGAAAGAAAGAGAATATATTCATGTGCCTTTAATTATATAGGTTGTTGTAATTGTTGTATTTTGTTATTAGCTATTAATAATTTGTTAGTGTGCATAGTCTAAATTAAAATTATCCCCAGGCATGTGTTTATAGGAAAAAACATAGTATTTATAAATTTCTGAACTGTTCATGGTTTCAGGCCTCCACTGGGAGACTTGGAATGTATCCCATAAATAAAGGTATAGTGTGGTCAGATTTGTGTTTTCAAAGCAGTCTCTGGTGACAATATAGAGAGCAGGTTGGAGTGGTCACATGGGCTTCAGAGAGACCTCCCTGGAGACAGGTACCAGAGAAAATGGGAGCCCAGAGGCAACAAAAGAGTTGGAGGGTAGACTTGGTTACTGAGCAGTTAAAGCAAGGCACCATGCAAGCAAGGTAACAGTGACAAGATCTGCAGGCACAGTGTTGGGAAGCCACCTCAAGCACCTGGGCAGAACCTTTGCCCACCCTTAGCATGCAGAGATTTTGCTTGGCCTCCATGATGCACACATTCTTATTATTTTATTATTATAATTCTAAGCGTGTGTATGTTGTAAGGAGGTATGTACTTGGGTCTTCTACAATAGGAATATACACTCTTAAGCACTGAACCATCTCTCCAGCACCATACACACTGCTTTATGAATCACTTTACCCTATATGAACAGTGTGTGTGTGTGTACACACATACATACAGTGCATCATATCTTCATGTTCTATTACATTTGCCTTTGGGGATATTTTCGCAGATGCCAATTTCAGTGCATGTATTTGATGTCTTCCTTTTTTCAGTTCCTTTCCAGCCATTCATAAAAACATATGACCTTTCCTTTTTGTTCCATGAGCTAAAAATACGTTTTAGTCCATAAGCACACAGGAAATTGTGTCAAAAATTTTCCATTCCTAAAGCTGAAAAATAAATTAAATTTGCTTACATTAGTTATTTCTCCAATATATATGGAGAGGTGAAAAGGAAACATTTAACATAGTGTCTCATTTTGAAGAGGTAAAACAAAATTTAAACAGATGCAGAGGCGTGCGGTTCAGCATGAAGTTAGCCTGTGGTTGTACGTAAAATTGAACAGCATTTAATCGGAAGGAAGGCCTGCTCACACTTCATACAAAGGATGTGCACAGCTGGAATTGTTTGCTCTCCATTGTGGCAGCAGCCAGCATTGGTCTGCATTCTCAAATATTCCACCAACCCATAATTTCAAAACCTACAATGTAAGGGAGATTTCAGTGACTGGTGGTGCTCTGTAATGAAGCAGATGCCACAGGCTTTCTGTGTAATAGGCAACGCATTGCTATGGCATTAAAGAAAATGTCCATTGTAAATAGTAGCCTCATGTGCAATGCTTTTCATTCAGGGTTCATATTCAGCCACACAAGATGGTGACTGGACAATACTCTAGATCTGGTAACTGTCATAAGAGCTATTAAATGGCCATCACTGCAAAATTTCTTAGTTTCAATATAACTAGTTTGAGGGACAAAATATAACATATATAATTCCCTTTAAATGACAGGTTGCATTTGTAGCACTGGAAAGCTTTTTCTCTTCATTTTTTTTTCTCAGTTTGCTAACCTATTTTTAAAATTTTGTTTTTATTGAATTTTTTTTTGTATTTCATACAGAATATCTCAAACAATCTTAATCATCTTTATACCCCCATCCCCACCGGCACTCTCCCATAGCCCCACTCCCACCCCCACTGGAGCTCATATACTCTGTCATCCATGTTAAGGCCTGCTGTATCAAGTCAGTGTCCCCAGACATTCCCCAGTGCAGCCTATCTAGAGTACCTTGTTTTAGGAAGATCAGCTCTTCCACACCTGTCAGTAACCAGTTGCTAATATTTCTTCAGCTAAGATTGAGGTCCACTGTCCATTTCCCCAGTTCTATCCTGGGTTTTTGTCTGCCTGAGTTAGAGATGTAGATTCAATGGCAGACCTAATCAGAATCCTTAGGGATGACATGTAAGTGCAACATTTTAAAATTTTATTATGTAAATAAAAAATTTGTCACTTCTAATTTTAAAGTCTGGGTAAAGAAGATGATAGTGGCCACATTCAAGCAATTTTTAAGAAAGTGCTTTTCTGATATTTACTGGGCATTAATTATTTTTAGATGTTATTCATTAATCATGAGACCTCATGGTTGAGAGATAGAATACCTCATTACTGGAGAACTCTTTTACTGATCATTATTTACTTTAAAAGTAAAATTAACAGTGTCATATTTTAAATGCATATCCAATGCCAACCCTTATGGGATAGACTTGGTTTATTGTTATTTATAAGTAAGACTCAGTAGTTATTGTTATTTAGTTGATAAAATACTATTTTTCATGGCAGGTTGTGTTTTTTTAAATTATAGGACTAGACAGAATTCCTCTTTTTAAAAATTGCATGACATGGTATAAGCCAGACCATAATAGAAAATATTAATCTCTTTATTAGCTAGTATCCTATAAAAGACACAGTTATGAAATTGGCCAAGCCTCTGGAAGTTTCTCTAGTTTCTCAAGAGTTACCAGGAAGGAGAATTTAGGGAAATGGAGCAGAGATTTACATGCCTAGAGAGCAAAGGAAGACTAGTTAGGCTGGTGAGAGACCACACACAGGACCCTTTTTCTCTGGGCAATCTAGAATACTTAGAGCTCATCTGTGCCTTCCTCCTTGGGTGTTAGCTCAGTGTGGGCTGGGTTGAACTTGAGTGTACCTAGAAGTTAAACAGAGGGCAGTAGTTGGAATATCATAGGAGATAAGTCTAAATGGCCCATTTTACTGGAAGACCATCAGAACTATGGAATTCATAGTAAAATACAGCACAGCTATATGACTTCTCTGAACAAAACTAGAGTGATTTCCAGAAAGGGAAGTAGGCAGAACTCTCTTCCTTACAGAAGGATCTAGATAAATAGTGATATGACATTAGTGTCGTGCCACATTTTAAAAAATTATTTTATTATTTTTATTTTATGTGTACGAGTGTATTGCCTGCATGTAAGTGCACCCGTGTCGTGCAATGCCCACAGAGGTCAGAAAAGGGCATTGGATCCCCTGGAACTGGAGTTACAGATGGTTATTAGCCACCATGTAGGTTCTGGGAATTGAACCCAGTCCTCTGCAAGAGCCACCATTGCTCTTAACTGCTGAGTCCTCTCTCCAGTCCCTAGTGTACCAATTTGAAAAGGCCCAAGGAACATAAGATGCAAATACCTATATGCGGAGGACTTTTGTGTAAGAAAGAAAGGGAGATGAGGAAGTACATGCATCTGTGTATTTATAAGCACACACACACACACACACACGCACGCACGCACGCACGCATGCACATACACACACAATTTTTACAAAGACAGTCCACAAAGGATGAACCCAGAATACCTGAAGATGGTGATCTAAAGGGAGAAGGATTGGGAGAAAAGGGATGAAGAGGATAGTGTTGAGAGATGCTTAAGAGGCTCCTTTGCTGATACTGTTCAAAATATAGTAGCTTCAAGGCTTGAACCAGGTAAATGTTTTACATGTACTAAAATAAAAAGTAGTTTAAAATATGAAGCAAGGGATCCCTGAAATACGATACACTGGAAACAGAAGAATCTAATTATGCAAATTGATAATACTGTCACCCAGAAAATATCTGTGATAATGAATATTCCAGTTTCACTGGTCTGACTTCAGTACATATGTACCGAAATGGCTCGTTATAGCCTATAATATATATGCAGTTATTACATCAATTCACAATCAAAAGTTGACCTTAAAAGGTTACCATCCAGAGGTAAGCATGATTTCTGATAGCTACTCAGCATACTTTGACTACATGTTCTTAGAGGGATGTATTCTAAGCACAGAATGCGCTAAGGTGAAATCTTAAATTTTATGTAGTAGACTTGATGTTGGTAATAATAATTGGTGCTACTGTTTTAAAAGAATTTTCCATATGGGAAGATAGAGCAGGTAAGCCAAATTTTTAATGTAATCGAGAGTCCAAGTTTTCACTAAAAAGGAAAAGATGAAAATACATTTAAAAAAAAAAAAACAGAGGGCTAAAGAGATAACTCAGTGTTTAAAAGAACTGGCTACTCTCTCAGAGGACCCAGATTTGATTCCCAGCACCCACATGGCAGCTAACAACCATTAGTAACTCCCATTCCAAGGACTCCAGCATCCTCATCTGATCTCCACAGGTACTGCATGGCATGGGCGCACCTATCTACGTGCAAACAATACAGGCATATTTTTATATACATTAAGTAAAATATTTTGAAAAATACATTTTATCCAATTTCTATTGCAAAACTAATAAAACATATTTAAAAAACAAACAGCAAACGAAAAGAAAAGGTAAGGGCTTGGAGAAATGAATCAGCAGTTAAGAGCAGTGGTTACTCTTGCAGAGGACCCAGGTTTTGTTAACCAGCACCCACAAGGCAGCTCACAACCATTTATAACTCCAGGTTCAGGAGCTCTCATACCCGTTTCTGGCCTCTGCAGGCATTTCAAGCACATAATACACCTACATACATTCAGACATTCAGACTCATACAGATAAAATGGAAATTAAAATAAATTTTAAAAATAATAAAAGTTAAGAGGTTAAGAAAATATCTGTAATGTTAAATTTTGATTAAAAATATCAGTACAAGCCCTATCAATAATTTAAATATGTGCATGTACAATTTTCTAAGTTCTTGTTCATTGAAATGAACAGACGCTTATTGCCATGAGACTCTGTCTCCCTGGATCAAGCTTTCTAGATACTTCTCCTCAACATAAGAAACCAAGACTTCTTGGAAAATCAGTTAATTCCTGAGCCAGAGCCAAGGCAAGCCCAGTCTTGTCTTGAGCCTGTTACACTTATGCCAGAAGCCAAAGTTGTACTTAAGGACAGATGTCAAAACATACGTGAGCCAGCTGGAAAGGGCTCCACAGGGTATCCAAAAAATAATGGAAAAAATGGCAGTAATCAATTGCACTTAATTTTTTGTAATTCAAGCATCTATAGCAGACTTTTGGAAACCAAAATAGTAAGAAACACAAGACAAGGCATGTTGGCACACACCTGGGTTGCCATCACTCAAGAGGTTGAAGCAGGAAGATTGTAAGTTCTAGGCTAGCTTGGGCTACAATAGTAAGACCCTGTCTCAAAAAAAAAAAAAATACACATGGAAGGTGTAGGGGACATTTACAAAATAATCACAGGATCCTAAGGAATCAGAAGACTAGAAAATTCTCATTTCATAAAGTCTAGTAGAAGAAATAATGTAATATATTTGTATATTTGCATATGTGTGTCTGTACTTGCAAAAACAACTGGGTGAGACATATCCTGGGAGTCTGACCTTAAAATATCACCTATATATTATACAATTGTTTTATAATGAAGGAAACCTGAGCTTCTACAATGAAAATACTGGTGGTCAGCACATTACCTCATCAAACTTAGCAAAACCAGTAGTGGTCCACCCCAACATCATGCCTCTCCCATGTGGTAGAGTTTGGAAGGGTGCAGAACCACCTGTGCCATACCTGGACATTCATGAGTAACATAGAAAGAATCAGAAACACCTAGAATATGAGCAATTCTGTAGTGCGCCTGGCCTGAAGAAGGAGGAAGAACACAAGTGGACCGGGCTAGAGGTTTAGAGACAATAAAATGCAGTGTGTAAACCTGAACACAGAATAAAAGCAGATAACAAACTTTGGGGGAAAAATTGATTGCATAGAATATAAGTTTTATATTAAATGTTCTTACAGAGTCATTCTTTTGTTATTTATGATAATATTACAGATTGTGTGGGGGCTTTTTTTCCCCTGAAACTCTGCCATCAGAAATGGATTTGGGGAAATGGAAAGATTTGGAAAATATTTGAATAATCTTTTCTGGTTGAGCATCTGTAGTGAAAAAGTCCTAAGTCAGAAACTTTCTGAGCGTTATGTTGATACTCAGTACGTTTCAGACCTTTCAGAATTTTGGATTTCATGTTTCTTTGATTACACAGGAGATGAAAGATAAACTGGTATTTTAAGGATATAGTAATAATATCTAAGAATTTCATGTGGGTCAATGAAAAGACATTGCATATATATATAAATATATGTCTATATGTGTCTATATTTATACACTCACAGAGAGAGAGAATGCAAATTCACAATGGCTAAATGTGGGTGAACAGGAATTTTTATTTTTTATTTATTTTTAATTTTTATTTATTTTATATGTACAAATGTATTGCCTGCTTGTGAGTGCACCCATGTCATACATTGCCACAGGGGTCAGAAGAGGGTGTTGGATCCCCTGGAACTGGAGTTACACAGTTCTTAACTGCCCCATGGTTGCTGGAAATCAAACTCGGGTCCTCCGCAAGAGCAATGAGTGCTCTTAACCACTGAGTCATCTCTCTAACCCTTTATTTATTTTTACCTTCCTATAGAATTGAAAATTTTTAAGATAGAAAATTGTGGAAAAGAATGTGCTTAAGGAATGTAGTAAGACAGCTGTGTTTCCTTTTCCAGATGCCTAGACGATATTGATGTTGTGTTATTTGTAGTCTTTCTAGCTTTTTTATGTTTTACAGAAAAAGAGTCAAGTCAACAAAATGCCTGTACCTCCCAAAGATCATTTAAAAATATATAATTAAATGACAGATAAGGATTTTCTTGCCCCATGTGAACTGTAGTCAGCTGGAATGAGCTGGGACCCTTATGGAGCCTGTGGCCAGATGCCTTCCACACAGGGTCTTGTGCAGACTCAGGGAGCACTCACAGCTGGGGCCCAACATGTGGGCAGGGGGAGAGGCTGAGAAGAGCAGCCAGTGAGCAGCTGGTGCATCCTGCTGTGATTAAGATGCAGGATGGAGCTGAGGGACCAGAGCTTCCTGGGAGGTACAGCACACCAGCTGTTCACAAGGCAAAATGGAGAGGGAAGGTGCCTGTCTCCAAAGCAAGCATGGTGCTTGAAGGGTAGCACCATAGGCCTGTGGCTGCTCCGCCACATGACGCCGTGCTTGACCCGACTTCCTACCATGTTGTGTGTTTTCAAGTTGTTGCAGACATTCAGAGTTTACTTTTGATTTCTTGTGGAAACCGTAGTCAGCAGGTGTTGTTACTCTTATATGAATGGTTATTTTCTCTTCCTCTTTTATATCACACTCCTTCATTGAAAAGCCATTTGAAACCTCATAGTAAGAAATCACATTTGTCTAGGGATGTGACAGCCTTGGGGTTTTCTCTAAGATCTGTGAACCTCTCCAGGCATGTGTATTTGGCTATGTTTACAGTTCCACACATGAGTTTCCTCCCATTGAGTAGGCTTTAAGTCCAATTAGGTAGCTGTTGATTACCCCCAAGATAAAAGTGCCACTACTGTCCCAATGTAGTTTGCTGTGCCAGTCATTGTTGTGGTTACTGGGACTTAAAGCTGGGGTGGAATGAAACCACCCTTTTATTTTCAGTCATTTGTTCCCCCCTTTTACTCTTTATTGTGTGTTGTGTGTGTAAATGCCACAGTTCAACATATATTTGGAATCTTTGATTTGAAACCAAAACTAACTCATGAGCCATCTCCTTCCTACTGTACCTGTAGTTATCCCCCTACCTGCTCTGGTGAGTCCCTCTACATATAAGAACCACCCACTGACCAGTAGTGCCGCTGGAGTTCAGTCTCCCTCTTTCAAAAGCTAGCTGTATCCACAAAGGCCACTTTAGAAACACGAAAACCTGGTTCAAGTATACCATGTGTTTCATTGAACAGAGTTTTGATTTTGGTAAGAAAGCAATGGTCATGACAAAGAAATACCATCTGGTAAAATAAGACCATTGAAATATCATGGTTCTGTTTCTAGAACATTCTTTGTGTGGAAGTTTAGTTATAGAGTCATGCCTTCCAGGCCCAGTACAAAAAACTCAAAGAGAATACTGGACTCTAGAAGTAGTAAGCTGGCTTTATGCCTAGGAACTTCCTTCATCCTTGGGTGCTGTGAGTTTTCATTTACATTCACAAGGCTATTTATTTGTTTATTTATTTATTTATTTATTTGTGTGTGTGTTTGTTTATTCTGTGACTTCACGATCATAGTGACTTATGGCAGAGGCAGCCTGGAAACAATATATTCGAATAGGCAGGAGAACAGCCACTGTTTCCATCAGTATAGCCTATCTGTTCAAAGACATGCAGAAATCCACTTCTCAATGACATTTTCGTGTGGCTTTTTAAAATTTTATTTTTCTTGCTTTTGAAACACTGCACTGCTCTGTATACTACTATTTGGAACTGCCATATAGTTAGAATGATACAGCATTCACCAGCCCAAAACTTGGGTCACTTTCTCTGTTTTGTCAGAGCTAAGCTTACAAGAGCACTTTTTACTACCGTAAGGGTTCAACATACAAGTCTCCCATCTCAGAATCAAAGAAGGAGCTCTTAAGAAACGGTCCCTCCCAGGCACCTACACACCCCAAGGGCGGGACTCCACATGGAACAGGACATTTCTGCACAGAAACCTCTCAGAAAAACACACAGTTGTCAGCCATGCTTTGTCCAGGGGCTCTAGGAAGGAGCCAGGGGAATCCAGTCAACATTCTCAACTTGCACAATTTCATTTTCTTTATGTTCTTAGAAAGCCAGTTACAGAGCCTTTCAGATGTGCTTCGGGAGCTAATTCAGAACTCGATCAAGTGTATATTTGCTTTGTGGCTCATCACACAGGAGACTGACATAAGGTTATTTTAGTGATGGCTGCCTGGAAAGGCTTAGCAATTATTAGAACTTGTGGACAGATTGGCTCAGCCAGCCCCAGTAATCGTCCATTTAGGATGGACAAAGGGACAGTGAAAAAAAGAAACATGAAGTCTACCCTGACATCAATGAGAAGCAGAATGTTAAGGACACATTGGAATCCTTACTCGAACTTGGTGAGCTGTTTATTTTAGTATAGGCTAAATCTCCCATTCGGTTTCAGATTTTAGAATATTTCACTATACATACTGAGTTATCTTGGTGATGGTACCAAAATTTCAACAGGTAATTGAGAGTACCTGAAGGAAATAACATGCAGTATTTTAGTTCACTTTAAGCCTTATCGTAGCCTGTCATGTGAGGTCCCGTGTGGAATCTTTCAATTGTAGCATCATGTCAACAATTCAAAAATGCTTGGGTTTTGTGGCATTTTAGATCTTAAGTTTCTGGGACAAGAATGTTTAATCTGAGATTGATGAGTGTTCTTTATTTGAGTACTGGGCCGACTGATAGCAAACATTCAGAAAAGTCATCAAGAGCTACTATTGCTGAGCATCTGCTTTTGTGGGAGTCACATTCCATTAGATCAGGCCTGGTACTCTTGGATGGATATACCTGTGGATCGGGGAGCTGCGTGTCTGTTACATCAATATTTCATGGGAACTCTGGTCATGAACCTTGGCACGTCAATTCCTTCCAGCAGTGAAAGTGACCTGTCATGGTTACTTTAGAAAATACATGCTTTTGACTGCAATTATAACCAGACTTAGCCTATACTAAAATAAACAGCTCACCAAGTTCAAGTCAGATACTATCTCTGATCCAGGTGAAATCTTATGTATACCCTGTTCTTAATGCGGCTGCTATTAGAGAACTAGGAGTAAGAGAGTGAAATGAGCCTTGCTTACCTTTTTGAAGACAAGTGTGATGGCAATGCAAGGGAACATGTGCAGGGAAACATCCACTAACATACTGGTTCTACAAAACTCAGTCTTCTACGTGCAGCACTGGCCTACAGTGCTCAGCTCTCCATAGTCAGTGGCACTGGAGGGATTAATAGGAACAGTCTTGTGGTCGACTTTCAGATTATAGTTCACACTGGACGGCAGTGATGCTTTAATTATACCAAAAGTTATTTAATTACACCAAAATCAATTTGGAGAAATGTCCACTGATTAGAAACTGCTGTCTGATGCCTGTCAGGCATGTGAGATGTGAATATGTTCTCAGAGTGCCAGGATATCATCCCCACTTTCCTGTGATGAACGTGAGTTACAAGCCACCATTTTGAACCATGGTGTCACTTCAGGGCAGCCTAAGGCACTTAGAAACTGGAAACTGCATGGAATGGTGGGATGGAAATATTCCTTGTATTTCAATATTATACTTTAAACAAACTCCTGACTAGAGAGTACAGAAACAGGCACTCCAGAGAGCCATTATTCACTCTGGTTTTTTACAACCTCTAAGAGGCCCATTGAGAGTGTGTTTTGCAGCAGCCCCCCCCCAAAAAAAAAACATTTCATTATAAGCACTTCAAGTTAAGAAAAATATTTAATTCCAGTTTGTTTGAGAGACTAGAACAGTTTGTACACATAGTAAGTGTTCAAAAATATTTTTTGAGTATTTTTGTGAACAGCAGCACAAGTAACTGTGGTTAATATCCTTTATGAACTCCAGACTAATATTCTATTTAATCACGTAAATTATTTAAGGCTTTAAAAAATATTTTAGATGACAACAATTACCATTTACTCAGTATATGTTTTTACGAAATTATACAAATGCTATGCCACAAAGCTAAAAGTCTTTGTCACATCATTGATAACTCGATTATTATTTAAAAATTAATTTGTTCTCCAATATTTGAAATTGTTGGAGAAACTTACTTATAATGAAATGATAGGAAAACAAAAAAAAATACGTGTTACTTTTCATCACTGGGCTTAGAATCACTACTTTGGAATTTGAGTTCTTATAGGAGAAAGACTAACAGGAATGGAGAAGTTGCTTATGAGGAAGGTTTTCTGCTTCTTGGGACTCAGTGTTGTACATTCATAAATGGATGATCGGCATTATATTCCAGCAATATGTTAATGCTGAGTTCATAAGATTAAGCAGGCCGCATGCTGTCCTGTGGCTCCACTAATATAGTTCTCAGTAACATCAGCATTTCTCGCCCATCACACACACAAAAACCTTAGAGGGTTGTGTGCAAGCAGTCCTCACAGGCAAATGTTCAGACACAGTGAAAGATGAAGTTTAGCTTTTTCGTTCTGCCCGGTGAACAAGCTAATGTTCTCTAACTGTGTGATAGAAAAATAGTACCAAGGCATTTGGCTGCCAAACTCATTCTTATTGGCTTTACCAGTCGTTGAAAGCTCAGTCCAGGAATGTCATCCTTCAAGGGCTTACTGTGGAGTCTGATAAAAGAATGTCTGAGTCTGCTGAGTGGATGAGGCCATTCCTGCCTGTGGCCACATTCTCCTAAGCACATTCTATTTCTAAGATGCTTAGCAAGTTGGTATCTGCTAGAAGACAGATTTCCTGGGCTAGATTATGGCCTGGAAGGATGTGTACATTCATGTCACTGCAGTGAATCTTGGTATTGATGCTTAGCTTGAGTCATTTAAACTGAAGCTTGCCTATTCTTCATTAAAGACTAGTCCATATTTATAAGAAAATAGAGGCTGGAGAAATGGCACAGGAGTTCAGAACATGTACTTCTCTTGCAGAGGATCAGAGTTTGATTCCCAGAACCCATATCAGGTGGCTCATAACAACTTGTAACTCCAGCTGCAGAGGGATCTGATGACCTCCTCTGGCCTGCATAGGCAACTGCACTCACACGCACATACCCACACATAGCACACACATAATTTTAAAAACTAAAAATAAATGTGGTTTAAAGAAAAGAAAGCCAAGCTGGGCATGGTGGTACACACCTTTAATCTCAGCACTTGGGAGACAAAGGCAGGCAGATCTTTAAGAATTTGAGGCCAGCCTGATGTACATGGCGAGTTCTAGGCAAGCTGGCTATATAGTTAAGCCCTGGAGGGAGGGAGGGGAGAAGGGAAGGAGAGAGAGAGAGAGAGAGAGAGAGAGAGAGAGAGAGAGAGAGATGCAATGCAGTAAATACTCCAATAGATGTTTACCAAGCATCGATTTGTGTTTGGCACTCTGCTGAGTGCTGGTTCTGCGGGGAAGAGAGGAACATTCTAAACATAAAGAAATGCAGAAGCTTACACCTCTCATTCTTAGTGGTGAGCAGAACACTTTTTACCTTGCCCTGTATGTAGACTCCTGCATCCTGTCAGGCTATGTTCAGCTCAATATGTGAAACATAACGTTGGCCAGTTAGGCTCAAGTACTGACAACCCCTCTAATGCCAAGCACTGAAATGAAGTAAATAAATAAAGTGTGGAGATGCTGTCTATAACCAGGCTGGCTGGACTGACTGGTATGTGACTGAACAGTCAGTCACATCAGGGTAGCAAAACAAAGGAGGATCTGGGGTGAGAGCCCCCTGAGCTGGCTGGAGGAAGAGGAGACTTATTGCATGCACCTTTAGATAAAGAACACTCAGGGCTGGAGAGATGGCTCAGCAGTTAAGGGCACTGACTGCTCTTACAGAAGACCTGGGTTCGGCTACCAGCACCCATATGGTGGCTAACCATGTAACTCCAATTCCAAGGGACTCAATGTCCTCTCCTGGCCTCCGTGGTCTTGCACAGCACAGGCGCACTTATGTGCATGCAGCGAAAACACTCATACACATGAAATAAAAATAAATACTTTTTTAAAAAAGAGCAGTCAGATCCTGCCATCTGGTTTTAGCAAGCTCCTCTTCTCCCTCCCCTGGCTGTATGTTCTTCTTCATTTGTTTTATGTAATAATAATCACATCAAAATTCCTTAAGGGGTGGCATTTTTCTAAGTAGTGGTTATATGCCATTTTATACCTTGACTTATTTGATCCTCCCACAACTGAGTAAAAGGAACATTGATAGGCTGAGCATCCTTCAACCAAAAACCCCAAATCCAGGGCTGGTTAGATGGTTTGGCAGATAAAGGCACTTTCCACCAAGCCTAACAACCTCAGATTCCCCCAGACCTACCGCCAGGCAAACATACACACAAAATAAATAAATGATAAACATAATAAAAATTTAAACTCTTCCAAAATCCAAAGCTTTTTGAGTGTCAACATGAACAAAGTGGAAAGATCCATACCATTGGGGCTGGCGAGATGACTCCGATTATAAAGATGCTGCTTAAGCCTGTGGACTCGAGTTCCATCTCCAGAACCCATGAAAAAGTGGAAGAAGAGAGCCAACTCCACAAAGTTGGCCTCTGACCTCTAGAGTGCATGTATTGTAGGACACACACACACACAATTTTTAAAAATATTTTATATTTTTATGTATATGAGTGTATTGCCTGCATGTATGTGAGTGTACCCATGTTGTACACAGCCACAGAAGTCAGAAGAGGGCATCAGATTCCCCTGGAACTGGAGTTAAGGACGGTTCGTAGCCACCATGTGGGTTCTGAGAATCGAACCCAGGTCCTCTGCAAGAGCAGTCAGTGCTCCTAACTGCTGAGCCATCTCTCCAGCCCCACACAATTTATTTTTTAAATTTTTTTTAATTTTATGTGTATGAGTTTATTGCCTACATGTGTGTAAGTGTACCTGTGTCATGAACTGCTCATGGAGATCAGAAGAGGGCATCAGATCCCCTGAAACTGGAGTTATGATCGGTTGTTAGCCACCATGTGGGTGCTGGAAATCAAACCCAGGTCCTTTGCAAGAACAGCTGGTGTTCTTAACCACTGAGCCATTTCTCCAACCCCATAAATAATTTTTTAAAAAATCCATGCCAATGAATCTTTATATCATCCTGAAACTCTCTCAACACATTATATGACAATGATCTTCAAGCTGTTCACATAAGCCACATATAAAACCAATATACTTCTTTCAGATTTGGGCCCCATGCCCAAAATAGTTCATTGTGTGCATGCAAATATTCCAAAGTCCAGAAAAGCAAAACATTTCTGGTCCCAAGTATTTCAGATAAAGGATACTCAGCCTGTATTATCCTTACATTATAGTGGAGGAAATCACAATGCACACACTTTAAGTACTTGGCATAAAGTCACAGAAGTAGGGAGTGAACCCACAGAGATTCACAGCAAAGAATTGGAGAGCAGAGCCTGACCAATATAGCCTGCTTCAGGTATCACAGATCTTGGGAGGAAGAGGGAGTCTCCCTAGAGGAACAATCCCAGTGTAGTTCGGGGTCTGTTAGCAGAACTCCTTGATAATATGCACAGGATACCTGTGAGCAAGATCACTGTGGATCCTTAGCAGAAGACTGGCCCTGGGCCAGATCTCCTCAAGGAAATGTGAGGTGGGAGGTTCTTGTTCCCCAGCAACACAGTTGTCCAGGAAGATCCATTTATTATTTACTTAAGTAATCCATCACAGGGACAAGATTCACTGGAATGAAAGCATCTCATTTCCCACTGTCCTACAGAGAAACAATGAGGCCAGATGAATCCCACTGACACCCCCTGCCTAAGGCAGCTGTGATGGACCCACCCATGCGTTTGCAAACAGAGATCATCTGAGTTTGCTCTGTTTCCTCTCTTAATGAAATTCTCTTATCTGTGTTTTATCCAGGTTTTATTGCCACCATGTCTTGAATAACATTAAAAGGAGAAGAAATAGTACCCGATTTCCTGAGTCAAAAATCTGATTTCAAACAACAACCAAGTGTCTTCTGACTGTTGAGTAACATAAGGGTATTATTTTATCTCATATGGCAAATACCACTACTCATGCCCTAAGAGATACTTTGCAACCATCCCCTAAATGAGTGGCTAGTCTGCAGGGCCAGCCAGTGTGCTTGAGAGAGGCCCTGGAAGGGGGCTTTCAGATATAACCAGGGGCAGCTGGTGTCAATGTGCTGGGGAACTGAATATGCCAAGCCAAGCTAAGATCAGATGGCAGATGCCTTCCTACTTCAGTGATCAACATTTATGTGTGTAAGCTCATAAATCCTTTATTTTAATTTTGTATTTTAACTTCAATTTCTTATCTTTAAGTACAAACTCACAGTTACAAGAACAGTGCCCAAACAATCCTTATACATTTTATCCACATTCCCTAATTACACCAAAATAAGGTAATAAAGCTGTTATTTCTTCCTTCGTTAGTCTGCTCAGAGTATCGTGACAAAATACTATAGACTGAGGGGTTAAACTAACAGATGCATGTTTTGCATGACTCTAAGGCTAGACATCTGAGGGCCCAGTGCAGGTCAGTTCACCTCCTGATAAGGACCCCTTTGCTGGTCACCTTCTCACTGTGCCCTCAAGTGCAAGTAGGAATTCACTGTTGCTTCTAATAAGGATACCCATCTACAGGGTTAGGATGTACCCTAATGACCTTATTTATCCTCCTCTCCTAAAGGCCTATTTCATAATATAGTCACATTGACATAGGACTTAAACATGTTGAATGGATAGGGGTCACAATTCAGTCCACAGCACCCTATAGTGTGTCTCATGTTTATATAATTAGGTACTCTCAAGCATATGGTCCCTCTTTGGATGGGTTTTGCTACTTAAAAGGTAGTGATCTGACCCCTTAATGAGATAATATGCTGAATTCTTCTCCTCTGTGCATGTTACCCAGACTCATGCTTCAATTTCCTACTTCCCTGCACAAGTCAAACCAACGTTTTGGACAAATTACTCTGAATATTAAATTAGATACTTAAATTCTATGCATGTAATTGAATTTACAAATAGGGCCTGACCTTTAGAAGGGAAAGATTCACAGAGCTTCATGTGTCTCAAACTAGAAGATTATTGTAAGATCTCATTAAACAGTTACTTTGAAAACAGAGTATAAAGACAATATTCCTGGGGCAATATCTAGGGGTCACATGCTAAAATATAATACAAACTCATTTTACAGTAAACACGTATCCCCAAGTGGTGCTATGAATCCTAGCCTCTCTGTGCTATTTTTAGAGTATTCTCTTCATTCTGTGCTCTTATGGAATCAAAGTGGACTGGGATTATAGAGTCAAAAGCATGTTTATTTTTAACCTGCTTCATCCAAAAATTTCTCTGCATGAGAATAATAAAGGAGGCTTGAGAGATGGTTCAGCAGTTAGAGCACCTGCTGCCCTTACAGAGGACCAGGCTCAGTTCTCAGTACCCACACAGTGGCTCACAACTGCCTGTAACTACAGATCTAAGGGACCTGATGCCTTCTTTCTGGTCTCAATGGGCACTACACACACATGCTGTGCATACATACATGCAGGGAAAACATGTATACACATAAAATAAAAATAAATCTTAAGAAGAAGAAGAAGAGAGGTAGGGGAGGAAGGCCCACAGATATGAATATATCTATTATAGCTCTGTCCATTTAGTATTTCTGCATGGTTTTACTCATTGTTTTGTGGTGCTAGCGATGGCACCCAGGGCTTTAAGCATGCTGAGTGAGTGCGTCACCACTGAGCTATACCTCCAGTCCTCACAGTTATCACTCTTTCTTATTTTCATGTGTTTTTGTAGCTTTTTGGCTATTATAAAAGATTGGCAGGTTTCTCCATGAACCCCAAATCTCAGTACTCTGAAGATGGTCATGAAACTCCTCTACCACCTCAATTCCTTGCTTCTCAACAGCTTTTGATTTCTTCTCAAATCAAGGTCATCATCGCATCATTTTAAGTATTTTCTCCTCAGCTTCATTACCTGGTCTGTTCTCCCGCTCTTCCTAGGCAATCCCCACTCAGAGCGCCGTCTCAGAGCTCCCAGGGGTAGCTCTACTTGGAAAGCTTCTAGCCTTGCTGACTGGTTAGTATTCTTACCAAGGCTGAGGGGGGCTGTAGGACTTCTCCTAAAGCACTTGTTGACCCAGCTCAGGCCAGTGTGATGGTGCATGCATGCAGTTACTTTCCCACCATTCATCCCTAAGAATAAGCTCATGTTTTAGTTTGTAAGTATGCAGCATGTGAGCTTCTGTCCAGCAAGTTAAACTGAATGAGGGTCTATTAAATTATGGCTACTTGGGATTGTTCCTGGGCAATGTAGGAAGAGATTCCTCTCTGATTAAATTCTTTTGTATACATGCGGGATAGCACCATTTTGGGGAGTTGGAGACAACATGAGGTACTGCTATTTAAAACAAGCAGAAGTCAGAAAACCGTGATATCCATTATTATGAAATGAACTACTGCATATATGTAGGCTTCAGGAAGATTTTATATAATTGCTGGTTGTATTCTGTAAAGCACTGTCAGGAAAGTAGGAAATGAAAGTAGATGACTGTAAGTTAAAGAAATCATACACAGAAGCAAGTGAATAGTCCTTGCTTGAATCTTGAGCCAATATACATATTTATAGACACACATGAAAATATATGTGCATATTAAAGTTTTAATCATATATAAAATACCTAACAATACTATTGGAACAATTTGGCAGATACATATTTATGTATTGTGAATACTTTTGTATAAGTGTTGTATTTCTTGTGAATAAGAATATTATGCTTGTATAGGAGAATCTTTGTTGTTAGATGAAGAAGTTGAAGTATTGAGGAATTTTCTTCATAAGGTATTCATGTTTCAAATGGCTTGACAGAATGACCCTGTGTGTGTGTGTGTGTGTGTGTGTGTGTGTGTGTGTGTGTGTGTGTGTGTCTGTGCTTGTGTCTGTATGTTCTGGAGGATGGAAACAGTTTTCAGATTTTGCCATGACAGGGTGCTCTTCTATGGTTAATTGAAACACAAAAATGTTCAGAGGTTTGTCAATTGTCTATGCTATTGTAGAGCAAAGGACTCAGATAAACACAGGGAAGTTTAGATCAATAATGGACTATTTATATTGCAGTGATCTCATAAGATGATGATGAAGCTGAAAATTTCTTATGACCTAATGAAATTGCAGCTCTCATAATGTCAAGGGTCATAGTGCAATGCATTGCTTATGTTCCTGGGCATGCTAGTGTAAGCAAAGTTACTCTACTTCCTATTGCCTAAGAGCATAGCACATACATTTTTGTACTTTTTGTAATACTTGATAATGATAAAAGGCTGTCACTGAATTGCATATTTACTACACTTCTAGTCATATTTTAGAGTGTAGTTCTACTTATTTGAAAAAACATTGACTCTAACCTAGCATGTCATGATGCTGACAGCCACAAGCCAGTACTTCTGGAGTTTACCACGTTTGTTGAGCACATCAGGAGGCCATGTAAAGGGATTGGCCTCTTATAAATAGGTGTGTCTAAGTACACACTGTGGTGTTCCCTTAACAGTGAAATCTGACATTACACATCTCAGGACGGACTCCATTGTTAGTCATGTATGGTTGTATCAACAGAGACAAAACTATGTTGTAAGGATTTATTCTTGTCATTCCTAGTTTCTTCTAAATGTAAAAGGTGGGTTTCTAAATCAGCTTTTCTCCTGACAGGTTCCTATGCCTTCCTTTCCTGATGAAAGATTTTTCTCCTACTCTGTCCAGAAAACTAAAGGGGAATGAGAGCGAAAGAGGCAAGCCCATCTAATTGCTTGACTGTCAAAGTATACAAAATCCCACCACACAGCATCCCCAGCATCCTCCACAATCACTTGGTCCATATATGCAGCTTGGGACCTGAGTTTGGATCTCTAGCACCCATGTAAAAGTTGGACATGGCACTGAACACCTTTTACCCCAACACTAACAGGAAGAGACAGATGAATCACTGGACCTCACTGGTCAGCCAGTCTATCCAAAACAGTGAAGTTTCAGTTCAATGAGAGACCCTGTCTTAAAAATTAAGATGAAGAAATAATTGAGGAAGCCATCCTATCCTTAGCCTCTAACTTCCACATGTGCCTGCACATTCATGTGCAACACGTACCACATACATATATAATTAAATAAATAAATAAGCAGTATGATGACTGCAAGAGTTTTGCTGCTCTTGTTGGAGAAATTAGTGGAAGAATTTTAAATCACTTGGTGTGAAAGGATCTGAAAGGCATTGTCCTCAGATGCTGGGAGAGGAATGGCAGGAGAGGGCTGGTTGGATATTTCACCCCACCTCTTGCTTCTTGTGGTTTCACAGAGAGCTATAGGAATGATTTTTATAAAATGGGCATAATGTGCACTAATGGCTTATAATTAACCCCAGCAAAACCATGTGCTCTTTTGTCTTGTGACCTGGGCACCTTATCTTGCTTTCTTGCAACCTCATTTTAATACTCTACCCAAAAAGATAATGAATGAATGGAATGTGGGTTACTTGAGAATTAACACAGCAAAGCACTTAAAGGCAGTGCACCCATCTCCATTGTACACAGTGAAAACTGGGAAGGAAAATTGACCTAGAATAAATGAGATATTCTAGAATTGGAGAAGAAAAGGCTGGTTGATCTGTTAAGGTAAGGGTGAAGCCAAACTTGAACGTCCCCCACTGAAGCTAGAGAAACCATTTTGAATAAAATTGCGGGTGGGGCCTGACTTGAGGACAGAGTTCCAGAGAAAAGGGTTCCAGGAACAGTTCCATCAGCACAGTTTCAGGAGATGGATGGTTCCAAGAGACATCTTGGGAAATGTGTCCTCTGAGTTCAGGCCAGTTCTTAAAAGCTAAATTTAAGAGTCAGGCTTTTTGTTCAGGTGATACAATGTTGACGTGGTCAGCTGCAGAGGGCAGCCCAGCCTCTACTCCTCCCAGATGTGACACTTCTCACTTATGACTTGCCTTACTTTGGGGTGTGTTTTTCCCTCTGCTTATTTGTGTGCTGAATTATAAAGGGAGGTGAATTGAGTCTTGACATTTTGAAATAAAATGGGCCTCATTTCCTTTTTAAACTCCTCTGGTTGTTTAGTGAAATACTTCAGTTGGGTTTTTCATTGAAATATAAATACAGAAAAGATTAGTTTTGAAAGTACAATGCAGACTTAGAATATATGGGGGGTAAAGATAAGAAAAGGAAAGAAAAGGAAGCTTTTGCCTTGGTATCAGTCAGAGCTTTGAGGAAGAACTCATTCAGAAATGGAAGCAGGGGCCCGCAGGTGGCAGCTGCCTCCCTGAGGAGCGTCATTACCTCCGAAGAATGGGAGTCCTGTGCACGCAGGGCCATTTCTCCTGTGCTTTGCTCCACTTAAGAGCAGTCAGAGACTGCATTTGGGCTTGATACAGAGAGGAACTGTGGAGAGCTCATCTTCATAAGTAATCCTTATGTGATAATGAAAAAACACATTGTACAAAATTTTAAGGGGGGTTACATTCTCCATACTCTCTGCAGTGCATCTAATTGTGTGGTTCTTCTGGCCAGAGGCTAGAAAGAATTTGGGTTTCCAGTGTGTGCTGTGTTCTGTTTGTTTGATGAGCGTTTGCAATACGAAATGACATTTACTGCTGAAGTTGCTGTTATATATTTATATTTCTTTATAGACTTTCTCTTACACTGCTAGACACAATATTGTGCAACTCAATGATTTCAGTATCCAGTTGGCTTGACAACAAAACATCCATTCTAGCCTTAGGAATAAAATATGACCATTAAAACAATTAAAAAAGTAACTTAAAGTTCATATCTGAAATAGTAAGTCATTTAATTAGAATAATGCTGTAAGGACTATTTACCTCCTTTGCAAAGAAATTGTCAGTTCTCAATGTGTGTTTCTGTCTTAGAACACGTATTATGTTTAATGGCCATTCAGTTGCCCACTCTGTTCAAAAACTCCATTAGGTTTTCCCTCCATGCATGTATAAAGGCATACAATTTTGTTTTTAGAATTGTGTTTCAAGCATATGTTTGGTTTCCATTACTAAGAATAAAGTACATTAAGTTTTTCAGATTTGTGTTTTTAATTTCTTAACTGTATGTTTAATTGATCATGTACTTTATAGCTTTCAATATTTTGGTATTTTAGAGTGCAGCAATATGCTGTATTGCTATGATCCATATATAGTTTTGGAATGATGTGTTGTGCTTGAGTTAGAAAAAATAATTTGACACATCCACTACCAATAACACATGTTCGGTGGATAGCATGTCTGCCAAAAATATTTCCATTTGCACACTGCTAGCTTTCATGAGCAATTACTTACTTGTTCATTTTGGGACATAATGTCAGTTTGTACTATATAATATAAAATGATCTCATCGAGATGCATAATGAATTCTTATTATCTATGAGTTGTTTACATTTGATAGCATTTCCTTCGAGAAGATATTTTTTGGTGAAAAAAATATTGCAAATATTTTTCAACTCATTAGACTTTTTGATATCACAGTGTGTCTGGAGTCCTGAGTGAGTAGAATCACTGGTTTTCTGGTTATCTACAAGGCTTGAGAAGTAGGAGGAATGGTTTCTTAACTCATGTACCTCCTATGATACTGTATGTATCTCCTGTGATACTGTATGTATCACATATGATACTGTATGCATTGAAAGGTAATTAATTAGGTCAGTAGGATGAGGTGGTGATAATGATTGCTTTGGAATAGAGAGAAAAGTGAAGTTACTGTGGACCAAAGGAAAGGATGCCTGCCAGGGAACCAAGACAAAGTATGAACAAGGTCATCCATTGCGGCAGAAGCAGAGAGCAAATGTGGACCAAGGTGAAGGGAAGGAATACAGAGGCCCCTGTCGAGTGCCTTTTTAAATAAGTGACAACAGGTTGGCTTTCTTCATGTAATCTTTTCAAATCCTTGAATGACACATAGAGATTTTCAAAGAACAATGGAAAAGTGGAAAACGGACTAGTGACTTTGCAGAAGACCAAATGCAAATGATCTTTAAGTGTTATCAAAAGCCATTCAACCTCATTAAAATGTAGTGAAACCGACACCTTAAAAATCTGTTTATTTTTCCCATCAAGCTGATGAAAACTTTGAAAATCTAGTTAAGGTAGACTGAAAGGGCATCTTTATGTATTTCCTGATAGGGAATAGAACTTAGTATTATTTGGGAGGGAGCAGTCTATGTTGTGTATCGCTGCTCTTTCAAACATGGATAGCAGTTAATACCATTTAGATTTTTTTCTAAAGCAATTTCAAATGCAGTAATGATTTATAGATAAGAGTGGTCATCACAGGATTATAGATAACAGTGAAAAATTTAGATTCCACCTAAATTTCCACTAATAATGACACAAGTGATGACATTTTAAGTATGGTTTAGTCATTTGACTGTTTCTTAGTCATTAAAACCTTTGTTTTCAGGCAAATTTTAATGACATGGAGAAATCCTGAAATACTTGATATGGAAAAAATTCAAATTTTCTTTAAAATAAATGTGTGTAGAAGGAATACCTAAAATATTAATAAATATTATTCACATAGGATAAATCTGTTTTGAGGATAATTCATACACATAGTCTCTTAAATGCTTAAGCTGTCATGCCCTACTATGACAAAACATCTGTGTTGTAAAGCTGAGAAGGCTATCGAATATAATAAAAACATGAACACATGCTCCAGGACCTGCAGAACACTGGTTGCAGGATTCTGAAAGATCACTAAAGGCAGACAGCAAGGGACACTGGACTCAGTCAATTCTATCCCGACTCATAAACATGAAGAAGCCCCACTTACCAAAAACCCAAAGGAACAGACAGCTTTTATTGAAAAGGAGACTGAGCACCTTTCTCTACACCCCAGGGCAAAGGCATGTGTAAGGAAAGACAAATGGTGGTGTTTGGGGTCACATTTTCCGGGATAACCTGTTTGCATCAGATTCTTAAAAGAATCTGCCGTCTGACTGTGGCAAAGAATGTCGTGGGTAAAAAGCAAGAAAGAGGATTCTTAGGATGACATTGATCTCATTCATTCATTTATTGAACAAATGTCTTTGCTGTTGTAGGAGTTGGGACTACAGCAGTGGCCAAGACATATGATCTTAATTCTAGTAGGTAACTTAGAAATAAATATGTAGAAGAAATGTGAGATAGTGGGGTTGCTACCCAGAAAGCTAAGGTGGCATAATAGCCCATTGGGTAGTGGGAGTGACCTCATAGAGAGACAGATTTAAGCCAGTATCTGTGGATGAGAAGGAACCACAAAGATGGAAAGAATGTTGTATTACAGAGACACCAAGGAGGGAATAAGCTTGTTGTGATTAAGGGAAAAAGGAAAAAACCAGTGTATCTTGAACTTGGGAAGGAAGCAGATGAGAGGCAGGGATAAATCTACCAAGTTGTCCAGGGTGAGATCACTGGCTCCGGGAAGCCACAGTGAAGGATTTGTGCGAAGTGGAAGAGAATCCATGAGAGTCCTCCAAGAAAGAAACCCAGTGTTCCTCAGAGGTCATCTTGTCTCTTTTGGATGGGATGTGCTGTGAGCATAAGTGAGGTTAAAAATAAATGTAAGAACAGTTCATTCTTACATTTGCAAATCAGAGACACGGGTTCAGGTAGCAGCCAAGTGTTCCGTCCATCAAGGTGTAGGTGGATGAGTTTTAAAGGAGCAATGCCAGCTGCTGGAGTGAGGGGAAGTAATTTGAACAACTTTTGACTTGCTCTATTACACAACTTCTTTAAATTGGTGCTAAGATGTGTCTGTATGGTAACTATACATGATTAGTTGCTAGAGGAATATCATAAGGGTGTTGTCAGGAAGCAATAAGTCTTTTGGAACAGCCAGCAAATCAACAGAAGTCCCAAGGTTGGAAACTGTCACAAGCTGAGGTCTAAAAGCATAGTCTTCCCAATAACATTCTTTATGTAGAAATTAAAGATGGAAGGACTTGTGTCTGTGAAGTAAAGCACAGTGTGTAAATGTAATCTCTGAAGTTCAGGAAGTTGTCATGTGACACTATCGCTGGCGAGATGTGAACAAATCTCTACGCACCCCAAACAGGGAATTGACAACCGAGCAAGGTAAGAATATCACCAAAGTTCGCCTTGGTGAACCAGTGAATTTTATTGGAGTTACATACGAGGGTACAGGTGAGGGTTTAGTTGTAGGAGTAGAAATGACTCAAAAGACAGTTATATCACCAAAATCCCACTCCAGCATGGGTGACAGTTCATAAAACCTGGAAACCTCGTACTGTGGAGTTTGGGGGTGAGGAGTGGTTGTTGAGTTTGATCCATGGGACAAAGAATTGATGTCCAGGAGAGGTAGAAGACGCATGCGCAGGAGAAGGAGAAGGGGCCAGCAGGAAGGCCAGAGGGACGAGAGGGAAGGGAGAAGAAGAGGGAAAAAGGGAGAGAGGGAAGAGAGATGGGAAGAGAAAGAGAGGAGAGAGAGAAGAGAGAGAGAGATTCCCCGTATACAAAAGTGCTAGGACAGACATTAGAGGGTGGAGGTCAGATCTGAGGGAGTTACAGACACAGAGATGAGGTAAATGTTAACCACAGAGAGAAAGAGAAGAGTAAAAAGACTAACTTTATTGGGGCAGACCAGCAGCTTCCATCAGGATGTGAGTGAATCCCCTGAGCTGGGAATCCCTTGAGGGAGTGCTGAGTCTACCCTTTTATAGGGTCCTGGGCCCTCCCCATTTCCAACTCCCCACCCTTCTGGCTGCATAGGTATTGCCTGGGGTACCTTCCCTTGGGCAGGTCCCTTTTCCCTCAGGCAGGCTTTTAAAATCTTCTCCTTGGTGATTTGAAAACAATCCCTCCACCTCTATGAACCTTGGTAAAAGTCAACTGAAAAAGCCTGGGAGGGGGGAAGCTTTCCCAGAAGTAAGAAGCAGCTTTTTACTAAAGCTCCCCTTTTTCCCTGATGGGCTTCAGTCCTAGCCCTCCCTCACTGGTGCATACTGTTCAGGCTGGAGACTGCCTTTTCCAGTCAGCCCAGCTGGTTTCTACTTCTACCAGGTAGCTTGGCTGGTCTGAGCCTCTTCCTGATGGCCACCTGTTCTGAAATGTCTCCCAGCAAATAAATTCCCGTTTATTTATGCTTGGGGATGGAGGGACCTAGTGAATCCGGTCAGTCTTGGGGACTTCCTGAAGCTACTGAGTTGTTTACTTCCTGAGTTTTAACAGCGTCCCTGAAGGATGGAGTATTTCATCTTGGAGGAAACTGCTGTACAACAGAAGTCTTGTTCCTGCTTGATCAAACAGCTGTGATCTTAATTTATGCTTCCAGAAGAGGGACATGGCTCCTGGGAAGGGAGGCTCTTGGGAAGCTATTGGTAGGCAATGGCTCTAGAATAGAGCAGGCAGTGGAGATTTGGTATAGGCTGATGCTAGTGGAGATGAAGCAAAATAATGCATTTGCAAGGACAGATCAGAACCTTGTGTCTGCACTTCAGGGTACTACATGGTAGGAAAGTGAGCCAGGTACTCACTCCCATACCAAGCAGTGCAGAAGGCTCTGCCTCTAGAACTACCAGAAATAACCCTGTGATGTTGCTGCCTGGAGTGAGGTATCAGAATCAGTTTAGGAACTGATCCAAATTCCCCTTTCTCTACAAATCTAAAACTCAGGGCTAGAGTTATGGCTCAGCAGGTAAGAGCACTGACTGCTCTTGTAGAGGACTCAGATTCTATTTCCAACACCCACATGGAGGTTGACAGCCTCCATGTGGGTGTTGGCAATAGAATATTCCTAAGTCTGTCCATAACTCTAGTTTCAGGGGATCTATCGCCCTCTTCCGGCCTCCTTGGGAATTGTATGCCATAGGTACACAATACATGCAGGCAAAATGCTCATACACATAAAATAATTGCAGGGCCATAGATCAGAACCTTGTGGCTGGATTTGAGGGAAACACAGGGTACTAAATGCTACAACATAAGACCTTAAGCTAACCATCACTGCCTTCATAACGTGATTTTACTAACAGAAATATAACCTATTCTATGAGCATCAAGGCAAAAAACCCCAAAACCAGCATAGGGAAACACGGTTGCTATAGATAGTAATTTAAAGTAATGTCATAATGTACTCCCAAATCAAGAACATCTTCTATGATTGGTAAACTGAATTTTCCATACAAATACACGCTTCAGGCAAGCCTCAGTATCCATGCTGATGTGTTACACATGAAATCAGATGATAGTTAGCTTTAGGTTCACCTAGCATTCACCACACACATTCTTTGCAATAACTCTGACAAGTTGATACCATAAGATCCACTGCTTTTCAGCATTCTTATGATACTTCACAAATGACAGCACTCCTCAATAGCAGAGTCCTGAGACTGGGTTAACCTTGGTCACAAGATTAATTGTATCACATTATAAAATCAGGCTAAGAAAGTGATGAATGAAAGAATTCCCAGAGCCACTACAGTTCTCCCACAATGCAAATTGGGGGCCCCACCCCCATGGGGTTTACAAAAGCTTTGGCACAGCACAGACTGAAATGGTTACAAACACAGCCTTTCCTCAACGTTACCCAGATCCTGTGAGTACTACAGTAAGCAGGTCTGACCAAGGCCACTGGATGAAATTCTGTACCCATTCCTGTGAAAAAGAATCTGCTACTGCTTGTCATTAATCAGCGGCATTGTACAGCCATGTCTGAACAGCAACTTTGGAAAGTTAAGCAACGACTTCTTACAATTTCATTTTTGAAATTGTTAAGATTTATTGGCCATGAGGTCAAAGAAAGTTCAGGCTACATGGATATCCTTCTGCGTTTTGTAGTGTGTTTTCTTTACTGATGGATGGTTCCTTTCTTGTCTGTAAGGACCTGGTCTCTGAACTCTAAATCCAGACCTTAACTGCATTTTCAATGTTTGGTTTTTGTTTCTCATACTGAATACAGAAAATTCTTATTAATGATTTAAATCCACTTTTCCACAGGACCAAGCTTGATTTTTCTTTGACTAGTGCCAGTTTGACCATATTATTAACCCCAGCAATAATGCACCAAAGTTATGATCTTTAAAGATACCTTCCCTACCTCCAGAACTGAGTTTCTGAAAAGTCACATAGGAAAATTTGCAATGGAAGAAACAGATTGAAACACAGTAGAAGAAGGTGACCTGTGACCTCCTTGGTAGCAGCCCATCAACTGCATGACTGTGTTTTACCACACTAGTATCAAATATACAGTAATATGTATTATTTTCTCCTAGACTCAGTCTATATTTATAGAAAGCAAAAGATCTTTTCAAGATCTGTCATTCCCCAAATTCCATGCAGATATTGGCATTTTATTTTACTTGTGAAATTTCATTCTTATGAAAACATTTTCCCTTAATCCTAGCCTCTTGAGAGTCATTTTCCCATATGCATGTCATGACAGACACTTTTTCAAAACCTTTCTGGTTACATATGCATGTGGTGGTACAGGTGGTGTAGAACTGGTACAGGGATTGAAATGCAGGGCCTTGAGGCCTTAAACATGTATGCCACTTTAGTGCATACCCAACCCTGAAGCCTGAAGCCCGAATTCCATTTTGATTTATGACTTAAGTATTCTCTCCTTACCTAAATCCTTTCCTCAGATCCTATCTCATGTTTTAACCTTGTTCCCTGAGATGCAGACTACCATGACTGATTTAAATAAAAAATACACTTGGAGTAACCCTAATTTAGCCTCTTTTACATGGCCTGGCCTTTTTCCCAATAACCAACATTCCTTGGCCCCAGCTCTGTCTGTGATACCTTCCCTCCTGTGAAGCATCTCGCCAGGGCTTCTCCTGCTTAACATGCAGCTCTTTGACCCGTCTTTCTTCCCATTTCAGTATTTTTAATTGCAGTAGATATAAAAATCTCTTATTTCTGTTCCATCTTTAACTTCGTGTTTTTTTCTAACCCCAGATTTGCCAGTTCAGATAAGCTTTTCTCTCTCTCTCCACTCTCACTCTTGCTCTCCCTTCCTTCCTCCCTCCTCCCTAGGTTACCTTGTTTTAATCACAATAATAAATTTTTCATTTCTGCGGCCAGACTTCTATATCTACAAAAAATGGTAGTAACACTTAATATTCTGATCTGTAAAGAAAACTCATTCTGCAGATTTCTTTCTGTTTTCCGCCCCCTCTGGTTCAGTGTGATATCTGTGATAATATACTTGTTTTAGTTTGTTTTTAGTCTTTTTTTTTTTTTTTTTTTGGAATTTTTGGAAGGCCAAATTCCTTATTTGGCTGTTTTTCCAAAACCTTTTTTTCTTTTTTTTTTTTTTTTTTGGTATTACTGAAAGGTCAAATTCCTCATTTGGCTGCTCTTCCAAAACCTTATTGTCTATGCTTTACTTTAATTTTTTCCAAACTACTGTACAAGCCACTTCTGAGTCATGCTATTTCCACGAGGCATGACTGGGTGTTTTGTGGGAAATCCCTAGGCTTTCCATAGACAAGGATGCCCCTTGCGGAAAGGATTTTCATTGGAAATGCTGTTAGCCAGTAAGCTATCTAAGTTCATCAAGCGTGATCCACTCACTCCTTCAAGGCACTGAAGGGATGCCAGGGTAACTCAGGGTCTTCCTCTCAGGAGAATCTGTTGGGAGACAGGACTCTTTCTTACACTGAATGAAAGGAAATGGATCTACTTAACACTAGCACTGTGCTGTTTTGTAAATCACTTTATATTGAGTATTTAACTTTTGGTCTATATTTAAATCTTCTGCCTTAGAAACATGTATTTCTTCCATTTAACACTATGGCTAGGGTAATAATATTTGCACATACTCTCTTTGGTATTGAGATATGTTCGTCTAAGTTGGGACTTGCTGGCTTGTTGTTTTCTAAAGTGAATCCGTTTTGGTTTAGCCTGCAATTGCAGCAGAGAGCCTGCTTCCTCCTGGGATCTGCATGTAAAATAACTGAAGCAGATTGAACTTGGCAGTGACTAATGAAGTCTCGTGCAGAACTTGGCAAGTCGATGGGTTTCTGTGAATCAGGAGGAAGAGTGGAGGAACCAAAGCCTCTTTGGCATCCAGGCATTTCTTCCCCCACTCTGAACCCATCTGTATTAGGGGAGGGGATTAAACACAAAGGTCCTACCTACATTCTTCCTAAAGACATCAATTCAGGGTGTACAAATTTGTTACATTACTGATAATTCCCAGCCAGCTTCCTTGTTTAATGAGCCATTTTAGCTGCCTGGAGGCATGCTATATAACAATAATTTTAATCAGTCACATAAAATTTATGAAGCTGGGTGCAAATTAGCATGAATTAGAATACTGGTAATATTTCTTTGATAGCTCCTTCCCAGGCTGGCCACCTTGTCACACCTGGGAAGGGCTCCCTGTCAATGATATTTAAATCAGTAATGACCACTTTGCACATCGCTGAGTTCCAGAATGTACTCATGGAGCTTTTTGTTTCATTGTGATGATGGTCTGTATTTATATATTCCCATGTATCCTGTGTCCGCATGCCTTTACTACTAAGAATACCAAAGCAGCTGGACGTGATGGCGCATACCTTTAATCCCAGCACTTGGGAGGCAGAGGTAGGCAGATCTTTGTGAGTTCAAGGCCAGCCTGGTCTACATAGTGAGTTCTAGGCCAGCTGAGGCTACAGGGAGATGGTCTCAAAAAGACCAAAAAAAAAAGAATACCAAAGTAATTTATTTGTCCCTTGAAATGTTTTTGTTTTGCTCCTAATTTTTAACCTTTACAATTATTTCAGAGCCATGGTATCACATGGCCCTTCCCAGATTACAGAAACACAATGTGGCACGTCTAGATATGTTTTGAAAGACACTGGTGTGCTCTCTATCTCCAGATCAGCTCTCCAAGCTGTGCCCACCCAGAGCAGCAAGATTTGTGTTTTCCAGCTCATTAAACTGACAGCACAAATTAGTTTGTGGTATTAAAACCTAAAAAGTTAAATTACAGCTACACGTGTCCTCTATGCAATGGGGCGTGTGGAAGATGTTTGATTTTAATGTTTGCTATAATGGAGAATTTAAATTACAATGTTTGTCAAATCTCTAATCTTTGTTACAGAGTGGAATATTAATTACGCTTTTAACTATAAGAGGTAAATAAAATGGGCACCCACTGCACGCCCAGGGGTAAATTGCAGATTACAGACAACTTGACATAATGCTCCAAATGTCAGTTTTGTCAAACAAATTTAGAGGAACGGTTAAACTATTAGCTTCCCGTTGTTCCAGGCCTTTTCCTGCAGCAAGCAAGGGTTCTGAGCAGCAGGAACACTGTGCCTTATGGAAGACTAGGGGAGTTAAATTGAATAAGCAAGATGGATGAGGAGACAAGACCGCAGACGCACTCAATTAGTTTATAACTGTCTATTAACTTCTGTAGGTGGCTTTGAATAAACAGCAGATTAACTCTTGCACATCTGTGGGGGATCTGCAGAGCCTTGGGAAGGGCCCGTGTGGCGCTCAGTGGATTGAAAATGCTAGATTCTCATTTTTCCCTGTCTTTCACTTTGCTAGCTGCACCCGTGGAGTGTTAGTAATGGCTGCCAGCATTCCGCAGTTCAAAAGCAAAGGACGGAGGAGTGTCGCATGGCCTGCTTTTGTTTGCTGTGGCTGTTGTTTCAGACTCTGTGTTTGTAAAAAGAATAGTGACTCTTGCTTCTTGGAAGTTGAGATTAGAAGCTCTCCTGTGTGACCATAGCCAGGACTTCCTCCCCTGAGGAAGGACTTCCTTCCTGGAAAGACTCAGTGTGGAGGGCACTGGTGGTGTTCTGGCTTCACAGGGCAAGAGACAGAACCTCCCAGTGCTTAGAAGTCTGCTAGCCTCCATGAAGGTGGTGTTTCCATTCTCAGTATTTATGTAAACTCCAGTCTTCAAATGCTCACCTTGTAATGCATGGGCAAAGTATGTCATAATAAGACTACTAGCTTATCAGGAACAGCAACATTCAGCATGAAACCATCAGAGACACAGTGAAAATTAAAGGGGAAGGAGGACATAATCAGTTAAAGAGGAAATGGAAAAGATCAGGAAAACGTGAATGGTAAGTTCATAAACTAGTCTGTTGCTGCTGAATTTATGTCCTTTACATTGTGACACCAACTTGCTTTTATCAGACATGCAGGCATTGTATGATACAAGTTATTAGAATTCTTTGGTGTAACTCAGAGCAGTCATAAGATACTCTTACACATAACACACACACACACACACACACACACACACACACACACACAGGCTTATTTATCCTTTGCTATTTTATAAAGGATAAGAAGCCTATGTCATCCACCAACCCCGGCATACTCTACAAAGCCCTTGGGAGGTAAGCTCCCAATAAACATGATGAGGTAACAGATGGAATGAAACTCAATGATTGCCTTTGTAAAATAAGGCATTTGACATGTCCTAGACTTGAATTGTTTTCTTGTGCTCCCCCACACTGACTCAGCTACTACAGATTTGAACAGGTGTTTATTTTGCAAGAATAAGCTAAGAATGGACATGAAGAAGAGCATTATCCAAACTGGATATAGTATCTCATGTTGGCAATCCCAGCATTTGGAAGGTGAAGTCAAGAGGATCAGAAGTTCAAGGTTATCCTTGGCTACACAGTGAGTTGGAGGCCAGCCTAGGTTGCATGAGATGCTGTCTCAAACAATAACATCAACAAAATCACTATCCAAATTAGAATGCATTATCCACACCCTTTCCTCTGTTCCGTGCAACTTTATCATTGTGCCTGCCGCTTATTATTTTCACTTACTTGCCTAAGTCACTTTGAACTTTTTCAGAGGCAAGTGGCGGTCATCATCATCACCCTGTATCTTCAGTACTTGGCACGGTGCCGGGTTTGTGGAGGGTACTTTGGAAAATTTGAATGAATGAATAGTGGCAAAGAATAAGACATTTTTGGATATCTAGAAACATAGGAAAAAATATCAAATGTGTTTACGTACCATTAAGCTGTAGAGAAAAGTGTCTGTTTTCTTTTCCCTCTTGTCTTTGTAGTCCTTGCTAAGCTGTACTTTACCTGTCTTTTCATCTAATTCTCATGATCATAAAGTAGGTGATATGTTCTTCCCATTGTCTGTGCAAAGAAAGCAAGACTTAAGGACTTGCCAGTGTCTTTCACAGAGAAAAGCAGAACTGTCACAGGATGGAGGGGAGACTCTCCCCTCTGCCATGCTTTACTCAACAAAATAAGCTTTCCTCTGAAAGGAGAAGAGGAGGGAAATAGAGGCAGGAAGAGACAAGAAGAAATGGAAAGTTTTAGCTTTTCTCAAATGTAACGTGTGTCTTATTCTCTCCTTCAATATGCTTCATCTTATGTAAGAATTATGTACCCACTCCTCAGCTCTGCCTCCAGTAATGCCAGGGTTTAACAATGGGCAACTCAACTTTACTTCTTTATCCAAAAATTGGGAAATTATGAGGAAACTCTGAAATACATAGCCATATGATAATTTTAAGAGATAATTCTTATATATTGTTAAAAAGCCTGATTTCGTAGCCTAGAGTTGAATACTTTGACAAAAGATTTCAATTCTATATATTAGAAATCAGTCCCCGATAGTGCAGGGATTTTGCAAATAACTATTTTGTTATTGCAAATACCATATGAAGAATGAAATGCTGAATAGTCTCCTTGGCATGCTGGGAAGCCACCATACACGATCCCTGCTGCCCAGCCACTGATACCTTGCAAAGTTCTATGATACAAAACAGAAATTTCCATCTGAAGAGGACTTGAGTTCACTTTTGCTGTCTTCTCCCCACAGAGATCTCACCCATTTAGACTACACACGAGATCACTTCACACAATCTAAGGATTGTGTTTTATGTTGAGATCCAGTATATGTCTTTTATCATGCCTTTTACTGTGGGAAGGGGGGCAGGTAGCCCAAAAATTAAGCAAAACCATGACTCTCCTCTTGATATGTGAGCTTTCAAATACCACCACCTGCCATTTCTTCTCCCTTAATTCTTTGATGTGAATAGAGATTATTCATGACACAGACCAGGTCATACACTTGAACTCCTTGGGTTGGGTACAGGATGGTAGAGCCCTTCTCTGTGCTTCAGAAAGGAAAGGAAACTGTGATGCATGCTGGGAATACATCCTCTGAAAAATTGGCAGTATTGTTTGCCAGGCATCTCCGAGATAAGCAGATGGCTTCTTTAATGATGAACCTAATTTTTCTGAAATGCTAATGAGTTAGAGAAAGACAATTTGAAAGTCTGCTATACATTGCAAGAAATGTCTTTTGTGTCTATATCCTTTGATTCTAAGAATCATATAGCTATCACCTAGCTAGGCTCAGTTTCTTTCTTTAAATCCTATGACTCCAATCACAAGAAAAGGAGAAAGAGAGTAAACAAGAAAAAGAGATCATTCAAAATGAAATCATGAGAGGTAAAGGCATTTTCTATTTGCAAAAATTAAGCTTTACAGTTACTTTTTGGAACATCGGTTTGGAACAGTGTCAGTGACTTCACACGGCACATCCGTTTCCATCCATTTATCTGTGGGTTTCCACTGAGAAAGTTAGTCTGAGTGTGAGCTTGCCAAGCCAGAGATCTTGCCCAGAATGTACTAGGAAAAATAATGATTAAAAATAATAAAGTCCCAGAGCTCTGTTTGGCTCCTGAACCTGATATATTTGTGACATGGGGGCAAATCCCCTACCTTTTCACGTATGATTCGTTGTCTGCAACATGAAGCAATGGGGTCCATCCCAAGTATATTCATTCATTGAATAAAACAAGCAGGATGGAGAATTCTCCCACATTCTGAACTTGGCTGATGTAGTCTTGCAGTGTCATTTAGCATACACCTTTGTTGTCTGTGTCTCCTGTGAACTAGAGCTACAACCTGAAACTCAGTTTCTGATAGCTTGTTTTGTCTGGGTAGAGCCCTCACAGGTGCTGTTTGATACTTACTCCCTTTCCTCGGGGGCACGTGCTGCTGAGGCTACCTAGCAGGTGCTGGTTTTTCATCTATTTGTTATGATGTTTGCTATCAGCCCTTCATTTATTGGGTTTTTAAGCCACTGCTGATAATTACGTAGGTCCGTTATGGTATTCGTGGTTTCAAAATGTTGACATCTTAATTTTGCCATCTCTTCTGTATCTAATAAGTGCTCTCTGTTTGATTTTTGGGGTTGCCCTGAAGTGCAGTTCCTGGGGGGAAACACAAAGATAAATGTTTGAAGTTTATTTATCCTATTTTCATTTCACAACGAATCTGTGCCATGGGGCTTTATTTCTGATAGTGTCATTATGAACTCAGGGATTTTTAACCTGTTTCATTTGTTTGAATATTTTGCAGTAGTTAGTTTTTGAGTGTTCATACTACATCATCTTTGGCTAACAGGAGCCCTTCAAGTCTCCTGTTCTCTTGACATTACCCCTAACCTTTGAGAAGTTCTGGGCCAGTAAACTGTACTCATTTCACTTTGGGCATTGTCTGCCCTGAATTGGAACCAAAAATTCCTTCAAGAAAACCTCGTTTCTTATCACAGAAAATAGTGATTAGGAACCACAGTCTGGCTGCAAGGAGGTGAATGGAATCAGCCATTGCGCCTACCAACCACCTCCACCATCTTTAGCCCTGCCTTCAGCCCATTCATCTACCTTTATCCGGCATGCTAGCATTCACTAGGAAGAAAAAGGCTGTTAGCATGGAGTAAAATCTAAGGCAACATAAACCATAACAGACATAATTGATAAATTTGAATACCTAAAATTATAAGCTTCTGCATACCAAAAGGCACTCTACAAATGTTTAAATGGAGCTTTAGATTAGGAAAATTTATTTCTAATATGAATATACTTCAAACTAATAATGACCTAAACATAAATAATATACATATTGCTAGTAAGAAACTATCAGTAACCCAGCAGAAAATTAAATTTAAAATACAAAAAGGCAAGTTTACAATGAAAATGTATTTTCTAATATAAGATACATGTATTCTACAAATAACTGACAAGTTGTTCAGTCTCACACATAATCTAGTATATGTAAATCAACAAAAAGTGTACACCCGGTGGGGTGGTATGTGCCTTTAATCCCAACCCTCAGGAGGCAGAGGCAGGTGGATCTCTGTGAGATAGAGGCCACCCTGCTTCACATCATGACCTCTAGGTAGGCTGTGACCAGGGAGACCCTGTCAAAAAAACAATCAACAAAAAGACCAAAAGAAACAAAAATCAACAAGAAATGTGTGTGGTGTGGTGTATGTATGGCATGTATATGTGGACTATGTTCTTGTCTGTGTTGGTGTATGTACATGCATGTAGGTGCATGTACACATGTATACACATGTATATGGGGGCCAAAGGTCAGTGTCCATCTTTGTTATTTTTGTTGAGACAAGATCTCATTGAACCTGTTTGCTGGCAGGGATCCACTTGTCTCCACCTCCCAGTGGTGGAGTTATGGGCATGTACTGCCACACCCAGCATTTATATGGATGTTAGGGATCCAAACTCAGGTCCTTGTGCTTGTGCAGCAGGCACTTGGCTGATTGCACCATCTCTCTATCCTGAGTAGCAACACATTTAAGACACCATTTTTCACATATCACACTGGTAAACATTTTGTGAGGGATGGTAAGTATGGTGGAATGTGTGGTCTGAAACTTGCCCGACGCTTCTGAGAATCATGCTAATTTGAGGAAAGGTCATCCCTTCCTGACCATCATTCTTATCCCATGCCACCATCTCCACACATATGTGAGCAATTAACAAATGGCATACAAGATACAGATCATGTCCTTATTGACAGTAAAGAGCCTTTCATTAGCAATGTACAAAAGCAGTAAGATATGTTTTGTTTACATCAGTGTTCCAACTTGTGATACAGAGAAACCTGTATTTTCAGAATCAGAGGTAAATATTTTTGGAGTGTGGCTTTTCTGTTTTTACTAGAGGAAAACGTTATTTTTGACAATAGATTTACAATTGCTTAGCATAAGAAAATGAACTCTGTAAAGACTGTGTATGCCTTAGAAGGAGGGACAGAGGGATGGAGGTTGGGGGGTGGAGAGGGAAAGGGAGGGAGGGAGGAAAAGAGAGAGGAGGAAGCGGAAAAGTATACAGTGAGGGAGGGAGCAGGGAGGGAAGGTCTGTGTTGTAAAGAACTCAGATCTGTGGATGGTGCAGAAGAACCAAATGGTCAATCACATGACTACATTTATCCATAAATGATAAAAGATGAAAGCTCTAAGCACTGATAATAGGTTGTTGTATTGATTTCTAAGGCTAAGGTGATAAATTACTATTAAAAATAATGGCTTAAAATGTAATTATCTTACAATTCTGGAGGTCAGAAGGCACCAGCGGGATTGTATTTCTTTCTGGAAGCCATAGAGGAGAATCCATTCCCTTGCACTGCTATGCCCCTTGGAGTAGGGCTGCTTCCTCCTCTTCAAAGCAGCCAAGGCTGTGTTAAGAACTTTGCCCACTCCATCACTCTGACCTGTGGTTGGTGAGAAATTAGGATGAGCTATCTACCCTGAACTAATCTTACCAGCACCTTGATCCCAAACACAACTGTCTTTCTTGTTGCTACATGATATATGATACACAGTCACAGGTTCATGTTTAAGAGATGGGCATCTTCAAGGGGCCATTCTGCCCACTGATGTGGGCAGCCCTTCCTAGGCTAAACTTGGTGCCTCTATTACTAGGACCCCTTAAGAAACAGGTTGTATTTGTTCCTGCAT
Organism: Nannospalax galili; assembly: GCF_000622305.1. Classification (NCBI taxonomy): domain Eukaryota; kingdom Metazoa; phylum Chordata; class Mammalia; order Rodentia; family Spalacidae; genus Nannospalax; species Nannospalax galili. The sequence continues at coordinate 6,656,711 of NW_008339923.1, forward strand.
AAGTCAGCCAACCAGCAGCTATATTTTTAATTGGGGACATAATTGTTTTTTACAGTTTATTATACTTTTTGAATTTTCATACAAGTGTATATTTTATCTTGAGCGTATTCTCCCCCATTCTTTAAAATTTCAACTTGTTTATAAAATTCTGGAATTTTTATTTGTGTGCATCCAAGGGGGAGCTCCTGGATTTTTTTATAATGCTGGTGCTTAAATTAGAGTCTAAATATGTGATTTTTATTGAACCCTGTTTTCCTGTGTACTAACATCAGTAACTCGCTCTGCTCTTATTAGACAGAGGCCTTCCTAGACTTCAGTGAGCTTAACAAACATCGGGGGAGGGAAGTGGAGGAGCTATTCCAGTGTGGCACGTATTAAGCCTCCCTTTCTCACTTGTGTTTATACTCTGATAGAGGATCAACAGTATACCAATTTCATTTTGCTGCAAAGTGACATTTTTGAGACCATTAAATTTCCAGATAATGTGCACACGTGGAATTCGGCAGCATAAGTCGACTGTGAGCACGGCTGTTATCACTAATGTCAGTTTATCCCCATTTTCGCTCTACTGTGTATCATACCAGTTTCATATTTCTTGTACCATCGCTGGTCCTAGTCCCTCTGGATTCATATTGCCTTGATGTGAGAAATAAAACCAAACAAAATATTACTGAGGATGACAGATACTGCATCTATTATTTTTATGGCTGACTTTTCTTTAGCGTTTAAGAATCTTCAGCTGGTTCGGGAAATTACATTCGGGTGCTCGTGTGAGCTGTGAGTTGCTCCCAAATGGAAGATGTTTTGTCAGGAGGGATCTCTGTGCAGGTGGATCTTGAAGGGCAGTGTGTGCCTTTATCCATCTTACTACAGTACACATTTGCAAGCTGCAAGCCTAGTCCAATTGTTACAGTACCAGGGCTCACCCCTTATCTATACACAGAGTCAGATACCGCCTGAGAGGGGATAAGGTGGACACAGGGCTCACAAGGCATTTCCTTGGGAGTGAAGATGCCCAGGTAGACAGATAATGGAAAAATGTAACTTAGAATTGACCTAAAGGCTTTCCCTCCAAGGCTGTCAAATGAATAATGGTAAGTTCAAGTATGAAAAATTGTCTATGTTTTCAATTCTGCATCTTCATGTTTTAATCTATTTTCTGCTGCTATACCCAATACCATAAACTAGGAAGTTAATAAAGAACTGTCCAAGTCCAATATTAAGATCCTGGTACCTTAATAAGAAGGGCCATCTACTACATCATTACATGATGGGGGTGTTACGCATGCTGGCAAGGTCTCACTTCCTTTTCTTATGAATCTACGAAAATCATAGGCCTTATGATCTCATCTAACCCTAATTAGCACCAAAATACAACTAACACATGAATTAAGGATTAAGTTTTCTATATATAAACTTTGGGGGAACACATTCAAACCATAACCCTCAGAAAAGAATCAAAGACAATTTCTGCATCTGTGAAATAATGACATGTTTTCAACTGCCAAGGTCCTTTGAATTCTTTCAACAACTGGAAAAGCTGTAGACCATGGGATTTAGGCACAGGATGTGTGCGTCACCAGCAAGGCCTGCAGTCACCGCTCAGCATCACTTGTCCTCTGTCGGCCTTCTGTGATGTTCTCACAATTATGGTCATAATGTAGCTTTTAGGAACAGAAAATAACATGTGAGTCATCAGGCACTCAGAAGTATAGGGACAAGCAAAGATTTAGTGTCTACCTGCTCCATGACAGATACTGGTCTTTCTAGTTTTCTCTCTGTTGCTGTGACAAGCACCATGTCCAAAAGCAACTTGGGGAGGACAGGATTTATTTGGCTTACACTTTCAGGACACAGTTCATTATTGAAGAAAGTCAGGGTAGAAACCTAGAGGCTTGCTCTCTGGCCCACTCCCCTGCTAATGTTTAGCTAGCTTTCTTACACAGCCCAGGATCACCTGCTCAGGAAACAGTGCCACCCTCTTGGGGCTGGGTCTTCCTGCATCAGTTAATCAAGGCTATCCTTCACAGACATGCCCAGACACCAGGGTGATAAGGGAAGTTACTCAATTGAAACTCCTTCAGGTGATTCTAGGTTATGTCAAGCTCTCAGTTAATGTTAAGACATTGGTCCAGGGCAAGGGCTGAATAATAAACAAAAGAGGTAGGGCCTTCTCCTGCAACTGACATGAAATGTGCCCACACACATAGTAAGATACCTGTTAGCTGGGAAGTAAAACCAGTGTCTTTCAAAGCATAAAAGATCAATGCTTATTAATCAAAGATCCTTTTTAAACTCAGAGGAAAAGTTCTTTTTTAATCAATTAAAAAAGGTTAATACGGGGCTGGAGAGATGGCTCAGAAGTTCAGAGCATTGACTGCTCTTGCAGAGGACCCAGGTTCACTTCCTAGCACCAACATGGTGGCTAACAACTATCTGTAACTCCAGTTCCAGAGGAATCCAATGCCTTCTTCTAACCTCCATGAGCATTGCACTACTGGGTGAATTATACACATGCAGGCAATACACTCATACACATAAAATAAAAATAATGAATACATTTTTTTTAAAGCTAATGTTAGAAAATTTAAGCACTTCTCCTCCAGAAAATAGCAGGCTCTCCTGTTAATTTTTTTTTTTCTGGACAGGTCCTGTAGCCCCAGCCTGCCTGGAACTCACTATGCAGACTAGTTTGGCCTTGGTCTCACAGAGATCCACCTGCCTCTGCCTCCCAAGTGCTAGGATTAAAGGTATGTAGCCTGGCATTCTTACTAATTTTTTAACTTCCCAAAATGCAGTTATTTAATATGTGAGGTTATCAGACCTATTTTTAGTCTCACATGACAGTTTAACTTAAGGTCCATGAATTCTGTGGGAATATGATGAATCTTGATCCTCTTTTAGTTGTAACTCTCAGTGCTAATGCCTATTATCTCAGTCTACATGGCCTTTCTGTTTTGATTCAGAAGTCATCGTGGATTACAAAACATGTAATTTCAACTTATTTTAATAGAAAGCTCATCTTCTGTAAATATTTCATTGTCCCTACTGTTCTGTAAACATCATGTTATTCCTCCTATCCAGATGCACCCACCCCTATACCCATTAACCAGCCTCTCCCCACTCACCCCAGCCCTTTTCTGCCAGTGATAGTCACTCCTCTTCATCTGAGATCTACTCACAGCTAGGTTGTGTAAGGGAAAGCATATGGTATTTGTCTTTCTGGCTTCACTTTGATGGCATCGTTATGTCTTCTGGTTACATCTATGTTGCTGAAAATAATGCATTTTATTCCTTTGCACAGCTGAGTACTTTTCAGCCTATCATTTTGTCTCACCCCATGGTCAAGAGAGAAGCTAAAACAGAGGCCCAACACAGATAAAATTGCTGGCTTCAACTATTCTTTGGGATGAACACTTGTCTGTCACTTAGTCGGTGAAAACCAGAAGGCTGCTGGGCGGGTAGTGAGTACTCTACACAGTACCCAGAAGAGAGAGACTGAATGGGCTTAAGTGGAATACAGTTAGCGATGGCAGACAGACCTTCTACCTCAGTCAATAGCTAGAAATTCCCTCTGAGCATAGTAAGGTAACCTGTATTTCCTGTGTCTAGACCTATGAAACCAATGTGGATAGCTGTGATGCTTGTGACAGTTTCAAAGTTGAATGTATCTTAACATACTAATGAGATGCCATGTGTCTAAGGTTATTCTGCTATGGAGTCTTGGGCAATTTTGCATGACTGTGCCTCAGTTTCCTTCTCAAAACTAGAGATAATGGTAGCAATGCCTTCACTGGGCTGTTAAAAGAATTAAAAGAGTTGGGGCTGGAGAGATGGCTCAGTGGTTAAGAGCACTGACTGTTCTTGCAGAAGACCTGGATTTGATTCCCAGCACCCACATGGCAGCTACGAACCGTCCTTAACTCCAGTTCCCAGGGGAATCCGAAGCTCTCTTCTGACCGTGGCATTGCACAACACAGGTGCACTCACATACATGCAGGCAATACACTCATACACATTTAAAAAAATAATAAAATATATTTTTTAAAAAGGATTAAAAGAGTTAAATTCTGTGACTTCCAAATTCACAATTTTTGTAATTTTTTTTCTATCAGGTGTTGTAGTGTTAGTTCAAATTGAAATGAGTGGTCAGTCCTCTGAGAGTTCTTTTTCTATAAAATTTTAACTTTAAAACACATGTTGTAGCAATTTGCACATATCTACCCTTAGGGTAACAGTCCCCTATTCATTTACGTTTGTTCAGCTAGATCTTGGCAACTTTGGTGTAAAATGTATTGTCGAACTCAACCAATTGCTGTTTCATTCCTACTGTGAGAAAAATTAAATACTTCTCAATTCTAGCTTCCACCCCAGACTTTAATTAAGTCTAAGCACACACTTAATTATAAAAGCTAGGACCAAAAAGCCATTTGTCCTTGTATTCTGTTGTCTGTATGTGATTTCCATTTCTGTACATTTTTCCATTCTATACTGTGCAATTTAAAGATTATTTTAAAATGAAGGCTCCCTTTTCAAAGGATGAGCTCCAGCTCAGGGCTACAAAGTCATTTCTCATCACAATCTTTGTGACCTCTATATACCCTGAGACAGTGGGCAGGACCTTGAGAAGCATCCATACTGAGGCTGACTGGAGAGTGCTCCCCACTTGAGTCTACTGTACCTGTAGTAAATGTCCTTCCATGTCATGTGAGCACTCATCACAGCTGCAGAGAAGGTCAGGGAGAGCGATGGAGCTTTCCTTATGCTTTGCTGTCCCCTCTGCTGCCATTTGTCCTCCAGCCCTTCCATGGGATAGGATCTTTCTTCACTGGGTCTGCTTTATTGGTTGTGATTCTTGCCTACCATATGGATAATATTGTGTGGAGAAGCCTTTTTCTCATTTCCTGTACCCCCATTCCATTTTTTTTTTTTTTTTTTTTAGTTTTAGCCCTGGAAAGAAATTTAATAAAAAGATTATAGTAAGCCTGAAGGATAATAACCTTTTCTTTCAGGAGAATATTACACAGCGCCCCCCGCTTCTCACTTCGATTACACCTCATAGTTTTAGAAATATAACTATTTTTTCTTTTCTCTAACTTTTTCTGAACAGTGCTGCAATTTTTAATGGACTGTATTTAAATACTGTGTTATTCCATGTTTTACTCAATATTCCTTTATTGTAATAAAGTACTCAAGAAAAAAATCAATGTAGAAAGAGGAAAGTTTCATTTTGGCTCACAGTTTCAGACACTGTAGTCCAACAATCAGACAGATGCATTGTTTTGGGCACTTGAGTGAGGGAGCACATCATAGTGGGGAGTGTGTAATGTAGCAAAGCCATCCACCTCATGGCATAGAGAAGCAAAGAGAGAGGACAAGCCTCCAGTAACCTAAGCCCTCCACTTCTTAAAGCTTCCTTGGATTTCCAGTAGTACCATGCTACAGAAGAGGCCGTCAGATCCCCTGGAACTGAAGTTACAAATAGTTGTTAGCTGCCATGTGGGTACTGGGATTTGAACCTGGGTCTTCTGCAAGAACAACCAGTGTTCTTAACCTCTGAGCCATCTCTCCAGCCCCAGACTTGGCTTTTAAATTGATTATTGATATGTAATATATTGATACCTACCATATTTGTACCATTCTGTATTTATTACCTGTGCTTTCTTAGTTCCTATATTGTATCTTCTGCTCTTCTACCTTCTGTAGTTTTGACTGAGCATTTTACATCATTCTGCCCTCTCTTTACTTAGCATCTTTCTTTTCCTTTTTTCATTGGTTGTCCTGGAGTTGACAATGTGCATTTACAGCTGATGCCAGCCCACCTGTGGGTACATACAGTACTGTGCAAGTAGAACAGAATGAGCTCTTCAATAGCAAAGTGCACTTTTTCCTTCCATTTCATTACTGACATTGACTTCATTATCCATAAGCAGTGGTCATCTAATACGCTGTTGTTATTCTGAACAAACTCTTATGTGCTAGATTAAGAATTTTTTAAAGGTATTACTATGCCTTGTTTTATTATTCCCTTTTTGTTCTGTAACATTCTTTCTATATGAACATCCAAGTATATGATTTATACCTGTTTCTCTCTCTGTGAAGGTATTTCTACATGATTTTATTCCATTTTCTGCTGGGCGATGTATATATTTCTCCCTTTAATCTGACAGTTTTTCCATACTAAACTACTTAAAGAGAAGCTTTGGTCAAGGATTGAATGGATTAGCAAAGCAAATAAAATGTTGCTGCTTTTAAATGCCGACAGTGACACCAACTATATTAAAACAAAACACACAGTCATTGTGGGACATGTATTTACAGTGCTTCCTTGGGGCTGGTCTTCCCCGGCATCAGCTGCAGCCAGCTGTAGCTTGTAACACAAGATGACAGACTCACTCATCATTGTATGATTTGGAGATCCTGACTGGGAGACTCTGATGTCTTGAAAGCCTAAATTTTCCTGTCTCCATGGCCACCAGCCAGCAGTACAAAGTTTCTAGTAGTCTTATGTGTCTACCTTTCGAATAGACATTAGCATAATGTTCTTCTGGGACATGGTCTGTAAGCCTTGTGAGGGCCATGGTGGTGACCTTCTTGTCCATATTATAAAAGCCTTCCATGTTTCTGTAGTAGACGTGCTATACTAGGTGCCTGTTTTAGGATGGTTAGCTTGTCAAGCAGCCAAGTTCATCATAGTTAAAGAACACCATGCAGCAGTCATAGCCAGCAGCTACAATGCTAGTCTCTGAGACAGCAATGCATGCAGGGGTATCAGGAATTCATTTTTCAGGGTTGAGACCTGCACTTTTTCTAAGGAACCAACAGTGGGCACAGGGCTCCTGAGACTGACTCAGACCAGGCAGCTCCTGTGGTGGAGGGTGGACTGAGCTACTAGCACCTCTGCCACTAAATTCTGACATCAACTGACCAAAGGCATCTTGCTGCACTGGGCACAGTGGCTGCCTTTTTTCCTCTCCTTTATAATACAACAGGCAATGACACTACATGTGAAGATGCATGATCCTGCTCCCAGCGGAACATGGAGATGCCAATCCCAGCCGAGTTCCATAGAGCAAACCTGCTTTTTAATGTGCTTGCTCACCCATAAGTCATTTTTAGACTCAGTGTAACAAACAAAAGTGAGTCGTGCTCCACTTCCCACAGCAAATTTGTTCTCTAGGGGCAGAACCGCTTCACATAAGTGACTGTGCAATTAATCCTCAGGATCACCAGCATTAGCTTCCAAAGATGCCATCTTTCTAACTCCAGAAATAGGCAAAACCATCTGCGCTGCAAGTGATGATGCGGCTGTATTTGGAGCCCTGTCAGTAGCAGCCATGGGTCCACTGTGTGCTCTCACCCACAACTCTAGGTCTTCTTATAGATGTGTAATTGGTGATTATTGAAGCAGAGAGCAATCTCACTATGACCCCTGCTCCAGGCATGACAGATATATGGCTCTAGTACAAACTGATTAAAGGACACTATTCTTTTAAAGGATAACGGATATTCCTGTTTTCAAAGATAGAATGCTAGGCTCACGGTGGCCCAGGGGGGTTTGGAGTAGACAGTTTGTGAATTTGTGAATGCTTCTCAGTTGATATAAACATGGACAGACAGAGACCAGTTCACAAACAGGCCCAAACAGTGGAACAAGGTAGCAAAGAACTTTTAATGTTTTCTATAGCGCGGATTTACTGGCAAGAAATTCCCTCAATTTTTATGTCTGCAAAGTCTTTATTTCTCCATTTTTGAAGGAGAACTTGATTCAATACAGCATTCTAGGCTGGTAGATTTTCTCTACTTTGAATATTCCACCTCAGTCTGTTGTTCATTGAGATAACAATCTCAATGGTTTCTCACAAGTTCAATGTAATTCTCATTTTTTTGTTCTCTTTATATAGCATATTTTTGACCCTCCAGCATCTTTCAGTATTCTTTTGAAACTTTATTTCCTGCAGTTTGAGTATGCTAGGATAAGGCTTAGATTTTTGGGACTTCTCTATCCTGGTGTTCCCTGAACCTCTTCAGTGTATGGTTTGGTACCTGCCCTTAGTTTTAGCAAATGTTTCCTCTGTGATGCTCCCATTCATTCTGTTCCTTCCTCTCTCCTCACCCCATCGTGCCACAGGAGTGTCTAGCCTCTCTTGGGTCTCATCCACACCTCCAGCAGTCTGTTCATCACAGTTTCTGTTGTTCTGATTGTTTCATAGGTATTTCTACATGTGGATTTTTCACTCTCTTAAGTTGCGAGTCGACATGTTCTCCCAGGTGTCTTTCCAGTTTGTGGGATTCACCATGTGACCTCAGCTCTCTGATAGATTTAAAAGAGTTAATTTTCTAGGTGTCCTAGTTTGATTCTCCATTGCTGTGACAAAACATGCTGATCAATACCAACTTGGGGAGGAAAGGGTTTATTCAGCTTACATCTCCTGGGTCACAGTTCATCAGGGAGCCCAAGTTAGAAACTCAGGGCAGGAACCTGGAGGCAGGAGCTGAAGCACAGGCCATGAAACATAGCTAGTTACTGGCTTGCTCCCCTGGCCCATGCTCAGCCTGCTTTCTTATACAATACTGAACAACCTGCCCAGAGGTGGCATCACCCACAGTTGTCTGGACCCTCCCATGCTACTCAAAAATCAATA
>NW_008339923.1:6665732-6676355 GCF_000622305.1 Nannospalax galili
ACTCCGATTTACTGGCAAGAAATTCCCTCAATTTTTATGTCTGCAAAGTCTTTATTTCTCCATTTTTGAAGGAGAACTTGATTCAATACAGCATTCTAGGCTGGTAGATTTTCTCTACTTTGAATATTCCACCTCAGTCTGTTGTTCATTGAGATAACAATCTCAATGGTTTCTCACAAGTTCAATGTAATTCTCATTTTTTTGTTCTCTTTATATAGCATATTTTTGACCCTCCAGCATCTTTCAGTATTCTTTTGAAACTTTATTTCCTGCAGTTTGAGTATGCTAGGATAAGGCTTAGATTTTTGGGACTTCTCTATCCTGGTGTTCCCTGAACCTCTTCAGTGTATGGTTTGGTACCTGCCCTTAGTTTTAGCAAATGTTTCCTCTGTGATGCTCCCATTCATTCTGTTCCTTCCTCTCTCCTCACCCCATCGTGCCACAGGAGTGTCTAGCCTCTCTTGGGTCTCATCCACACCTCCAGCAGTCTGTTCATCACAGTTTCTGTTGTTCTGATTGTTTCATAGGTATTTCTACATGTGGATTTTTCACTCTCTTAAGTTGCGAGTCGACATGTTCTCCCAGGTGTCTTTCCAGTTTGTGGGATTCACCATGTGACCTCAGCTCTCTGATAGATTTAAAAGAGTTAATTTTCTAGGTGTCCTAGTTTGATTCTCCATTGCTGTGACAAAACATGCTGATCAATACCAACTTGGGGAGGAAAGGGTTTATTCAGCTTACATCTCCTGGGTCACAGTTCATCAGGGAGCCCAAGTTAGAAACTCAGGGCAGGAACCTGGAGGCAGGAGCCGGAGCACAGGTCATGGAGGAACACTGCTTACTGGCTTTCTCCCCTGGCCCCTGCTCAGCTTGCTTTCTCATACAACACAGGCCTACCTGTCCAGGGGTGGCACCACCCACAGTGGGCTGGGCCCTCTCATATCACTCAGCAATCAAGAAGGTGCCCCACAGACATGGCCACAGACCAGTACTATGGAGGCAATTCCTGAATTGCGGCTCCCTCAACCCAAGTGTGTCAAGTTGACATTAAAGCTGTCCAGTGTTGCAATATGGGGGGTCCTCGGGGGATCGGAGGTGAGGCGATGGCATCAGTCAGACAACATGCAGACACCGGAGACCAGGTTCTGTGACGCAGATCTAAAGTTTATTAGGAAGTGCAGCAGGCTTTATAGGGAATAGGTGCCAATCACCAGGCTCCACTAGTGCCACCATAGCCAATCACGTTAAAGGTGAGGCCAACCATCACTGAGACCACAACACGAGGGACTGAGCAGGCTTTGTACAGTGAGAACAAAGAAATGGGGAATTCATTGGATGGGGCAACATGGGGTGAGGGTCAGGCCACCTTGGAGTGTGCTCACAAGGCTTGAGCTGATGATCCTGTGGGTTCATTGTGCCTTTACCAAGGCCACCAAGTAAATCCCCAAGCCAGGACTCTCAGTCCAGCACACAGGGTTTCAAAAACTATTTTATTATTTTCGTTTTATGTGTATGAGTGTATTGCCTGCAAGTGTGTAAGTATATCTGTGTTCTGCAGTGCCTGCAGAGGTCAGAAGAGGGCATCAGATCCCCTGAACTGGAGGTATAGATTGGTTGTTAGTTGCCATGTGGATTCTGGGAATCAAACCCAAGTCCTCTGCAAGAGCAGACTGTGCTCTTAATTGCTGAGCCATCTCTCCGGCCCCTGATTTTCAGTTTTTCTGGCTTCGGGTTGTTTGGGCAGAGTAGTGACTTCCAGCTCTCTTCTGCTGCCCTGGAAACTACAAGACCTTGCTCTCAATTCCAATGATCTATTTATAGATGTTGATAGGAGTCTTTTTCATTTTTAATCACTAAGAACCTTTGAGATTCATATAGCACAAGAGATTGGAAGATTGGAGATTGGAAACTGAAATATTTCAGGCAAACCATTCGCTAAAAATCACAATGAAAAAAATTAATTTAAACATCTTTAGATGAGATTACAAAGAAAATTGTTTCAAGTTAAGGAGTTTCCCTCCATAAAAGATGTTAGGTTTAGAAGTTTTTCTCATGATTTTCAATTAAAAAAAAAATAGACCTGTAAGAGAGAAGGAGACAGAGGCAGTAGATAGATGATAGATTGAGAGACAATTTATCCATAGCCATAACTGAGTCTCAATTGTAAATCTAGACTCTTTTAACCATCCAGGATTATAGACACGAGCATTTGAACCAAGTATAAGAACAAATAGAAGATCCAAACAATAATCCAAATGTTTCAAAACTAGGGAATTTGCTTTTGATAGAAAAGTTGTTAAGCAGCTCACTTTATTTTGGTGTGAAGCTGATTAATTCACTTCATAAGCACTGTGTTTGGTCCTAGTATTGTGTGGTGCGTGGGATGGGTACTGGTAACTCATTCGGACTTTTCTGACATAGTGTTTAGATTTGGAATAATAGAGCATTCATACTCGAGAACCATTTGATGATAATGTAATTTGGGAAAAAAATGTAAATTAATGAGCTGCTTCACAAGGCAAACTGCTTTGTTCTGGAACCAGGACCTTTGAAGTCAGAGAGTTCTACATCCTAGCTCAGTTCCATTATTTAGACGAATTACTTCTCTGAAACTAAGTTCTTTCACTTGCAAAATAAGAAATAATAAGTCTTCCATGGTGCTAGGATCAAAGGAGATAACATGTGCAGAGTGCTGGGCTGCTCCAACTGTATGGGAAGTGTTCATTTCTATCCTTCCCATTCTAATGCAATGAAGTTCCTAAGTGTTGGTGTTCATGGAAGGTGGGCAAAAGTGACAGCTAACATGCTTTATTTGGGCCAGATAATTCTTCATTTAAATTTTTTAGTTATTTACCGACACTTAAAAGCTGAGTTGACATACAATCTGGCTTTCTGGTTTCTCCTGAACTTGCAGCAACTGAACTTTGCACGGGCATCACTGTGGAGCTGAGTCAGCTTCCCCTTGCTGTTGCAGCCTCCACTGCTTCTTACCGTCTGACCCTGACTTCCCTAGCTTATATCATCACCCTGCCTTGCTCAGCAAGATGTTTGCGTTTGAGATACCCAAGAAGGTAAAAACGCAGGTTAAGAGTAGGATCACTGCAGGGAGGCTTGCTAAGGACATTGGAAGCTGGGTTTTAAAGGGGGGTTCATGGATATAGAGTATGCATTCAGCATCCCTGAGCATCCAACTACAGGCCTCTGAGTTGACCTCCATTTAGTTTGAACATGTGCCCATGAGTCCCTTGTACTTAAAAATGAGTAAAGAAACAGTGTGATATCATTGAGATTAATTCACACATGCAGAGAATCAGAAAAGAGAAAGATCATTTCCAGTACAAGCCTAGACTTCGTAGGGCATGTGTGCTCCCATCTACCACCATCTCCACCCCTGCCAAGCACAGAGAAGCTACATATGAACTATAGTGTTGTGATCTTTAGAGTTAGACGAATTCAAACAAGAAAGGGTAGAGGGAAGTTTGGTAAAGTTAATTGTTCCTCTATAGACAGAACTCAAGGATGCAGAGGCAATTATCTGCATAACTTGGTCCAAAGTAAATCAAAGAAATTCACAGAGAAAGTGAGCATTTTGTCTCAGTTATAAAGCTAATTATCTCATTTTTCCACTCAGTGTTGCAAAGGAGACCTGGCTTAAGAATGTTTTCTAGGAACTAGAAGATTCCAATGGGGAGAGAAAACATATTCTTGGAAGAGCAGCTACAAGGATAGAGCGGTGGCCACAGCCTCTGCCCAGAGCACCTAATGACATCAGGCAGGCAGAGATGCTGGCTCCCACACCAGCACAGCTGGCTGGAAAGCTGGCCCTGGGGAAAACCGTCATGTGTGCACATGGCAAGAGAGGAGTGCTAGGGCCCAGTGAGGTCACACCGGCTGACTTCTCACAATCCTCATAACTTCACCTTTCCAGAGAGACATTGTACGTGATTTTCATTCATCTAAGATAAATGTATTTTGTTTCACCAACTTTTAGAAATTAAAAGGGCACTTATTAATGAAAACCCCCTGCCTTCGAAGTATGAAATTAAAAGATGATTATAACTGCAGGCAAGAAATCATTTGGCTTATGCATTGTTTGGAAATGATAATAAAGATTATCCATATGGTCTCCTGTTGTAGAGCCTTCCATTGCATTAGCAATCACCTGACACAGGTGCAGTTGTGATTATGTGGCTCATTTTAAATGCTGCTGTGTCCTTGATTGATCGGTGTCATGATGATTTACAAGAAATAGCTAACACTTTTCCATTGTAAATGGAGAGGTGCAGTGAGGCAGAATTTGTTTTCAGAAACAGTAGCTTTGGTTTGACGATGCTGTGGATTTCTGACACCCTGTCTTTATCCTTTTACCTTAAGCATCTTCAATTCCATCCTTGTCTGTTTGGGCCTCTGGTATGGAATCTATAGAACTGTGTTTGATCTGTTTATTCATGGGACTTGTACTTCCTCCCTGTGAGGGAGGGCATGGTGAAATCTTATCTATGCTAAACATTCTGGCTGTGGTGTTCAAGAGGTCATTTCAGTTTCCTCTCACAAGTTGAGGAGAAGTTGTAGTTCAATTTTGTCTGGCAAATATTCATTAGAATTGTCTCTTTGGCACTGTATATGTAGACAGTTATCTGGAAGTAACTACAGGAGCAGGTCAGTAAAGAGATGACAATGGTATCATTTCGGGATCATTGGTTATTTTAGTTTAACTTATTGTAGGAAAAGCACTCTGTTTCGGAGGATAGACAACGGATATTTGCCATCTCTGTGTGTGCAGCTGGCAGACCACTCACATATCTAAGGTGCATAAATTGATGTATCAGTGCACGTGCCATTACTGTGTTTTATGTCTACATAATTGAACTCTTGTTCCCAAGGAAACTAGCCAAGAAAAGGAAGGAGACGATGAGCAGCACCCGGCAGGAAATGACGGTGATGGTGAATTCCATGGACAAGAGCTATGCCGAGCAAGGCACGAACTGTGACGAGGCCTTCTCATTCATGGATACGCACAACCTGAACGGGAGATGTAAGTGTGCTCACTGTGTGAATTGTGCCACACCTGTCTTGCTCACTAGGGTTCTAGAAAGCTGTGAGATTAAAAACAAAAATCATCCTATAGCATTCTTAAGCCAAACTGCTTCTCGTTTCTCTGGATGGGTTTGAAGACTGTAATCCATGAACTGCAAATTAAAGATGTTTTCCTAGGGGCTAGAGAGATGGCTCCGCAGTTAAGAGCACTGACTGCTCTTGCAGAGGACCCAGGTTCAGTCCCCAGTCCCACATGGTGGCTAACAACTCTCCTTAACTCTAATTCCAGGGGATCTGATGCCCTCTTCTGTCCTTCACAGGCATGCCACACATGAGGTACACTTACATATAAAGTAAAAATCAATCAGAAAAACATTAAAGATGTTCTTCTAAATGTGCTAGGACCCAGAGCAGTGAGCTCAGGGAGATGCAATTTCTTTTAGTTTTTTTTTTTTTTTTTTTTTTTTCTGAGCCCAGGCATGAAGGCTTATTTCTGCCTGAGGAAGGAGGCACCTGCTTCTCCTCATCCCTTTTGTTTTTAACTCCCATTTGTAAGCAAGCCAGGTGTGGAACTGCACCAGGGAAGTCTGTTGCAAAACAGTTCATTAAATGGCAGTAACAAGTTAATTGTTTATTTGCTCAGCTGACAGGTTCTGCCTTTATTATAGGGCTATTAGTAGCAATTAATAAATTAAAGTGCATATCAATTTCACAAGACTTAAGCTTCCAACCAGGTGAGCTAACCAGCCGCAACCAGTGCCTACCTGTGCTGGCACCTGTGATCCAAGTCTAGGCACTATTTCAGGAAACCAGCAATTAGATTGAGTATATGAGGCACAAAAGGAGCATTTGTTCCATCCCCAGTGACATTCTCACAGCCCACAGGTAAATCTCATAGTTGTGCAGGATTTTGTAGTTTACGGCATGCACTCATCAAGTTCAAGGCTGGGGATTTCTTTCCCCTTTGTGTGAAATCCATGCATACAGACCACCACTGGCCCCAGCTGCATAATCAGGGAATTGTCAGCATCTGGGTAGAATCAAAGAGCAGCACAGCTCTGAACAGAGCAATATGGGGCTTGTGATTTTGAGGAGCATGAAAATGATGCCTGGGGGAGATGACTGGTAGCCGTGGACAGTATGCACTGGTCACCTGACCAAGCCCCTCTCCTTTTGAGATTGTGACACGTTCACAGTACCATGCCTGCTCAGGAGCCTTAGGTTAGGCACGAGAGACTTCTGCTACTATTGGCTCACCTTTTCTTCTCCCATTTTGTGTTCTCCACACACATACAGCCTATCAGACTTGCTTGCAGCAGGCTCTGCTCTGATACACTTGGTGGTCAGCACTGATCCCTGGTCATCTTCCTCTGTCCTTCTGCGTCATCTTAATGTAGGATGCAGAAACTGCGGTTTGTCAGTATAACACAAACTCCTTTACATTTTTATAAGATTGCCTCTGCTTTTTTGTGGCTGACGTTAGATGTTTTCACTAAAAAAATACATATGTAATGTACATAAGTACAAATTAAACTACCTGTCCTGCATTTCTTGTGGGCTGGATCTGAAGAAACATGCAGAGTTGAGGTTTTTATAGTGGTGGCTATTTGATGAGCATCCGTAAGGCCACACAAGGGCTATGGTGTGGTTCGGTGGGAGAATACTAGTCCAGCACATGTAAAGCCCCTGGGGGATAAAGAGTTTGAAAGGGAAGAAAGAAGAGAGCACACGGATACATGCTCCCACTTTCTGGGATAACCCATTAAGGCTCCAAACTTTTATTTCATGGTGAAATTCCTCAGGAATAAATTTTCTTGGGATGACCCATTCCAAGAATAGGAATTTACATTAGTAGTTGTGAGGTATTTCAAGTGTGAGCCCGAGGAGCTGGGGAATATCACCTCCGGACAGGAAGCCTAACTCTGCTGTTGGTTCTATTAAAGTCTATATCTTGGGAAAATGCAAAAGTGCCAATGTACAGAGGGTTGCTGGCGGAAGCTGGTATTCATTAACCTGTCTAGCTGATGTGCTATTTGACGTCCTTTGATCCTCTCCTCCATAAAGCTAGCAGAAGAAATGGTTTCCTCCCACTCTGTTAGCCATGAGGCGGTCTCTTACAGACTCATGGGCAGTATCAACCCCTGGTGAACAATTTCATAATGCTTTATTTATGCCCTTTTAATAAGAGCATGCTACTAAGGAGGAAATCCTTAGGATGAGTGTGCATTAGACCACTGGCCTAACCAGCCTCGCCCCCCTCCCATGCAATTGTATATATGTGAGAGATCTTTCAGAGAAAGTGTGGGGAACTGTGAGATAAGTCACTTTAAGAAAATGAGATAGTAAGAAAAATGAGACTGGAGAATTTAAAAGTAAGCAGGAGCACATTTATGAGAGTGGGAATAATCTGTCCACCAGAGCACATATGTGCCTTCCACTTTAATATGCTATAAAAGGGGGACTGTGGAATGTGGGATGTGGGAATGGGTCCAATTTGTGTGCTAAAAGACAAATATATTTTAGCACAAAGGTGGAAATAAGCATAGTTATTTTGTATCTGCCTTGAACATTTGTACCAAGCACATAAAAAAACGTCCACAGGTAATGAAGCAACCTTGTGCTCCCGGAAGAGCAGCGTTCATAAGCACACAATTGCTTTAGTTCTTGTTTTCATCAACTGCTTTATTTTCCTGGAAGCTTACCAAAATCATGTATCGTAAATGTGATTCTTCTCTGTTTCAGAGAAATATCAGATAAATGACAGGCAGTCTGGATTCTGGTCCTGCCTCCCTTCGAAGATACAAACACAAGTAAAAGCACTTTCCATTGCTGTAGGATTACTCCTGAGAACTAAAATATATTAACAGGTCTTCAGAATAACTGCAACATGAGGTACCACAGGGCATCTGTAGCGTTGCTCATAGCTACAATGATGTAGTTTTGTATTTGTGTCCCCATGGGAACACAACCTCAAAGAATCATAGAAGAATACAAGCAAAGTATAGGCCTGCTGATTATGTTTAACCACCTTGAGAACACAGCAATTATTATGCTTTAATTAAATGAAAGTGTTTTCATAACAAGAATCAGATAAGATACAGAAGAGCATTGACGTATTGCCTTAAAATAGGAAATATCCATTTTCAGTGAACTCAGATAATTAGATGGATTTGACTTTCCCTCTTGTTTGAGGGTGTGTGTTGTTGTTGTTGTTGTTTTGGGGTTTTTTGTTTGTATGCTTTTTTTTGTCATTTTGAGACAGGGTCTCCCTCTATTCCTAGCTGTCCTAGAAGTCACTATGTAGACCAGGCTGACCTTGATCTTGCAGAGATTCACCTGCCTCAGCCTCCTGAGTGCTGGGATTAAAGGCACATGCCACCATGCCCTGGCAACTTTCCCTCTTAATAATAGAGATATAGGGATGGTGTGGTAGTATAAAATGCTTCAGAGAAAACAAATTCAAAAGAATAGAAGCACTTTTTGAGTGTTTAAAGACTAAAAGGGCAGCATGGAAATGGCTTTCTTTTTCATTACAGCTCTCACACACCACCTTTATTTCCAATAAGCCAGATTCCAGCCATGTAGAAAGTACCTTAAATTTTCAAACTATAAGGGGAGGATTTTAGCAAAGCATAGTTATTCATTCCTGCTTTTCATCAGGATCCATCTGCAGACTTGCTTGCACACTTTTCATTCTAAACTTCAGCTCAGAACAATGGCAAAGTTAAAAAGCCAAGGCTGGAAGCCAAACAGGATTCTGCTGGATTTCTCTAGTCAAAATGGTGGCTACGTTTGTCAATCTTTTCCTCTTTGGTATGAGAAAGGTCTTTAACTGCAAAAAGGGTGTTTGTCCCCTAAAAAGGATGAGCACACAAAGACAGCTGAAGGGTGACATTGCCCATGTAGACATCGGTGAAACCCAGAGATGTCTTTGTATGAACAGCCTACACCATCATGGAGTGCTACCACGATCTCACAGCGTTGGGTGCTCCAAGTTGAACTCATCTGTCTGTCGTCTCTGACCAGTCTTTCTTCTGTTTGCAGCTGTGTCTTCACCATCATCCTTTACAATGAAAACAAACACACTGAGCACGTCGGTGCCCAATTCCTATTACCCAGGTAACAGATTTCTCTACCCTCCCCTGGCCTCCCCACCTTTGGTAGCTGCTGTGCTCTTGGGCTTCCTTTGCGTGATATATCATAAAGCCAAGGCTTCCTGAGGCTTTCCTGGGGAAATTGGGGGGCCGTTTATCAATCATTTACTGTTCTTTCTCTTTTTACTTTCTCTGCATTGCCCTGCTTACGATGTATGACAGACCCATTTGTGCCAACTGCAATTTTAGGTGAGAATATTTTCCTTTACCCCAGTTTATTGCAGGGGTGATTGAGAAAATCATAGACCACTCTAGAAGAGACTAGAGTTTTAATTATGCATGATGCAGTGATTAAAAGTGGGGCATGGGGGTGGGCTAGAGTCAGTGGCATGGGGTGGGGGCAATAGAACCTCCTCTGAGCAGTCTGCACTGGTAGGAAGGGTTTGCTGCATGTGAATGGGGATGACACCCAGAGGTTCCAAGGAGCAACCCCAGCTCCAGTGTTCTCCCTTTGTGTGTTCAGAATTTAATGTCAGTTCAGAGCCCAGGGGAAGAAAAATGATGCTTCATCACTCAGCTGTGTACTTCCAAGAGCTGAATTCTGTCCAATATGATAGTTGTAAAAGTGAAAATAACTCCTCATTATTTTCACTTATCTTGCTAAGCACTAAAAATGCCAATTTCAAAAATAGCATTTTCCTAATGATGCCCCATGTTATGCAGATGCAATGATCACAGTGGAGTCTAGACCCCCTACCTTCCACCCCCCGCCCAGCATCCCAAAGTGTCTGCCACACGGTGGAATTTCAACAGAGCTGATGTTCTGAACAGCAAAATGACACAATGGTACTTTATCATCGTGTGGTTTATTACGTGTCAGATGTCATGAGAAATGAACTAAAATGTTAGCCCAGTGGGGCAGAATGCATTTAAAGTATGAAATATTCCCAGCAGGGGGTTACAGGAAAAAAAAGTCCCGCTTGTACAGTTTAAGAAGGGTGAGGAGAAGTGGCATTACCTGGCTGATAAGCAGACAAGCATGGGCTGCTGGTGCATTTGAGCCGCATAAGTAACCCGAGTGTATCCTGGCTGTGTTCTCTTTCTACTAACCTTCCCGGAAAGGAGCACACCAAAAGCGACTTCCAGGTATATAATGGTTCATTGTAGCAAGAGCTCCATCTTCAGTTGTTCAACTTCCTCTTCCTGATTCTCTTCACAAGGGTTTAATATCCTCCCACCTTGTTTGCCCCTGTGCTTCTCGGTTCTCTAAGTTCTTAGAATTTCTGAGGAGAGGGTCATTTTTGTTTTCTTTGTGGTATTCTTTGGGCTTAAGCAACTTTGTTGCCTAAGGGGAAAAATGAACTAAGACTGAAGCCCAGTATGAAACAGAGTATTTATATTTGAATTGTGTGTTATTTTGAGGCCTAATAAAGTACCACCACCACCCCCACCACACACACACACACACACACACACACACACACACACACAC
>NW_008339923.1:6676450-6703341 GCF_000622305.1 Nannospalax galili
CACACAGAGAGAGAGAGAGATTTTAATACCAACTGTAAGGGAGGAAGCTCCAGTTTTTAAATTCTTTTCACAAGTGAGGGGCAAAGGCACACTAACATCATGATCTCGATGCAGAGTGAAGTCATTGGGTAGGGAAAGATTCACAATCTCTTGGTGTGCTGTGGTTTTCCTCTATAGATATTCTGACCCTGGGGGAGTTGGGAGCAGAGAGGGCTGAGATATGCGTTGTCAGAGGGAAGAAAGCATTCAGATTTCACAGCAGGATTAAGATAAGCTTATTAAACAAATAGCATTTCTCTAAAGCCCCTGCCTTGTTATTAGGAACGCTAATGACATCTTTTGAAGTTAGTTAGGCTTCTTTTCTGAGAGAGCATGACTTGAACAGACAATACAAGTTGAAAAAAGAAAAAAAAGTGTGCATCCTGAAAAATAAGTCAGCCAAATGCACAGACAACTATTCTCTTGAATTGTTCACACAAAAATCAGTGGTGGTACTCAGGAACCATGCTGCATCCCCATCATCTGGTGCAAATGTGAATCTATATATGCTTAATAAAGATCAGTGAAGTTATACCTTGAAACCATGCGGAGATGAGCTGTGTATCTACTCTGGTCCTTGGAAGGGATGGGAGCAGTTACAATTTACATTAAGACAGAGTGTTTTATTGGGAAACAAAGTTCAACACAATTAAATCCTCTAGTACCTTAACTGCTCCTTCTTACCAGCTAAGGTACCCAGCTCTCCGGGAGAGTTTAATTATGTCTTCACATCATCTGCTTTCAAAGACGAATAGATAGATAATAGATAATAAATGATTGATTCTCCTGGGTCTCAAAAATACAGCATTCATTCCAAGTCAATATTTTTCAGCTGAGTTATTGATGAATACAGAATTAATTTTCAATTCTTAGAAAATTATCACAACTGATATTAAGGAACTTTGTATCTGATTTCCTCCTCTAAGATATTTTGAATTTTTAAAGCTTGTTAATGTGTAATTTTTTTAAATATAGGAAATGAATGACAAGTGATAACAATTTATCTGTAATAAATCATTTTAAGCAGTCAGAGGAAACTGATTACTTATTTTAGTGGAGTCAGGAATTTCTAATAGAAGAGGTGACCCAGTTTCCTAACAGATATGGCACAGGCTCCCTCTATTCCCTCTTCAGCGTGTCTATACCAGCCAGCAACATTCTCCACCTAGGTGGATGTGGCAGTGTGTAAATGCCTTAAGAGGTGTTCCACTCTAGAAATGAGGCCACAGTATCATCATGAAGCAGGGAAATAAGTGCAACAGTGACAGTGACTGTTGCTCTGTGACTTTAAAACTCACAAGGCACCTAGGCCTGAGATCAGAGAGTTGCTATGTTGCTTGTGTGCCTCATTAGAAGGCCTGGATCATTTAGGTAAAGTTCAGTTCAGCCACGATGAAGGGCAGGTGAATTGTGTTCATCTCACGAAGCATAAAACTAAGAGAGCCAGAGAGGCACAGAGGGGAAACTAATTAAGGTTCCACTTCCTTTAGTATTTATAAAGAACAGAACTTTCTGCTGGAGGAACTAATGGCCGGGTGGTTTCACTACCTCAGCTGGAATGCTGGATCCTAGCTGATGATAACTCTTGGCGGTTGTCAACAAACAAATCTGATATGCAAATTTCCAGGGGGTATTCCTGCCTTTTAAAATGGGGACATGTGCATTGCTAAATTTCAAAGCAAATCCAAATGAAAAACAAAAAACAAATCATAAAATCAGCTCACCACCCTTTTTTATTTTGTCTTTGTGTCTTTGGCCACCTCGTAGTGATCCAGGTACCATTTCAGCAATGGCGACATAGCTCCACACCTGTGTGCCACCTTTCATACCATGCATCCCCAGGGGCTTTGCCATGCACACAGAAGCAAGGTTGCAGAACAGGCCCAGCTCACCAAGTTCCTTAGGCCTCAATTTCCTATGGAGCTACACATCTAAGTGAATTTCCAAAAATTACAAATAACTATAAGCTGAAATCCCTATTTAATTCATCATCTGGTAATTTCTGAGCATCGACTCCATCCTTTCTCTTGTTTCAGTTCTTTGTATCTGAAATTGATTTCGAGATTCTCCTTTTAAGTGATTTTATTTTAATGAAAGCTTTCCTAAATCATGAGACAACTAAAGGGATTCAGCACTATGAGGCGTTAACCCATAGAATATGAAGTTCTTAATCGAGCAGCACATTTCTGCCTCCAACATTTTTAATTGCTACCATTTCTGCAGTTCATTCATCTAATTTACTAGTTGTCACCCTTTAAAATAGAGCCTCTTTTGGCTTGTTTGACCACATTTTGACATTAATTTTCTAGTGCAATTTGGTTGAGTTGTTCAAGAAATTTAAATGACAAAATGTATTGAATAAAAACAAACCTTTATTTAGTTATTTCTTGGTTCATGGGGGATGAAAAGCAATTATATACTAATTTTAACCTCCTTTTTGTTATTGAGTGCTTAAATGAAACACCTTCATCCCAACATGATGGGAGAATCAAGGCTTTGCCCTCTGAGCACCTCTCAATAGAAAATTTATCTAAAAATTTGAAAGCACAAAATTGAACTACCTGGAATTATTCACACAGTACTCTTGCTTATGCCCTGTTTCCTTTTTCTCCTCCTTTTTCTCCTGATATGTATCTTCTTAAAAGTGCCAATCAATGGTAAGTTCCCCAACCGGCCCCTTGGAGAAGCTGCGGAGGGAGTGGGAGTGTTTGTCTTACCTGTAGATTGATGGAGCCAACTGTGCTGGCCTGCATGTTTACTGTTGTAGAGCATTCCATGTGTGATGTGTCGGCCCACAGTGTTTTGTCAGTCTTTCGGATCTCTGAGCATGCAAAGTGACTCATCCAAATGTTAGTCTCAAACCAGGTCCCTTTCTTCCTTCCTCTTCAATGTCATGTATTAAGTTCCCATTCCCATTTTCTAGCTTTATATGCCAAACCATTTTGTGCACTTTTCTGTTGCTCACAGAACATTTGTAGAGTTAATTTACTTCATTACACAAACGAGTTAGCTACTATTTGGAAGTCTACAAGTCTGGTTTTGTACCAGGTCTTGATGAAGTTTCAGATTGAAACTTCTACCAACAACAGCACTGGAACATTAAAAGGCTCCTGTCAATGAGCTTTGCAAAAGCAATGTATCGTTTGGACTGCTTTGTAAAAGCAAAGATTTTTACCTCATTCCTAACAGTACTGCCAATCCCATTTGATTCTACCAACAAGTAACTTTACTTTTCTGGCTGAACCATCCTAGGGACTGAGCAGCCTTGGTTTAAGGGATGTCAGCAGCCAGCTTCTTAGCATTCTGAGGTCCTAACTCAGCCTGCTGGTTTACCTTTATTTTCTACTGGACCTTCTTTTCTTAGATGAGACCCACACGATGGCCAGCGATACCAGCAGCCTGGTCCAGTCCCACACTTACAAGAAGCGAGAGGCCACTGATGTACCCTACCAGACTGGACAGCTTCACCCCGCCATCCGGGTGGCAGACCTCCTCCAGCACATCACGCAGATGAAGTGTGCTGAGGGCTATGGCTTCAAGGAGGAATACGAGGTGAGCATGAACCGGTGTTGTGCTGCCAGGACAGTTGGCAGGCCTCAGGAATCCCAGAGATGCCAAGCCAGGTGGGGCATCTAGTCCTTTCCCAGCTAGTGGTGAGACTTATTACCAAGAAGTTCACATGTGTTCAATGGAAGCAAAAAAGCATTTCACCCTTTACCTTGTTATATGCACTGACCACAGGCTCTCTTCCCCCCACCCCCATTCTCCATCACTTTTCCTGTAACTAAGTATAGGTTAAATCCTAATTTTATAGGCATTGTCTCCAGAAGAAACTGTCCTCTTAAAGCAATGGTAAATCAACCAATGAATTCACATTGTATAGAGCAGAAAAGGAGCAGGCTGTTCTCCTGGCCATAATTAATCTTGCTGTTTGGCTATTCCCAAGTGCACACTTCTGTCCTGGGCACTTCTGGGTACAGCTGTCAGGGACATATCTTGGATTGTAATATTCTCCTACCATATGTAAAATGCACAGTTCTCCCCTTTCACAGCTTTGGTCATCAGAAAATTCTGCTAGAACTGGAGGGAACTCACTGACTAGACAAAGTCTAACCCAGAGAAGTCCACTGTACTCAGAGTGTGTGCATGTGAGTGTGGTGGAGGGAAATAAAAGATTGGATTGCTTTTTTACTATTATTTATTAAAATAAGTTTATAGTCATTGAAGATAAAAATAATATGATTATTCAGAATAGAAATGGGATTGTATACCCATGGAGCTTTAAACCTTAGACTATTATTTTTACTCCATTCCATAAAATTAGTTTATGTTTTGGAAACATCTTGTCTGGCACTAGAGTATTGTTAAGATGAGCTCCTAGGACCTCTGAGAGCCTGTGAGCTCCAAGCACCATTCTGGGCCCTCCTGTGGGCCATTCCTCACTTTGGGCCCCAGATGCTGTTGTGCCCTAGGCTGGACTCTCTGTCCAAGCCTGATTATCAAAAATGTACCACCCATACTGCCATCATTGGCTGAGCCGCTGTTACTCTTAAGCAAGGTCTGTGGTCCAAAGCAGACAGACAGACACACTGGGCTCGGCCAAACAAGGACCACCTGGTGTGGTGCTAGTGACCTCAGATCAGAAGACTGCCAACCCAAAGGAACCAATCATAACTGTTCCTAGGATTTTATATTTCACTCCTTAAAACATTTTCAGATGAAGCTCTGCATTTTAGCAACCTGAAATTCTTAGATTTACCCTTAGTGGTTCGATGTATAATTCAACAAAATTGACAGCCTTTGCATATTGCCTCATGCACTTTTAAAGGGTAGCTTAGGAATTAATAGGATTGAAAGTAAGACTTCCAAAAGCATTAATATCTTATGAAAGACAAAATTAGGTTATTGAGAAAAATCTAAGCCTAATGAATAGAGATGAAGTCTTAGTTGTGTCCAATATTCTGCATGCAGATCTTACTCAAATGTTTATTAAAGATGTTAATGTCAAAGAGATTAGTTATAGGCTCAAATAACAATTCATAAAATAGCTGAGTCCAATTTTTCATGGACTACTTAAAAATACCCGCCTTGCTACTTCTAGAACAAACCATGGCCAAGACATATCTGAAGGTGTGTGTAATTATTTCCCACTCAGAGCTCCTGACGGCTGTTGATCCGAAGTTGCAAATGGAGGGATCTTAAACTCATCTTAAGCGTACTCGATTGACAACTCATTAGGGTTTCTTCTACCCTAAAATGAAATGTTTTACTTAATAATTAGATTTCAAAAACAACACCACCAACAAAAACTCTTTCATTCTAACCATTCAGTGATCAGAGAAGACAGTTTTAAACTCAGTATTCTTGAGCTCCGAATCAGTGATCAGCTCTTAAGAAAAGGAGGAAAAGGGACAAGAAGAATGCAGAAATAATAGCTATGAGAAAAGAACAGCAAAGACAAAGGGAAAGGAGCTATTGGAAAATTCTGTTAGAATCCTCTTAAACCACTAAGTACCTCACCCCTTCCCCATCTGCCCCCACGGGGCATTCAAACATTGGTCAAAAGCAATGGTTTCCGCTTTGCAAGGTACCTCCATACTGATTTCCATAGTGACTAGATTCATTTACATTCCAGTGCATGAGGATTTCCTCTTCCCAGCGTCCTCGCCACCTTGTTCTTCTCTGTTTTCTTAATGACAGCCATTATGTTGGGATGAGATTAAACCTCAATATAGTTTTGATCATCTCTCATTTCTTATATGTCGTCGACTGAGGATAGAGTAAGCCATGCACTTTGTTGAGATGTGGCAGTACTTTTTGCTAAAACTTACATAACATAGTAATTTTCCTCCCCTGTATCATATATTATGAAGAGTTCTGATTAAAAAGTAACTTAAAATTGAAAAGTAGGCCTGATTCTGTGAATTAAGACTTTAAGATCAAAGGTCGTATGTTAAATACCTGCTGCCCCTTTTCTTACTAAAATACTGCTTAATCGGTGGTTACAAACTACAGAACTCTCTTTATTAAAAAAAAAAAAAAAAGTCACATTGGTGTCTTTGGAAAGTAGGGGGGGGGGGGGAATTAGGGAATTTAATGTAGTAAGTTGTTCACTGTGCTTATACACAGAGAAATATAGGGGAGCACCACATTGCCATGCCCTCTGTAAGCTCACAGGGTAGGAGACGGTTCAGTGCATCTGGCAGAAACCCCTACCACCCAGACACAGGTTCAGGAAGCTATCAAGGGCATAAGGACACCTGAGTCATCCTAGGACAAGGTTGACTCCTTCTTGATGGATAAGTGGGAGTTATCAGGAGGAATTGAAAGAGGGCACATTCCAGATAGACACAGAGCAAGAGATTTTCAGTAAGCTTATAATATTTTAATGCATTTGAATGTTGACCTACTTTCAAATCTTCTTTTCCTACTTAATTATATGTTCTGGGGAAGTGGTCCCAGTCCTGCATGCTTGAGTCACCATAGGGGTTGGAGAACAAGGCTGTGGGGGCTGCCATCACAAAGGGCCTCGTGTGTCATACGTGAGAAGTTTGGCTGTCATGTCATACTGGAAGAGATGAGAAGCAAAGGCCACCTCGGCTCATGTACCTGTCCTTCCTATGTGTGGACAGAGATCTGTTTCACATGAGCAGGACAGGTTTTAAATGTCTTTTCTCTGAGGCACACAGGAATAAACTGAAAGCTAGTAACTAAAACCCCAAAAAGTAAAAGAGGAAAAGGAAAAGGTATTGCTGAGAAAGTGACAGGAATTACACTGCTGCGTCCTGTTCAGAATGCTCTGGAATGCTTAGCCTCCCAACCCACTGAGACAAGAAAAGCCCCTTCATAGCAGCATCTCCAGGAGAAAAGACAAGAGTTCTCCAGCCACCTCTGTGGCTCGCACTCAGTCCTTCAAATTCAGTCCTGCCTGCAATTCATGAGTATGTGGAAAACCCATCCTTGTAGTTTGTGTGATGTTTTGAAGTAGTGACTTTCTCTCTGTTCACTCTGTTCCAGCCAGTTCTTCCTTGTTTTCCAAAACAGCAGTGTCTGAAAGTTGGCCTAAACACAGGCAGGCTTCATTAATGATCAAGTAACCAGCAGAAGTGTGTCCAAACAAGAGGGAAACGTAGCAGGACGAGACGGAGCCACTCTCTGTACAAATTTTTTTATTTGATTTTGTTCTAACAAGATAGTCATATGGCACATCTCACCAGGGAGACACAATAATTTAATTCAAAGGAAATGCTGACATGAATCACAATATAGAAGTAAACATGCTCGCTTGAACAGAAAATGGCATGTTGTCAGCAGAGAGTGGCTCAAGATCTCAGGAGAAAGGCCAGTGGAAAGGGCAGGTTTGTTTATGTTGCCGGAAGAGATGAGCACGTTCGTTCTTCGGACAAGCAAAGGGCAGTCTGTGCTGACCCCCAGGGAGCAAGTCTGTGCATTTCCCAGAAATGGAAAAGGGACAGAGCTGCACTTTAGGGGGATGTGACAGGACAGGATTCAGTCGCCCAGCCATGAAGACTTCTTGGCCTCTGGTTACCTGGAGACTTCAAAGGGAGGTTCTCATTGTCCTGCAGCTCTGCCCTGACCCCCCATGACTCCTGTGCTAGACATGGTGTGATAGTGTCCTACACCATCAGTGAGAGAGCTTCACGATATTCAGTCCTGTGTTAGGGACAAGGCAAGGGCAGCCAGGCGTGGTCAGAGGGAGACATGTCCTCCCTTGTACATTTCATTCACTTAGCTTTTTAACTATCACAAATTCCCTTTGGGGATCCAAGCAGAAAGACATTGACCTTCAGTAGGCAAACAGCATGCCAGTGGCAAAGAATATGCACTGTTGAGTCTGCCTAATGAAGATAAAAAAATACCCTTCCAGGCAGGTCATCCCCAAACCAAACATCCTGTTTCAGTAACTAGTACTCAATCTCACTCTGCAGCAAAGAAGTTCATTTCTCCCTTCCTGGAGCTGAAACTGGGGAGAAATTTAAGTAAGTCTTTGGGTCCTACTCTTCAAACATCTCAATATATTTAGAGAAACATACCCCAGCCCACACACTTCCCTCATGCGTTTCTCTCCAGGGCACAGACGCTGGTGATTGATTTTATAATTGAACACAGAGATTGTTTTTTCACTCAATTTAAACCAGGGAACGGAAGACATTATGCCAAAATTCTAGCTTAAGCACAACAGATGTGTGTTTCAGGGCACCGGCACTTTCCTTAAATGTCCCATCTCCATGCAGCTCCAGTTTAAATGTTAGGATTTATAAATTTCCCCTTTTATTTTTCCCATAATTTTCCAAGTCAGATAGTTGAAGTTGTTCAATGCAAGTACAGTGTTTCACTTGATGACTTTTTCTCTACTGGAAAAAATTCTGACAAGCTAAGAAAGAATCTGTTAGGTTCCGTGACTCGATGGGTCCCCTCCAGATAACAAATACACGGGATTGGAGATGTAAAAAATCAAGCAGAGTCTTTACTTTCCAGCCGGCTGGGGTCGACCGATTTCCCAAGACATGCAAGTCTGGTCAGAACGATCGACCCCCATTCAGTTTCAGATACAGATTATATAGGCCCACATAGTCATTACACAAAAAGCATTCCTCAGCAGACACTTTGATCAAACATCTTCTAAAAGCTATAGTTTCGGTTAAACATCTTTTCCAGGAAGGCTATGTAAGCCTGGTACAACTTCCTTCTCTTTGTTCCTTATCGGTTATCTGGTATGTGCAAACAGGCCTACAGGACACATTGTAAATCAACTGAGTCTGGGGTCCAGGGTCCAGGAAGGAGGTTTACAGCACTTCAATTCTTAGCATTTCAACTAGGTTAATCATCCATGTGTGGTAGATACAGTCAGGCAGAACAGGCAAGCTTAGCAAGTAAATCTAAATCAACATTTTAAACAGAGTTTTCTATCAAAATGCAGAGTTCTTACAGCATTCATCAAGGTATTCCATTTTTTTCCCAACAAATCATCCCTGAAGTGTCTCCTCTGTGCTCTAAGGTATCACTGCTTTTTTTCCTTTGCTTGCCTCGCAGCTCAGAAAAGCCAACATAGCCTACCAAAGACCACTGTTAAAAACCACTGCCCTCACAGGGTATAGTAGCATGTGCCTTTAGTCCCAGCACTCAGGAGGCAGAGGCAGGTAGATCTCTATGAGACTGAGGCCAGCCTGGTGTGCATAGTGAGTTCCAGGCCAGGTGAGGCTACAGGAAGACCCTGTCTCAAAAAAAGAAAAACAAAACTGCCCACTGCTCTCTGCGGAGGTCAGACGCTATCTCTCCATCTTCAGGTGCAGCTAGTTGGGGGAGACAGGCTCCAGAACCTTAGAAGGCCCAGCTGCAGGAACCTGTCTCTGTCCCTTGAGGTCATCTGACAGTACAAAAAGAAGTGTATGTATTTCTAGAAACGTCTCAGGAGTAGTGCACAGCAGCTCCACATTGGGTTTTTCAAAGAGAGACAGGAGTAGGCAGAAAGAATAAGATGTGTTCTGTGTGATTCTGTTCCTGGAACCCCTTCACTCTGCCACTCTGCCTCATCCCGAGTGGAAGGCACCTCCTCTCCCCTGCCACCCACACACTTCTCAGATGTGCCTTTCAGTTCCCTTTTCAAATTCTCAGGCACCAGCTGAGTCCATCAATTGCCACAATCAGTGCAGGTTATTTTCTATCCCACAGGATAACAGACACACAAAACCAAACCATTGAAAGCTCAGGATGGGGAGCGGAGGAGGGGAGGTATTGGCAGTCCCTATAAGGATAGGAACAGCAGCAGCTGCGCCTCCAGTGGCAGCAGCCGCCAAGTGATTTTTGATGCTTTTTTTCTTAAATGACTATATTGATGGTGAGCCAGGTTCATAAGGAAATGAAATTTCTCTCTGAAATTTTGAAATTGCTTCAAGCTCTTTGGGCAAGTGAGTGTGTGTGTGTGTGTGTGTGTGTGTGTGTGTGTGTGTGTGTAGGGGAGTTCTTAGTCGAATGTGTTTATAGATGATTCCTTAGTGGATAAAAGTTTCAACGTTTCTTTTGTTTCATGTGTCTGTTGAGTGTGTGCACACATGGGAGCCAGAGGACACTGGGTATTCTGCTCTATCACTCTTGAGATAAGTGTCCCTTGAGAAAGGGTCTCTCACTGAACCTGGCTCAACCACTAAGCCCCAGCGATCTTCCTGTCCCCACACCCACATTGTCGGGGTTACAGGTACATACACAGCCACACCTTGCTTTGTACAGGAATTTGAACTGAGATCCTGATACCTGCATAGCCAGTGCTCTTACCTGCTAGCGAAACTACCTCCCCAGCCCTGTATTTTTAAATAATGCAGTGGAGAAAATCAGTTTTACTGTGGATAGTTGATTTGATTTTTTTCCAGGCCCAGTACACACGTGTCTGTCTTCTTTGTTACTTGTACTTTGTCTTGCTTGCTTTCAGGAGCCCTTTTGTGACCGGCTGATTTTCCCTTCCATTGCTTTGGCTGTGGCCTTGAATGATGTCATGCAGGAGTCTCAAACTTCAGGGAATTAAGTCAGACATCGTTATTTCCTGCAGCTCTGTCCTCCCTCTGAGGATAGTTCATGGCAGTTGACATTTTCCAATTTGTTTGAAGCACTTCTAGGCAACTGTCTGGTTTCCATTTGGAAGCTGGTTATTAGAATTTTCTTTATCTAACATGAGAGAAGTTAAGCAGTTTTCCCACTTGTTAACATGCTTTTAGTGTCACATGCCATTAACCACAAGTGCTTTTGCAGAGGCCCTGGCCCTGAAAGGGCTGGTGCCTGTGTCCCAGCATCTGTGGAACTCGTGTCTCTCTGGCATCCTTCATACCTTTGATTTGCTTGATAGTGTCACTCCCGACTCACAGGGTCAAACTAGAGTTTTCACCATTGGCCCTGCCCCCTCCCCCTCTCTCTGTACCAGTAGGCCACAAAGTGCTAACTGCCTTCCATCCCCACCGTTTTTGATCTATCTCTTCTCGACTCCACAGCCTAGTCCTCATCACCTACGTGGGCCATGGGATCCCTTCACTTAAGTGTCGTACATTTGTTCCCTCCCCTGCAGGTCTGTCTCCTGCCCCCACTGCATGGTCAGTTTTTCCTTGTAGTACGTTTATGTCCACACATTTGACTAGTGAGCGAATCAACCTATAAAGTCTTTATCCTCGGGCCTTCCCAGTGTGCTGTCGGCTCCTGCTTTAAGCTTTTGTTTCGACCTCAGCTGCTTCCCACCATGTTTCTCTGCTCAGCTCTGCGGACAGCCTTGCTGTTCCTCATGCTGCAGTACCAATGAGACTGAGCTCTGCTACGTGTGGGACTCTGCAGAGAATGACTTCCAGCTCTTTACTTGACGGATCCCTTCAGATCCCACTTCAATGTGAACCCCACCCCAGCTGTCCTTGGGCTCCCCATCAAAAGCAACTTTTTCTCCACAGTCACAGCTCTGTATTTCATTAATAGTAGATCATACTGTAATTGATAGTACAATAGGCTATGTGTTAATTGGTTTATTCTGTATATATTTGACAAACATAAAGACATTATTCTTGCTGGATTGGTTTCCATGTATTTAAACATATATACTTTACATGGAAAATTATAAAGATGAATATAACTGTCAATCAGTTGAAACGTAGAAACTGAAGAAAATAGAAAGGAGTTTATTTGGGGTCTTAAGAATTACAGTTGAGGAGAAACAGGTTCAGTAGCTCTCGGTCCAAAGGCCCGAAAGTAGGAGCTTATGTGGCTATTGAGTGTTGAAAAAGGATAGGGGTTACATGAAGGATAGGAAATAAAATATAAACAAAATAGAAATGGCCATAAAGCAAGAGTCCAGTGATTTTCAATATGCATATTTAGTCTCCAGTCTCAATGTGATGATCCTAAAACTCACTACAGCTACCTGTGTTCAGAGGATGCAGGGGAACAGTGTTCACATTCTAGGCAATGGCTGATGCACATAAGTCCTGCCTATTAATGGATTCTTGGCTTCAATGTTACTTTTACTACAAATTTCCTTTTGTTTTCTCACCTATTAAAAAAATAGAAGCTCAGGGTATGGCAGTGTAGCTCAGTTGATAGAATGCTTGCCTAACAAGCACAAAGCTTTGAGTTCATCCAATCTCCATCACCACATAAACTAGGTGTTGTGGCACATGCCCATAATCCCAGCACTGGATGATGGAAGTAGGAGGATCACAACTTCGAGGTCAGTTATATAAAGAGTTCAAGGTCGGCCTGGGATAAAGACCTTGTCTCAGTAAAATAAATAAAAGCTCAGCATGGTATAAATTATCATGGATCAAATTGGCCAGTGGGATCCAATTAGAAAACCTGCAGACCAACTCAAACCTCAGATCAATACTGTGAACACAGCGAGAATGGCATGGTTCAGTATGATCACTTTAGTTGTTCAATGTCGGCCATATGTTTCAAATCATTAGGTGTCTTTAGTCCATATCTACTTGAAATTTCATGTCTAACTCTTAAATAAAATGAACTGTATTTGGTCTTTGTCCCTAGTTCCTGTGTCAGAGCTTTAAAATCCCTGTCATTTCCTCGGTGAAAAGAGTCTCTCTTGTTATTGAAAACAAAAGTCTCTTCAAACCCCTTTAGTTTATGTTAACGAGGTGACTTGAGCCATTAAGCAGCCCGAGGGAGGCTGGGGTCCTTTTGCTCTGCCCAGATAGAAATCTTAGATAGGCAAGAACAAGCTGTTCGGGTGCTGGTCTGGAGCAGCTTCTGCCTCCTTTCATGATTGACTGCAGTGAATGATGATGGGGAGGTAGGATCAGCACCAGGTGCACCCCTAGTGAAAGGCAAATACAGACTTCAGGGAGCACAACCCTTAGCCCTACTCGTGTTACAGCTCTTGACAGACCTTAAAGTTGGGATTCTTTAGCCCTTAACAACAGCCAGTTTTACAACTCTTAGCCCTGAAGACTTGATTCTTTTTGTGACCAGACATTGCAGTTTCTCTTCTCTACTCTTTTCAGCCTTTTATCCTTCTCCAGTCTCAGCCCTCAGCCGCCTCTAGCCATCTCTCCCTCATTCTAATGGCCTTCTTCCTGCCCCAGCCAGCCTCCTTTCAGTCAGTTCAGCTGCTCTTGCATCTGCTATCAAGCTGCTGCCTTACCACTTTCATAGCTTGGTCCGAACATCACTAGGCATCAGCACCACTTCCACAGCCTCTGCCACCACCACCACTTTGCTATTTCTGCTGCCACTTTTTTCTCGTGACCAGCTCAGCACACACTACTGAAAGGAGGCAAGAAAGGACTGTTCCCAAGAGAAGTCTTTCATTGGGAATACTGTCAAAGTGCCAGAGGAAGCAACACAGCTTGGTGTCTCCCAGTTAGCTCACTACGTGAAACTGAGTGGCCTGCTTATATAGCCAGAGAAGGGATGTTAGACAGTCATAGCACACTCTTAGCACCCAACCACAACCATGAAGGGCTATATTTGGACCAGTCACAGCCTTGTCTCTTTAGCTCCAGTCAAGTAGTTCCTCTGGCCAAAGTAGAAATGGTTGTGGTGGTTAGCTTAGAGTCTAGTACACACTCTTTGAAACATCCTTGACTGAGGTTGTGCCTTCAGGAGTCAGGGCAATCAGTGTTAATCGTTCTGCAGTTTTCACACTGTATCCATGGAATGGTCAAGTGGCTGGTGTTGGTACAGGGACTTCCAGATGGCTTTTAGACTGATAATCCTTTTGCTCACAGTAGCCAGAGAAGCCAGGTAGCCTTAACAGCTGCTAATTAGAGGATCAAAGTGCCCCATTCCCAGCATCTTTAGTTATGTACAGGAAAATGAGCATCAGGAATGACTGCTTACAATAAGAACTTAACCTAGTGTAGTGATTTCAACAGTGTTTGACCTGTACTTAGTACCTTTCCCAGTGCCCCCAGGGATAAGTAGATATTTCTCTCTCTCTCTCTCTCTCTCTCTCTCTCTCTCTCTCTCTCTCCCTCCCTCTTGCTCTCGCTCTCGCTCTCCCATGCCTAGATCTAAAGAAATTGAAGTCACAAATGCAAAAATTATGTGAATTAAGAACAGAAAACACCTAATCTCTCTCCCTCCCTCCCTCCCCTCTCCCTCTCTCTCCCTCTCTCTCCCTCTCTCCCCCTCCCCCCATCTCCATAAAGACTGAGTAATTGAAAGATTAAAGGGTCAGACTTTTCAGCCCCACCCACCAACCTTCATAAAGAAGGAAGCAGAGGGCACCTGGAGTTTCTGGGTAGCTGAACAGGTAGACGCACTGGCGGAGGGGCACACTCCTTCGCCTGGCCCCATGCATCTTCTCATCTGAGCCATCTGAGCAAATGTATCAAACCTAGAGAGGGAGTCATGGGAATTATGACTTGCACTCATTTGTTTGGACAAATTAGGCACATTTGGGGTGGTATGGCCATGACTATAGTCATGGGAAGATAAAGGAAAGCCTGGTAGTGCTGACTGGCATCTGGATGACAAGGCAGTCCTGAGGGAATGACTTAACACTAAGATCTAGCTCTAATTTCAGGTACATAGGATTGAGAATGGAACTGAACAAGAGCACGATGTCGCCAGAGTTCTCTCTGGGACTCTTGTGCTATCAGGCAAACCATATAAAATATCTTTATGTGCATTTATTATTATTGTGCAGGGGAGAGGGGAGTGACTTCCAAAGAAACGAGCACCCCGTGCTTAACTCCACATGGCTCAGCTCTGCCACGCAGCTCTGTACCACGGCTCAGAGCCCACCATATCAGATTGCTCCCTCAGCACGCCCATAGTCACCACTAGCTTTCACCCACTCCTCAGGGGCCAGGTCTATAAGTGCCACGCCATTCTGTCCTTGAGTATGCCGGCTGCTGCACATTCCCCATGCCCATCACCACACGGTCCTGGTGGCTTGTGGCTTCCATCCCAAGATGGCTCCCAGCAGCCCCTCATTAGTCCCTTCTCTGCAGCAGGCTCTGCCCCCTTGGAGGAACCAGTCACCTGGGAGACAGTGCACAGCTTGTATCCCCTGGAAATTTTTTTTTCTATAAAGTCTTCAGTTAGATCATGGTAATGTTTTTCACATCCACCAATTATTAAGGAGCAAATTTCTATGCTTTGAAGAATTATTATTTTTTAATTAAAAAAAATTTATTTAGTTTTACACCCACTTCCCAGATAGCACCCTCCCATAGCCTCCCTCCCCCAACTAAAGCCCTTATACTCTGATATCACTGCTACTATCTGCAGTGTTGTCGGCACCCCCAGCCATTCCCGACTACTTGCCCTTCTGGTGAATCTAGTCAGCCTATCTAGAGGTCTTTATTTTAGGAGGGTCAGCTGTTCCTCATCTAGTGGTAATCAGTTGTCAATATTCCTTTGGATAAGATTGGAGTCTGCTGTTCATTTTCCCAGTTCTATGCTGTGTTACTATCTGGGAATCCCTTTGGCCACCCTGGCCATCAACTCAAAAGAAGGTATCACCTGTCTGGCATTGTTGCTTGTTATGTAGCCTTTAGCTATACATGTGGACTCTTATGAAATTATATTGGCCCCTTTAATCTTTGGTTATACTTTCCTTTTGGGAGTTTAAGGCCATACAGTTGGTCCAGATAAACCGATTTACTTTTACTCTTAAGGTCATTTGAGGATCTGTATGTCAGGGCTCACATGGACTTGGGAGGAGCCCCTGGCTCCTTTGTTTTACCAGTTCCGCCTATGTGAAGATAAGTCAAAGGTCCTGCTTGACCATGGTTGGCTTCGCTTGGAAGCATGGGGGAAATGATTCCTCTGTGTTGACCATCCTCTTTGTAGACTGGACACTGGTTCAAGTCCATCTGGTGGGGCATGGAACCAAAGCAACACATCCCATGACAGAATTCACCTAAGGAACAGTGACTCTGAACGAGGAATGTAGCTCAAGGGAGTACTCAGGAGGCTAGAAAATAACAATCAGAGAAAGAGTACATGGAAACACTCCCTTTCATAGTATAGTTCCCTAAAAACTAAAATATCTCGGAATAAACCTGACCAAAGACATTAAAGAGCTCTACAAGGAAAATTTTAAATCTTTAAAGAAAGAAATTGAGGAAGACATCAGAAGATAGAAGGACCTCCCATGCTCATGGATTAGAAGAATTAATATTGTGAAAATGACCATCCTACCAAAAGTCATATATAGATTCAACACAATGCCAACCAAAATCCCCATGACATTTTTCACAGAATTGGAAAAAACCATCCTAAGATTCATATGGAAGCACAGAAGACCTGGGATAGCCAAAACAACCCTGAGCACTAAGAGCAATGCTGGGGGGATTACTATACCAGATTTTAAGCTGTATTACAGAGCTATAGTCATAAAAACAACATAGTACTGGCACAAAAATAGACCCATAGACCAATGGAACAAAATTGAAGACCCAAATATGAGTAAATGCAATTTCAGCCACCTGATATTTGACAAAGGGGCCAAGAACATTCACTGGAGGAAAGACAGCATGTTCAGCAAATGGTGCTGGCAAAACTGGATCTCCAATTGTAGAAGAATGAAACTAAACCCCTATCTTTCACCTTGCCCAAAAGTCAATTCCAAATGGATCAAAGACCTCAATGTAAGGCCTGAAACTCTGAAACTATTAGAAGAAAACATTGGGAAAAACCTACAAGATATAGGTGTAGGAAAGGATTTTCTAAACTGAATATCAACTGCTCAGGAAACAAGGGTAAGAATTAACAAATGGGACCTCATTAAACTAAAAAGCTTCTGTACATCAAAGGAGACAACCAAGGAAGCAAACAGAAAACCCACAGAATGGGAGAAAATCTTCACCAGCGACACATCTGACAGAGGTTTAATAACCAGAATATATGACGAACTCAAAAAACAGAGAACCAAGACAGGAAGCAACCCCTGGAGAAATTTTTGATATGGACAAGCCTATACATCTGGGCACACATGGAAGTGTTCTGAGTATGGGAAAAAAAGCCTTCTAGACTTTTCTGTCTTTTCCAGGCTCTCAATAGAGTAATAAAGAATGATTTAGGTGTGACTTCAGTACATTCCATAGTGTTACTGTTCAAAGAAGGAACCTCCATCACATATAGTTTCATGGCTCCTGAAAGTATTTTGTGTCATGGAAGTATTTCAGAAGATAAAAGGTTTTGAGGGTGGACCTTGCATAGGTCTTTCTTGGCTCCTAAAGCTGTGATGATAATGTTGGTATATCCAACAGCTACTGCTTGTGTGTACTGTACACAGACACAGACATTGATAAATACTTGTATTGATCATGCCAATACTAACATAATATAAATACTATTATACTATGACCATATCCATTTTCCACAGGAGGCAGTGACTCGGTATTGTAATAACTTGCCCCCCATCCTCTATGGAGCTGTAAGAGGAGTCAGTCTGTCTTCCTGGACTCCCAAATCCTTGTTGGTTTCACTACACCACATTACTTCCTTACCCAATGCCATAGAAATACAGAGAAATTAACCTTATGTTTTATTGATCTGATTTGTGGATTTGTGGCAGGAGTGATGCTTCTCCTGTCTGCTCTTTTGTTTGCTTTGAACAGCACTTTGTCTTTTGGCAGAAGACCCATCTAGTCTGGGCTAGTGGGGTTGACAGGGCCAGCCCTGCTGTATTTCAGCATCCCAGGAGCAGTGGGTGTTGCCCGTTAATCTCACACAGTGCCTCAACTCATGATGCCAGATCACTCCAACATTTCGTTGTCTGAAAAATGCAGGAAAACCATTCTAAGACTATCAGCTAGCCTGGGTGATCTGAAATGACCAGTTACAACCTCAAACCTAGCTGGAGCTCCTGAGAGTCATAGATTTTGTATACCTCAGATTACAGCTAACCAATCCCATAGAGGAAAAAGAAAGAAGAGGAAGAAAAGACAGAGTTGTAAAATTAAGTTATATGTGAAAGCCCAAGGTTTTCTAGAAAATTCTCTCCATAAGTTGAATCTTTTTCCAGTGGAATGATATTTAACATAGTAGTGACAACCTTTGTTAGATGAATCTCTGATCTCAAGGCATAATCAAAATAACCTTTAAGCTTTGACATAATGATTTAAAAAAAAATAGCCAGTCAAAAGATAAGTTTCTCACTTTTGTTGTAAAGAACAATCCTGTAGAATAAAGGGATAATGAACTAATAATTAAAGGACCTAGGTCTCAATTACTTTCTGCTAGCTCAAACTCTGGAACATTAAACAAATCCCTCTGCTTCCATGAAGCAACTCAGCCAGTGGGAACCAAGGGTCTCTGAGCATCAATGACATACTTGGTAATATGCTAGGGCTCAGTGGTGCTAGGGCCCAGTGTAGCTGGTATATTCTCATGGACAGAAGGTTTTTCAGTGGACAGCACTGATTGGCAAAACTATGTGAGGATTTGGTATGGTCATTACAGTTGTATAGATGTCCATCTCTGGATCCGTGGGTTTACGTGGAGACATGGTATGGGCATCACTGCCATGTAAACGTGTATCTCAGGATCTGTGGGTAACTCTTCAGTTCTCTAGGCTTTCTGAAGGAGGTGGTTTCTCTCCTTGTACCTCTACCCTACCTCCTGCACACTATTAACGACACATTGAGATGATAATGGTAATAGCTTTAGCACATTACTGTATCAGACTCGCTCAGTGTCTGAAATGTGGCTGTGATCCTAGTTCCATTAGTTCTCTGATCCCCACTGTCCTAGTTTTCAAGTATGATGAGTAATATGGAAACAAATTAAGTGTTCTGAATTCTTAATTTACTTTACATTTTAAAATCTGTGAATTTAGTTTTGGCCACCTGCTTAATCAGACTGCACAAATATTGAATTAGAGCTCATACTATTTTTGATAGGTCATTTCACAGAAAAGAAAGGGGCATGCTGGCTTTCCAAAGCCTTCCACTGCATGTTCTGAAATGAAGTAGTTTTATGTCCACGATTGAAATATAGTGTTCAGAATTCACCTGTATTATTCATTATCCTATAGATTTGAAAACCTCTCCATTCCCTTTATCCTCTACTGGTGTCCTTTAGAGAGATGTGGAAACCTTTTATCTATTTACTTCAGGGAAATTATACAAGAGATTCTGAATAATTATAATGTATTCAGTGTTAATTATGAATATGCAGCAAATGTATTGTATTTATGTGCTTTAGGTAATTATGCATTTGAGTTCCTTGCCAATTTTATGGCCAAAATATTTTACTTGGCTGATTACTAAGTGTATTTTAAGCTCACTTCTTGAGACATGAAGTGAATATACTATAAATCCAATTAACATGATTAATTTGCCAAAGGAGAATGCTTGCTTTTATTTCTTTTCTCTATTTTAATAATGAAAAATGGTTACAGGGGTACAAAATAAATAAAAAACAAACAAAATTTGTTTTTAATGGTATCGAAACCCAATTTTATCATTTTCCTTTATAACCAGAGTATAATTTTTAAAGAGACTTCAGCTTTTCAAGTATATAGACGAAAGAGACAAAGAACTCAACTGCCAATTTTCAGTAAATTTCTAATATTTAATACATTTGGATCTTAACATAGTTCCAAATCTTATTTTCCTATTTAATAATAAGTCTCAAATAATCCCTGCGTCTTTGTCATGAACACTGCTATAAGCAATTCTTTGGACTTACTGGCATTGTTTTCTTTTTCATTTTTTAAAATTCATTTTTATTTTATGCCTATGAATGTTTTACTTCCATGTAAGTGCACCCATGCATGCAATGCCTGCAGAGGCCAGAAGAGGGTGTCAGATCCCTTGGAACTGGAGTTACAGATGATTGGCTGCCATATCGGGGCTGGAAATCAAACCCAGCCCTCTGCAAGAGCAACCAGTGCTAGTAACTGCTGAGCCATCTCACAAACCCCACTGACATTATTCTCTCTCTCTCTCTGTCTCTCTCTCTCTCTCTCTCTCTCTCTCTCTCTGATTTTAAAGTTTATTTTCTTTTTTTTTCCTCTCCATGTCATTTTTTTACTGAATTTTTCATGTATTTCATACAGAACAGCTCAAACAAATCTTAATCATCTTTATATCCCCATCCCCACTGGCATAGCCCCCCACCCCCCGGAGCCCATCTACTCAGTCATCCCTGTTAAGGCCCACTGGGTTGTCAGTGCCCCAACCATTCCCCAGTGCAAGTCTACCTACTAAGTCTAGTCAGCCTATCCAGAGTCCCTTGTTTTAGGAAGATCAGCTCTTCTTCATCTAGCAACAATCAATTGATAACATTCCTTCAGATAAGATTGAGGTCTGCTGTTCATTTTCCCAGTTGTATGCTGGGT
Source organism: Nannospalax galili (assembly GCF_000622305.1). Classification (NCBI taxonomy): domain Eukaryota; kingdom Metazoa; phylum Chordata; class Mammalia; order Rodentia; family Spalacidae; genus Nannospalax; species Nannospalax galili. The sequence goes on from NW_008339923.1 coordinate 6,696,792, forward strand.
TATTGTCTGCCCGAGTTTGCATGGGACTTGTGTATGCTGACACCATTGCCATAGATTCATATGAGCGGTTCCTGGGAGCTTGTAGGACTCTGTTTCCATATGGTCATGTACTTCCTCCCTGGCTCTTAAAATCTTTCCACCCCCTCTTCCCCGATGGTCCCTGAGCCTTGGGTAGGAGAAGTTTAACAAAAGGATCCCGTCCAAGGACCAGCATTCAGAAGACTCTTGATCTCTACACATTGGCTATTTGTGACCTTTTGTGTTCCTGGCCCTCCACTGCATGAGGGAGCTTCATTATTGATAACTGAGCAAGTCATTAGTGCCCTCTTCAATATCCCTGTTCTATGTTCCATGAGCCTTAGGTGCAGAGGTTGTACTGTAGATGTGTCACTTAGGCCCGGACAATTCATAGATGGTGTCTGTGTGTGACCAGTTGTGGTACTTGGTCATAGTCTCTGACTGGTGTAAAATGAGCTTCTTTGATGAGTGGTGACTGGGATATGCTCTGTCTTCAGCAATAGGGTCTTACCTTCAAGTTCTAGGAGGCCATCAAGGGCTGTGGCACTAGCCTGAGTAATTTTGGGAGTCTCCTGGACCACCCTGGCCAACAACTCAAAGGAAGGTATCTCCTGTCTGGCACTGTTTCTTGTTAAGTAGCCTTTAGCTATACACATGGACTCATGTAGAGATAAAGTATGTGTAATTTGTCAGTAGGTTGTTGGACTAATACGGTTCCTTCTGGTTTTTTAAAAGTAACTAGGCTCCTTCTGGTTTTTTAAAAGTAACTAGTCTCTCACTGTCTAACCCTTCTGCCATGGTTTCCCCATTTAAAGTGCCCTCATTTTCCCCATTTCTCCCTTGATAATAGCCATCACCCATGGTCCCACCTCTCTTGAGATCTTTCTTCCCCTTTATCCCCAAGATTCTTTATATCCCTCCCTCCCCACTCCCATGTAAATAACCCCATTTTTAGCCATTTCTCCCTTGGTAACACCTGTTTCCTAATGTTGTTCTTTCAGGTTTTTTCTTTTCCTTTACCTCCCTGGTTCCTTTTCATTATCCTGGTTCTCGTAGTTATGTCTGGATACATACTCACTTATAAGGATTTGGTGCTAGGATCCACATATGAGGGAGAACTATGTCATTTGTTTTTCTGAGTCTGTGTTACTTCACTTATTGGTGTATAAAATGCTCTAGATTTGCACTATATTGACAACCTTTCATGAAAGGTTAGGTCAGCTCCATTTTCATTGTCACTCTACATAAATACTTCCTGTAAGTATCACTAAAATTAGCATTCTTCCTTCTATATAAAGAAAAGTTTTACCTCTTTGATGGACTGAAAATGTGTATCCTGTTAGCATTCCATTTGAAAGCGTAATCTCTTCATGTTTACTGACGTGGAAATTTTCTTTTGTTAGTAAACTTTGCTGCCTTTTCTACTAGGGTATTGATTATCTCTTACCCATTATGTGAGCTTTTATATGGCCTACTTGTTTTGCCTGTCTGTCTGTCTGTCTGTCCGTCTATCTGTCTGTTTGTTGAGATAGGGTCTCCATGTATCCCCTGTTGGCCTGAAACTCACTATATAGACCAGGCTGGCCTCAATCTCACAGAGATTTGCCTGCTTCTTCTTCTCTGGAGATATATTAGAAGTTCCTAATCTATGTGTTTCTGTGATTTTTTAGGATCATTTTGTCTACTAGAAATACAGTAATTTTAGACACACAAATTCATGAAAAATGTTATATAATTTTACCAGAATTGCAAGGCTCAATTTATAAAACTTAAGAACACTGACTTCTTGGCAATAGGGTAGGTTAATAACCAATTAACCTACCCATTAATATGTTTCATGTCTTCATTTATTTGAAGATTTTTTGTTACTTTTACGTAATGTTTTCAAATATCAAGATAAAACCTTGCGTATGCCTTACGTATGCTTTTTTATTGCGACAATAGTATCTCTTTGAAGCTGCATTTTATTTTTCTTGCACATTTATACAGTAGATGCTTTGACACCCTTGCCTTTTATTCTCGCATACTATGGTATGCAGCCCCAACGTATAAAGTTTAAATGTGTCTTTTCCTCATTTTTACATAGGTAGGTAGGTGGGTAGATGATAAGATATTTCAGATAGATGTATATAGATACATATATATGAGTATATCATATGTATAGATGTGCATATGTATATATTGTTCTTATGTCCAGAAATATTCTTCAGTGGTTTTTATTTCAGTCATTTGTCAGAAAACTATTTGGGAGTTTTACATGGAGAAAACATGTCAACTCTCATTATTGACAACTTGCTTCATTTACATCTCACATTTTATCTGTTTCTTTTTTTTAAAGCCGTCTAGAACCTTCTGCACAATGTTGAATAAAACTTGATTTGATATAGAATATAACCAGTAACTCTACCTGGCTGCAGAACCTAGCCTGCCACTCAATCTAATTTAGAGCAGAGCCTAGTAGAGAAGCCTAGTAGTGACCCCAACTTACAGCAGAACAAAGCTACCAGTCTCACCCAGAAGGAAGACCAAACTAGTGACCCTGCCTAGAATCAGTGGAACCAACCAGCCAGAGTACACAGCAACAATTCCTAAGCAGATGTTGCTCAACCAGCAACGCTGTGTGACCTCTGCACCCACTCAGTAGCCTCATCTGACTAACAAGGCAAGTCTGTCTCCTACCCAAATGCATATTGCAGCAAGCATCCCATCTAACCTCAGAGGACAGGCAGTAATCCCATCACATTAGTGGAGTCCACAGCAATCCCCATCTTGTGGATGGTACCAGCTAGCCTGTAACAAACCCAACTTGGACTAGCTGAGCAAGGTCTATCTCTGTTAAAGTGAACTGTAGGTGATAGGAAAGGTGACTGCTTCCTCCAATGTACAGTAGAAACACAAGGATCATGAAGAGTCAAAAGAATATGACACCAAAGGAAATTAATACATCTCAAAATAAAAACCTGATCTTAAGGAAATGGAGCTCTATTGACTGACTGACAAAAAATTCAAAATAATCCCTTTAAAGAAATCCAGTGAACCCTAAGAAAACATGGATAGACTGCTAAACAAAACTAGAAAAATAATACATAAAAATGTAAGCACTTAACAAAGAAATAAAACCATTTAACTTTTGCATACAGAAAATATATCAATGAATGGTGCTTGCCAAGCATGCCCAAAGTCCTGGGTTAGATCCCCAATATCACCAAAAACAAATCAAAGACGTGAACAATAGAATGACTGAACTGCAATCTCACTTCAGAGCTTCAATACTGGATTCAGTCAAGTCGAAGAAAAAGTGAGTGAACTTGAAGACAGCTCATTTGAAATTGTCCAGTCAGGACAGCAGAAAGAAAAAGGAGCAACAAGAAAATGAATAAAACCTATGGGTTTATGGGCCACCGTCAGATAAAACATGGAACCTTATTGTAATTATAAAAGAGGAAGATGGAATGAGACAAAGTTTATTTAAAGAAATACCAACTAGGAGTTGGTATTTCAACTAGGTATTTCTGCCTGTTTTGGAAGAAAAAAAATGGATATCTAAATTTATGAGAATCAAAAGTTGCCAAATAGGTTGAACCTACAAACAGCTACTCTGATTGTGATTAAGTTATCAGAGGTCAAAGAGAAAGAGAGAATTTTGAAAGCAGAAGTGATTTATCCCATATGATGGAGAACGCACATGCTATCAGCAGATTTCTTTGTAGAAATCATTAAGCCAGAAGAGAATGGAATATCTTGAAAATGTTGAGAAAAATATACCAACCAGGAATAGTATACCAATCAAAGTTGCCCTTAGTAAATGGAAGATAAATAAATCATTTCTCTAATAAATAAAAGATGAAATAGTGAACAACCAGTACACTAGCTTATGGAGGGAGTTCATCAAGCTGAAATGGGAGTTTACAGATAAACCACAGAGAAATGTGTGAATATGCAAAATTTACCATTCAAGTGTGTAAATAGGTATGTAAAATCAAAATCTATCAATCTCAGCGTTAAAGTTTTCTAATGCTGTATGGATGACATATAAATGACTTTCAGCTCCTGTATCAGAGAAAACAAATGTACTAAATAACTATAACATATTCTAGGATACTCAATATAAAAAAGATTTAGGGCATAGATAAATGGCTCAATGGTTAAAAGCATCTACTGCTCTGGTACAGGACCTGAGTTTACTTCCCAGTACCCACATCAGGCAGCTCACAACCATCTGTAACTCCAGCTCCAGGGGATCTGATGCCCTCTTCTGGTCTCTGTGGGCACCTGTACTCACAAGTGCATATACCCACACACAGGCATACACATGTACACATAATTAAAAATAAATGTTTTACAAAAAAAAGATGTAAATTTATGTATATATATTTTTTAGAAAAAGCATTCATTACAGCTTTAACATAATAAGAGTTTGCAGAGCAAAGATACATCTCTTTCAAAAGTGGCTATAAAATTTTTAGGTTCACTGTTGAATTAATACAGTTATACAATATTGAACACAGTATAAACCCTGTAAGACATAAAATTGAATGAGTTTTTAACCTTTAAAAAATATCTCCATTTCATTTTAAAATATACTGTTTCTTTCAGAAAGACTTACTGTTTTTGCTAATAACATTGAGATGTTGTCACATGCGTCTCTAATCTGTATGTATCTGATTATTACTAGTCATAATCAGTTGCACTTGGCTCCTTGGCACCTGTATATGTCTATAAAGTCATCGAGTAAGTTTAAATGGTAATGTTTATCCCCTCTACTAATTAACATGATGTAAGTTTTTATGCTTCCTCCTCAAACATAATTCATTTTTTAAAATTTGTTGATTGTGTGTGTGTGTGTATCACACAAAACATCCCAAACCATCTTATTTAACTATACACCTACTTCCCAGATAGCACCCTCCCATAGCCTCCCTCCCCCAACTAGAGCCTTTATACTCTGTCATCCCTGCTACTGTCCACTGTGTTATTGGCACCCCAACCGTTCCCCAGTACTTGTCCATCTGCTGAATCTAGTCAGCCTATCTAGAGATCTTTGTTTTAGAAAGATCAGCTGTTCCTCATGTAGCAGCAATCAGTTATCAGTTCCTTTAGGTAAGATTGGGATCTTCTGTTTATTTTCCCAGTTCTATGCTGGGTTACTGTCTGGGAGTCCCTGGGGCCACCCTAGCCAACAACTCAAAACAAGGTATCTCCTATCTGGCATTGTTGCTTGTTATGTAGCCTTTAGCTATACATATGGACTCTTAAAAAATTATATTGTCCCCTTTAATCTTTGGTTATACTTTCCTTTTGGATGTTTAAGGCCATACAGTTGGCCCAGATTAACCTATTTATTTTTACTCTTAAGGTGGTTTGAGGATCTGTTCCTTAGGGGTCACATGGGCTTGGGAGGAGCTTCTGGGTCCTTTCTTTTACCAGTTCCTCCTACATGAAGATAAGTCAAAGGTCCTGCTCAACCATGGCTGGCTTCGCTTGGAAGCATGGAGGAAATGATTCCTCTGTGTTGACCCTCCTATTTGTAAACTGGACACTGGTTGAAGTCCATCTTGTGGGGTCTCCATGGCCTCCTTGATCAAGAGGACAGGTGACCCACTACAATTACAGGACTTTTTAAGAGATGCTCATAGTCCCGTGGAACTAGTCAACCTAGGAGGGCAAGGAGCAAACCTGTCCTTTATGTCCCTCTGACCAAATTAGTCTAGGCCTCAAAGTATGTCTGTTAAACATTCAAGATTAGTTCCCCCAGTCTGGTACTTTTAATTACCGTGTACCATGTAGGTAAATCTTGGGCAAAGACCAATTGTTCTCTGCTAAACCTTGAGTAGACATATATTTCTTGATCTGGTATGTATAATTTGTCAGTAGGTTGTTGGACTAATATGGTTCTCTCTGGTTTTTAAAACTAGCTAGGCATTATTTATTTCTTGCATTGTCTAACCCCTCCATCATGGTTTCCCCAATTAAGATGCCCCCTTTTCCCCCCCTTTCTCCCTTAATAATACCCTTCTCCTATGGTCCTGCCTCTCTTGAGCTCCTTCTTTCCCTTTATCCCCTAGGTTCCTTGTATACCCTTCCCTCCCCCTTCCCTTAAACTATCCCAATTTTTATCCATATCTCCCTTATTAATGCCTGTTTCCTACTATTCTTCTCTTTCAGGTTCTTTCTTTTCCTTTACCTCCCAGGTTCCTTTCTATTATCCTGGTTCCTGTAGTTATGTCTGGATACATACCCACTTATCTGGATTTGGTTCTAGGATCCACATATGATGGAGAACACATGTCAATTTTTTTTCTGAGTCTGTGTTACTTCAGTTAGTATAACAGTTTCTAGTTCCATGCATTTACCTGCAAATTTCAATTTCATTTTTCTTTACTGCTGAGTAAAACTCCACAGAATAAATGAACCACATTTTCGTTATCCACTCATCAATTGAGGGAAACTTAGGTTGCTTCCATCTCTTAGCTATTGTGAAAAGAGCAGCAACAAGCATGGATGTACAAGTGTCTCTGCAATAGGATGAGTC
>NW_008339923.1:6703420-6716671 GCF_000622305.1 Nannospalax galili
TATAGGGGTTGAACAAGTTTACAGCCCCACCAGCAGTGGATGAGTGTTCTCCTTTCCCCACATCCTCTCCAACATTTGGTATCATTTGTTCTCTTGATTTTAGCCAGTCTGACTAGGGTAAGGTCAAATCTTAAAGTGGTTTTAATTTGCATTTCCCTAATTACTAATGACATTGAACATCTTTGAAGATGCTTCTTAGACATCTTTACTTCTTCTTTTGAGAACATTCTGTTCAGCTCCTTATCTCATCTTTTAATTGGATTACTTCTTGTCTTGATTCTCTGTTTTTCGAGTTCATTACATATTCTGGATGTTAAACCTCTGTCAGATGTGTCACTGGTGAAGATTTTCTCCCATTCTGTGGATTTTCTCTTCACTTCCCTGGTTGCCTGCTTTGATGTACAGAAGCTTTTTAGTTTAATGAGGTCCCATTTGTTGATTCTTCCCCTTGTTTCCTGAGCAATTGATGTCCGGTTTAGAAAATCCTTTCCTACACCTATATCTTCTAGGTTTTTCCCAATGTTTTCTTCTAACCCTTTCAGAGTTTCAGGCTTTACATTCAGGTCTTGGAGCCATTTGGAATTGACTTTTGTGCAAGGTGAAAGATTAAGGGTTTAATTTCATTCTTCTGCAGGTGGAGATCCAGTTTTGCCAGCACCATTTGCTGAACATGCTGTCTTTCCTCCAGTGAATGTTCTTGGCCCCTTTGTCAAATATCAGGTGGCTGAAATTGCATTTACTCGTATTTGGGTCTTCAATTTTTTTCCATTGATCTATGGGTCTATTTTTGTGCCAGTGCCATGTTGTTTTTATGACTATAGCTCTGTAATACAGCTTAAAATCGGGTATAGTAATCCCCCGGCATTGCTCTTAGTGCTCAGGGTTGCTTTGGCTATCCGAGGTCTTTTGTGCGTCCTCTGAATCTTGGGATTTTTTCCCCAATTCTGTGAAAATTGTCATGGGGATTTTGAGTAGCATTGCATTGAATCTATAAATGACTTTTGGTAGGATGGTCATTTTCACAATATTAATTCTTCTAATCCATGAGCATGAGAGGTCCTTCCATCTTCTCATGTCTTCCTCAGTCTCTTTCCTAAAGTTTTAAAATTTTCATTGTAGAGGTCTTTAATGTCTTTGGTCAGGTTTATTTCGAGATATTTTATTTTTTTGCAGCTATTGTGAAGGGGAGTGTTTCCATGTACTCTTTCTCTGATTGCTTGTTATTGGTATATAGAAAGGCTCCAGACTTTTATAGGGTAATTATGTAACCTGTCACTTTACTGAATGTGTTAATAATTTCTAGGAGTTTTCTGGTGGAATTTTTGGCATCTCTTAGATACAATATCATATCATCTACAAAAAGGGACAATTTGTTCTCTTCTTTTCCAATTATTACTCAATTTCCTGCTCTTATTGCTCTTGCAAGAGTTTTAAGCACTCTGCTAAAAGGGAAGTGGTGATAGTGGACAGCCTTATCTGGTTCCTGATTTCAGTGGGAATGCTTCCAGTTTTTCTCCATTTAGAATGATGTTGGCTGTGGGTTTGTTATATATGGCTTTAATTATGTTGAGGCATATTCTCTCTAGTTCAATTCCCTCTAGGACTTTGAACAAAAATGCATGTTTAATTTTGTCAAAGGCCTTCTCTACATCTATTGAGCATGTGGTTCTTATGTTTGAGCCCATTTATATGATTCATGATGCTTTTTGACTTACATTTATTAAACCATCCCTGAATCTCTGGGATAAAGCCGTACTTGATCATGGTGGATGATCTTTTTGTTCCTGATCCTTTTCATCAAGACTAACTCAGTGCCTTTTCTGGTCCCCAGGAGCACTGCTTCCAGGTCTGGCTGCTCCCTCACCTCCCTCTGCTTCCCTGGGCCTGTACCACTTGCCAGCCTCTTTCAGGATGCAGGGGCTGACCTTTCCTCTTCCTGATCCTTTTCATCCAGAACAACCCAGCTTCTCAGTGCAGTCCCCAGGAGTCCTTGGGGCTGCTTCCTGCCCCCATCTGCCTTTGCATCTCTGCCTTTGCACAGCCACCATCTGCCCTAGACCAGCATCTTTCCTGGGCCCTGCTCCCAGGCCAGTCCAATGCCAAAATTCCTGAGGCCAAAATCTTTCCTGGAGGGATCCATACCTTAGGAGAAAGCCAGAGAACATCTGATCCTAATCCAAATTGGGCCTCTGTGGGAACCCCTGAAGACAAGAGCAATCTGGCCACTCCAATATAAAATCAAAAGAGAAAACCGGAAGCTTAGAGGAACCAGCTTTTCATGCCCAAAAAGTAAACCACAAAGACACATAAAGCTTACAAAAAGAAGCAGACCTAAACTTGAAGGCTTGAGCCTCACACTAGAGTCAGAAACTACAAAAGAAACTCACATGTCTGAATAATAGATAATAAATAGTAACATGAAGAACAAACAAACAAAAAAAAACAAAACGACAAGAGAGGGAGGACAATAAAACCCCCCTACAGATAATGCAGGATGTGGAACCCAAAAGAACGATTATAAACATGATAAAAGAATTCAGTGAATTTAAAGAACACACAAACAAATAAATCAAAGAACTGAAGGAAGAAAGGGATAAACTTCTGAATGAATTCAGAAAAGAGTTAGGAATATTGAAGAATACTCAGGCTGAAATGAACAAGGAAGTTAAACACTCAATGAGTGAATTAGAAATGACAGGAGAAAGCCTCACCAATAGGATGAATGAGATGAAAAACAGATTATCAAGACTGGGAGATGAAATGGACAAATTAGACCACTCAAGCAAAGATTATGAAAAATTTAAGAAAGCACAAGAATGGACTATGCAGGAATTGTGTGACACCAGAAAAAGACCAAACTTACGAATCATAGGCATACAGGAAGGAGAAGAATCCTGAGATAATGGCATGAACCAGATCCTCAACAGAATCATAGAAGAAAATTTCCCAAAATTAAGGAAAGACATGCCCATACAAATACAAGAAGCATACAGAACAACAAACAGACTGGACCAAAAAAGAAACTCTCCACAGCACATCATAGTAAAAACACTAAACATACAGAACAAAGAGACAATACTGAAAGCTGCAAAACAAAAAAAAGTCACATATAAACGAAAACCCGTTAGGATTACAGCTGACTTTTCAGTGCAAACTATGAAAGCCAGAAGAGCCTGGACCAAAGTATTCCCAGTTTTAAATGACCACAGATGCCAACCCATGTTACTATACCCAGCCAAAATGTCTATTATAGTCGAAGAAGAAAGAAAAATCTTCCATGACATAAATAGGCTGAAGGAATTCATGTCCACAAAAGATGTAAATTTTGTAGTTGATTATGTAAAATGTGAGAGGAGGGAGAAATAGAAGGGTAGAATTTCCCTCATGAAATTCAGGTTGTCAATAGTTTAAAATAATATACTATAATCTATGTTAGATGCAAAACAATGTGAGGGAAAAATAAAAGCATGTCACCAGCAGAAAACCCCAGCAAGTCACAGAGGAAGACTGCAAACAGAAACTATAGAACAAGGCAGTAAAGCAAATGGAAGTAGCAAACCCTTACCTAATGACCTACATTTTAAACATAAATTGATTACATTCTCTATTCAAAAGGTGTAGAGTAGCGGCGTATATCTAAACAAGAAAAAAGAAGGAAATAATGAACAGCAATTCATTCACTTACTTTAGTATTAAGAACCTATAAAATAAAAACAAAGGAATTTTGAAATGTTAAAAGTGTCAAGTAATTATACAAAGCTAGCATTGTTAAAAATATTTTTAAGTGGTTAAAATGTTCCTACTACCCAAAGCAATTTGTGAATTCATTGTAGACCCTATCAAAATCCAGTGGCATTTTGGTAAATTGGAAAGGAATTAAATCGGAGCCCTTTTTCAGACCACAGACAAAAATTAACTTGGGGTGGTGTAAAGACTTAAATGGAAGACCTGAAATAGTGACACATCTATAAGAAAACACAGAGGAAAAGCTTCCTGAAGTATTAGGATACGTGAAGCACAAACAACATGAACCAGACACGCAAAACCATGGAGTGGAGTTTCTTCTTCCGCAGGTTGATGTTCAAGCTGCAGGTGCACATACAACCCCTGCTTCTTGAAACACCCTTCCCATAGTTAACATTCACTTTACTTTTTTGAAGTATCATTATCAGTGATTTCTTAGTGAAGCCACAGTTCATGCAAAGAAGGCATTTTTCTCAACATTCCTGACCTGTGATATGTAGGTTAAAGCAAACCCTTCCCAACACAAAACAGCATGAGCAAGATCCACAGAGACAGAAACAGTGCACCACCCCAGACTTCCAGACCTGTGTCAAATGAAAACCAGTGTAGAGTGTGGGCTCAGCAGGCATTAACCAACTCTGAGGGTCAGTCTTGCTTTGTAATGGCCTGGTGAAGGTTCCTCCAGCAGCCAGAATTAATTAAGAATGATATGATGCTGCTGAAGAGCCAGCAGCAATTTGCAGAGTCCTAGTAGTTAATTAAGAGTCTGGAACGGGTGGCTGCCTTTCCTTAGCTCTGCTGGCTGAAGAGGCCTCAGGCCTGTGAAGTCGTCTTCTGATGCCCACTTCACGCTTTTCCATTTGGCCTTCCTCGTCCAGGAAGGTAACCTTAAGAAAGGTCATTGCTGCACCCTCACATTTCACAGTACTGAAGGCCAGATCATCCTTGACGGGTGCTCACATTTCCTAGGAAATACTATCTTAGAAAGAGGAGCATTCATAGCCCTGCTAAAGAGTTTATCATGTCAGGCTTGCTTTCAAAGAGGCAGTTGTTAAACTCCTTTGGAAAGAAAAGGAAATAGTACTGGCTATGGATATAAATGTACCTTCAAGTCAAAAAAACAGGTCAAGAGAAAGAGTTTAAGCATCTGGGAGAATCCAGGGCTGGTTGGAATGTGGAGACGGATATGGGTATGTTGGCACCTATGCCAAGCCCCCTTCTTCTGCCTCCTGAACCCGTACCATACACAAGGATCACATTTCCAAATCTGCCACGATGGTGTCTTCTGGCCCCTCTCTTATTTTCAGCAGCGACATGCAATTTTGCACATCCCCGAGAACTTCAAGTGAACTTCTAAGCAATTACATTTCCACTGAAATGTGTAATGCGATCAGGTCTTTCATTTATTTATTTTTTCATTTTGTGTCTGCTCCCACTGACGATACAGCAATCCTTCAATCAGAAGTGAAGGGTGAGGCTTAATGACTTCATGTATAATTTAGTTTTCTGCAATATGCTTCTACAGTTGCTGTTTTGCATAAGCTCAGGGAAGTATGGCTGTTTATCAGATCTGCAAGGGCACCACCAATTTATATACATCGCAGTGCCACCTCTTAACCCTACAACTTATTTCATTAGAACTGTTCACTCAGGTTCAATTAGCTGCTATAAAGTATTTTAAAAGTTCAGTCTAGAAGGCAGCAGATGCCAAATACAAAATGGTTAGGAAAGCTTGTTATGTACATTTTATCTTTATCTTTGCATTAGACATAATTTGAGATTCATTGAGGGAGAGTCTTAGAGAATAACTGGAGTGTGGACTGAGGAAGAACTACAGAGGTTTGCAAAATGCTAAAGGCATTGAATGCCACCAACTCAGAGTACTGAAACAGAGTGATACCCTGTGAGCCCCAAGCCCCACTTAAATGTGCTTCATTTTTTCCATACTCCGATCTTACTTTGTCCTTGGTTCCCATGGATTTATAGACATGTACAATGTGTTTGCTTTTCTACTGAAATTATTGTTGCTGGAGTCTTTCAAAACACCCACATGCCAGACACAGGAAATGTTTTTGAGAGCATGGTCCTTTCAGCATTACAAGTAGAATACTGTCCAGTTCACCACGCACAAAGAATATTGAACAACAGTCTTCTGCCAACAGTGACACCAATAAGTTTTGCATTTACCCTAGAAGATTTTAATTAGACTCTTAAATATTGGAAAATTAACTTTTGGAATTTATGAAATATCTTCATTTCTCCATGTTAAACACTGACAAATAATTACAATGTATCTTCTCCTCTGTTCCTTGCCCTGAGCACATATATTGCATTGATTTGGGGCGTGGGGGATATTACAATGGCTTAAGTGATTCTACAAGGACTTTCTTTGGAAGCCAGCACCAAAGCCAAGATGGTTGGCCCTCCTCCCCAGAGCCTCTCCAGCACTACCTGGAGTGATTTAGCTAAGTCTGACTCTCAATACTTGCAAATCAAGTGAAAATTGTATCATGAAAACAATTTAAACAAGGTTGAATGACATGATCAAAGTTCTAACATCATACAATTAATTAAATTTTCAAGATTTTCAATATTTCTTTACATGTAGGGAAAATTTTTTAGAGTTTGGTTTGCCAGATCTCTAAATTCCATGCTTTCTTTTCGTGTTATTCAAAACTAGGAGAAATTGACAAGCCGCTGTCTGGTGTCTGGCATACATAGACGCCTCCTCTCTTCAGTCATCTCCCCACTGTTCTCCATTACTTCAGGCTTTATAGGTGGCAAGAAGAGGAGAGATGGGGAGGAAGATTGTACTTCTTTATTGTAACCAGAAGATGCCATAAGCCTGGGAATCAGCCATCCTGAGTTTGTACGCCAGCAGGTCTCATGGGCTTAACAATTGTGTTCACTAGGCCTCAGTTCCTTCATGTCTATATAGAGCATTGTGGGAATCCTTATATGAAAGATGCCATCGAAGGGCTTAGCTCATTGTCTGGTCCGTGGCTGGTACCCAATAAATGTTAGCTACTATCACAGTAACAGTGTACTTAATCTTGTTACTTCCCTGTGGATATCTGTAACTGGGTATTAAAATCTTTTAGACAAGAAATTATGATTTGTTGTTAAACTTCTGCATCACTGGCTTGTGTGGACACATCATCAGTTCATTTTGTGAGGAGAGCCTGTCCAAACGAGTCATCCCCCAGTGCCTACTTGGTGTCAAGTACCAGAAACCACACTAAAGGATCAAAACCTTCATTTTTGGGACTGTATAGCCTGGTTGTAATACTCAAGAAACAGCAGCCAATGGTATAGAACAGTATGTGGAGGCAGTGCACTGTGGGGACACACAAAACATCATTCACATAGTGGCTCTGTGACATAGATATGAATTCCCTTTTCTAAAGAAGGAATTGCAGATTTGAGGTGGTGTGCCCACAGGGAAAGGCAAACTACAGGCAACCACAGCAGAACGTGCCACTAAATAGGCAGAACCAGGAACAGCAGCAGATGCCCAGAGATACCAAGACCTCCTGACCTCGTTCATGCTGCATGAGGACAACAGACAATTCCTTTACTTCTCTGCCAAGATCTGCACCCCACATCTGCTGATGTCATAACTCTCCCCTTGTTAGGCTCTCATAAATCAGGTGGACATGACTGAAAAGCAGCTGCATTGATTTTTACTATCCATTTAATCAGCATTTCAAACTCTAGCACTAATTTTTATAAGCTTTATTTTTAATTTTTCTTGTATTTGGCATCTGTGTGTCCTGGTGTATTTGCCTGTGTATGTGTCTGTGTCTGAGTCTTATCTGTATGTCTAAGGGTGTGTATAGGCCAGTAGTGGGCTTCAGGAATCTTCTTTTACCCTCCACCTTATTTTTTGAGACTATGTCTCTCACTGGACCTAGAGCCAACAAGCCCCCAGGATCTGCTTGTCTCTGCCCTACCAGTGCTAGAGTTATAAATATGCACCAGACTGCCATGCCTGACTTTTACGTATGTGCTGGGGATCTGAACTCAGGTCTTCATGCCTACACAGCAAGCAGTTTACTCAGCAAGCCATCTCCCTGGCCTTTTAACATTCCTTCTTAATGTACCTGCCAGTTGCAGATTGCAGAAGAAACAAGTTTCCCATCATGCCTGTGGCCTGAAGGAGGATCCCTATGTCCTATAAATGAAGGAAACCCTGCCAATCATCCTTTGACATGTGATGCTGGAATAGTGTCTGATGTCAATCAAAAAATCCCAGGTCCTCCTTGATTTACTGTGTATGCAAAGCTCTTGACAATGTCAGTGGAGGAATGGTTCCCGAGGACAGGAAATGCCGACTCTCATCTTAGATTTTGAGCTTTGTTTAACAGGGTTCTGGTGCTTACAGTGCTGCCAAAGCTACGTCTCCAAGGCTCTGAGTAGCTAACGGTACTTCTGAGAGTCCTTGTGGGAAAAGAGTGTGGAGGTCTAATTATTTAACCAATGCTTACGGGAATGTCATTCCAAAAAAAATGGTCTTCTAAGAGCAATGCCAGCCCAACTCAAGCACTGATTAAATCGTTTTGACATAATTGCCAGTTCACAAGAATCCTGTCAGCCACTACTCAAACAACTTGGGAGGGAAAACTGTTGGAAAGTGCCCCATGGGAAAAGTATTGGAAAAGCAATCATGAAGAATCACTTATTTTGTGAGAATACTGATACTGAATATTGGCACTGCAGAACATGGAAAGGAATAAAACCTTTTTATGTATTTGAGTTCTAGCTGTGACTCATTGAGCTGGCCAGATAACTTTAACACTGTTTTTCAATGCTTGGCTCTTTAAAAGGGTTAAGAGGCGGGTAATATTAATGAGGTCTGTGCCAAGCTATGAACAAAAAGTCTAACATGGAAATTGGACATCAAAATCCTAAAGAGAGTATAGACTACTGAAGGCTCCATGAACAATTTACCTTCCACCAACAAGCACGGTATAGCCATGGCCATGAGCTCTGTTCCATGGTAGTGAGCTCTGTTTGAGGGATAAGCACCAGGCCCACCCAAGGTTCTCGATTACAGTAGTTTTGAGTCACTGGGAACAGGTCAACTGCCACCTGCTTGCAAAACAGCTGGGGACCGGGATGATACAGTGCAGACAAGTCTGCATGCTGACAGTCACAATCAGCCATTCAGAACCTTTTCAAAAGGGGGAAAATGAGCAACAGGCTTTCTGAGAAGTGCTTTTCTACCTGCCTTAAATTATCCAGCTTCATTTGGACCCCCTTCACACTCATCAGACTCACAGAGAGGGTTGTTTCTACATAGAGGTGGTCTAGATAACAGGTACAACTTATAATTGACATTTGTATGCTAATTATTCCTATTGTACCTGCTAGCCCCTCCCAATCCGTGAGGACTACTGAGAGGATCTTGTTTCCAAGTTAGAGAGCAAGACCAGCTGTGAAAGTTCAGCAGTAGAAGAAAGAGATAAAGGAAGAGGCACTGAGGAGAGAGATGCTCGGGCCTGGCTGATACCCAGGCTGGGGCAGTGGCCAAACAGAGAGGTACATAAACAGTGAGCCCAGAAAAGCAAGAGACTGAGCAGAGGAAGAGGGCCACACAGCTCATCTTTCAAATCCTGGAGTGCATTTTAACATTTCCATAGTGACCAGTAAGAGAAGTGTGTGACCTCCAAATTCGTAGGGTTAAAAACTAGGATTGGACAAAGCCTTAAAAAAAATAATTTTGCACAGCTTTCATCCTAGCACTTGAGAGGCAGAGGTAGATCTGTCTCTGTTCAAGACCAGCCTGGCCTACACAGTGAGTTCCAGGACAGCTGGGGCTACAAGGAGACCTTGTCTCCAAAAAGCTAAATAAATAAATAAATAAGTAAATAAATGGCTGGAAAAGATGACATGGTGAGAAAAGAGTAAGAAAAAATGGGGACAGTTGAGATGGTTCAGTGGGTAAAGACTCACCAAGCCTGACAACCTTGAGTTGATTGAACCTGAGGTCTATCTTTGAGGCCCAATGGCAAGAGAGAACCAGTTCCTCCCTGCAAGTTGTTCTCTGACCTTGACACATAGCATGTGCACTTATATGCTCACACACACACACACACACACACACACACACAAATAATGTAATTTAAAACTTTTTTTAAAAAAGAGAAAACATCGGGAACCTTAGTTCTCTTGCAAGATGGCAGGCGGAAAAAGTCAAGAAGCCCAACACACAAAAAAGAAACTTGTAAGGAGGCTGGTGCTGATGCCAAAGCAGGCACAGATGGAAAGGGAGAGCCTGAAGGGGAAAAGCAGAAGGGACCACTGCAGTGGAAACCCTGTGCTGGTTAGAGGAATTGGCAGGTGCCCCCCCCCCCCCCATCTGCCATGTATCTCAGAAAGGCTCTGCAGAAAAGGCAGTGCTCAGCCACTAAATCCAAGGTTGAGGAGGAAAAAGATTCTTGCTACTGTCGCAAAACCTGTTGGTGGTGTCAAGAGTGATGGCAACTGGGTGGTTAAGCTTCTCAAAATGCCTCGGTAACTATCTTACTGAAGATATGCTCAGAAGCTGCTGAGCCATAGCAAAAAGTCCTCCAGTCAGCTCCTCAGAAAACGGCATACCAGCATCACCCCAGGACCATCCTGATCATTCTCACCTCACCAGCACCACAGGGGCACAAGAGAGCAGTTTCCCGAAGCAGCTGGGCCGTGACTTGATACTTGTAACTGGACCTCTTGCCCTCAACTGAGTTCCTCTTCATAGAAAACAGCAGAAATGTGTCATAGCCACCTCCACAAGAGTCGCATCAGCAATGTGACAATTCTCCAACACCTCTCCTCACCTTACTTCAGGAAGCTACAGAAGCCCCAACACCAGAAAGGTAAGAACTTCCACACCAAGAAGGAAAAATATCAGGTTACAAAGCAGCACAAGGTTGACCAGAAAACTGTGGACTCGCAAATTTTGCTGAAGATCAAAGCTTTTCCTCAGCTCAAAGGCTACCTGTGATTCCTCTTTGCTCTGACAAATGAAATGTCTCCACTCAAATTGGTGTTCTAAATTTCTTACCAAGAACCTAATTAAACAGCTGATATGTTTGATAAGGAAAAGAAAAAAAAAACCCACAAACACAGCATAAGGCAGCATAAATGCATTCATATATATCAGTAATAATCCTAAATAAAAATATACTAAGTGGAAATCTGGTAGCATTTAAAGGTAAAAGCTGTGCTACCTTATTGCAATACAGAATCCAACCACAGAAGCCCCTTGTCTGTGGTTCTGTTTAATATAATTTCAGGTACACGAGTCTGAAGATCACATTCAAATTACTGAGTATTGCTAACATTCTAGCTTATTATGTTATTAAGCTCTTACCAAGATCATTTATAAACTTTGTCATATATACACATGTGAAATAGCTTTGTCTATCTAGGGTCTGATTCTACTTGTAGTTTTAAGCCTCCACATGGGCTCTTGAACACCTTCTCAACACAAGTGAGGACTGCATGTGTGTGTGTGTATGTGTGTGTGTAATTAGACAACTTCCAGAGTGGTTGAAAATATTATATTCCAGGGACTGTGGAGATAGCTTAGGCAGTTAAGGGCACTTACTCCCTTGCAGAGGACCTGGGTCCAATTTCCATCACCCATATGGTGGCTCACATCTGCAACTCCACTTCCAGAGGATGTCATGCCATCTTCTGTGCTGTTCAGGCTCCTGTATGAATATGATGCACATAAAATCACTGTAGCGTGCACATAAAAATAAAAATTTCAAAAATTAGTTTAAAAGGAAAGTATATCCCAGGTAAAGAATGATTAGAAGAAAGTTGATAAAGTTATATTGAACTTAGACAAAATAAAGTATAACATTGGCACTACTGTCACTAATGATACAATGTTCAATTCACTTACAAAAGATAATTCTAAACTTGGGTACAGAGAATCTGTACAACAACAACAAAAAAGTCAATACTTGACCTGAAGAATATATACAACACTGCTATAGGCATTATTATGAAGACAATATAAAATATTTAAGAAACAATGGCCATGTAGAAAGTTCTAAGTAATGTCCACATGTTGTAATTAGTTTTCTATGATTATAATTCAATAAAGTTGGAAATAATAGATAAAAAGATTTTTAAATTCACTGTTTATAAATAATTCATGGATCAGAGAACATATCATAATGAAAATATTTAAATATTTAATACAGACAATAGGAGTTCTAGCATAACTGAGTGTAGGACAACTGTTACTTAGAGGGAAAATGAATGCTCTTAATTACGTGCTTACATTAGGGGAAAAAAACCAATTAGAATTCATATTCAGCACCCCATTTAACCATTTTATGATTGGAGTTAAGGCCTGATTCACAGGATGGAGCCCATACCTGGCACTGTTACCAGGACCAAGAACCTGTGACTGAACAAGTCACAGACCGTGAGGAAGAACCAACTACTATTATCCTGAGAAATGGACATAGTAGTAAACTACTCCTAACGAGTTGCCATTATACCCATTGATTAGTGCCTCTCTCAACTCTCACCAGAGAAGCATTTTCCTGCAGCAGGTGGCAACCCACAACTGGTCAACAAGCAGACAGAAAAGACAGAACGCTCAGCTCTAAATGTGGTACCCATATCATGCTGAAGCTCGGGGATCATTGTGGAAGAGGGGAACAGAAAGATTCTAAGAGCCAGAAGTAGATAAATACAAGGAGACTGTGTTTTCTAGACATAACAGGACACTTGCACATATGAACTCACAGGTTTTGTCACAGCATGCACAGACCTGGTCAAGGTCAAGTCAGACAAAATGTCAGCATAGATGGGGCAGGGGCACAAAGCCCAAGCCCTAACTGAGGAACTATTGGCAATTGATAGCTGCTGGGAGATGGAGAGTCAGTTTCCACAAAGGTTGTAATACTGGTTAGGTTAACCATGCTCCAGGGGATGGCCCCACAGGCAGGAGTATTTGGGGAACACAAACTCAGGCCAATAAATAAATAATAGACATGAAGTGAAGGGTTAGGCAGATAGGGTAGATTTGAGATGCGATAGAGGAGGAGTTCTGAATATGCTCAAAATACATTGTGATATTCTGAAAGAATAGGTAAAATATTTTTAAAAAGCAGTATGGCATGCGCCAAGGTTGTATCTCAAAAAAAATGAAAGAAAAACAAGATACACTCAAAGTAAAAAGAAACCAGTAAATAAAAAGCAGAGGTGAAATTTTAAAATGTGATATTGAGGGCAAAACCAGAAGTTATTTCTTTGGAATGAATAATAAAACTGGAAAGCTTATAGCAGAATATTTAAGAAAGAAGATAAAAAGTACAAAATAGCAATATTATGAAAACATTTGTAAAGACAAGATATGCAAATTCCTTTGATAGTAACTGTGAAATTAAGGAAAACTAGAAACACAGAATTTGAAAGTACTGGAAAAAATTAGAAATAGAAAATTTTAGAATGAAAAAAAAACAAGATCTAATTGGTTTTTGCGGGAGATGGTCATAC
>NW_008339923.1:6716954-6752252 GCF_000622305.1 Nannospalax galili
GTAAAGACAATATGCAAATTCCTTTGATAGTAACTGTGAAATTAAGGAAAACTAGAAACACAGAATTTGCAAGTACTGGAAAAAATTAGAAATAGAAAATTTTAGCATGAAGAAAATACCAGATCTAGTGGGTTTTGCAGGTGACTGCTCATCCACAAGCTTATGTGATAATTTCACTCATGTATATGATGTATTCTGACTATTTCCCCACGTCCTCTCATCTCCCCCTCATTCCTAACAGTTCCTTTCTCAGAATCATGATTTTTCTTTTGTTCTGTGACCCATTTAGTTTAACCATGTGTGTAACCATTGGATTGGAACTATCCATTGGAGCCTGATGGGGTCACCAGTGGGTACACAACTGAAGGCAATGACTCCCCCTCTACCTGAATCTATCAGTATCAAATAGCTCAGCAGCGAGGAGCGGGGTCCCTGAACCCCTCTTCCAACCATGCCTGACTGTTGATGGGTCCATTCTTGAGCAAACCAGGGCAGATTTTTTTTCAGCTGCTATGAGTTCCTGATTTCCCAGAAGATGACCTTTAGCAGGCCTTCTCCCTATCTTCCAGCTCTTACATTCTTTCAGTTCTCTCTTCTGCAATGTTCCCTGAGCCTTACAGGGGGTAGTATAAATGCCTTTGGGGCTGAAGGCTTTTTTAAGAAGAATTGAAAAAGATACAGAATACTGTTCAGTTCGTTTTGAGAAGCAGAGATTATTTTCATTCTAAAACAAGGAAATGAAACTATACTAATTAACAGACTATAGGCATAAATGAACATGAACAAAAAAAAATCACTGGTAAATAGTATTCAGCAATGTTTAATGTATACCATGAACAAATCAGCTGTCCTCCAGGAATGGAGGGTTGACATTAGAATATAACAATATTCCATATTTTATATTTATTAACTTTTAAATAAAGTAATATTTTGAATCTCAAATGCTATAAAACATTCTATCAAACCTAGTCTTTGCCCAAGTAATAGAAGGGAATTTCCTATATCCAATCATAACTGATTATTAATTAGTAACAAGACATAAAATCAGGATCAAAATGAGGATTTTTATCAACCTAAGCTGTTGTGTGTTTTCTTTAGGGGTGTTGGGGATGGAAAGCAGTTTCACCCAACTAAGCACAAGCTTTACTACTTGAGGTAAAGCTTTTGGGTAAAGCGTTTAGCACAGTGTGAGACATAGTATGCTGTACTGTGTCCTAGCACGTTACCAGTGTTACCTCTTGTCCTGTTAACACCATGGAATTCATACACCCATGGGTTTTTCTTTCACATGCATGATTTCATTATTGCAGTTAGGTTCCTCTGTCTACTACACCTCAAGTTGATGCTCCCCAGAAGCATTGTGCTTCTCGTACACTAACCCAGGGCTCCACATGCAGCTTCAGCTTAGGCTCCAGCTGTCTGGGTAGTGCTGCTGCAGAGACCATGGGCATAACAGATGCCTGGAAAGGAAATTTCCCTTTTAAAATTGGTACACTGCCATTCTGAGGAACACAATCACTAGTAGGAGTGATTTGTTTCCAAAGTGCTGATCGATCCCTCATATGCTGCTACACCAGTGCCCCACACTGACTGACTGCAAGAAAAGCTCACTTCTCCTCTCCTTGGCTTACTTGTGCTCATCTCTGCATTCACACACACCCCTAATGTCACTGTGTCCTAATCTCCTTATGAGGACACCAGTCACCTCGTAAGTCCTCAATTTAACTTAATTGCTACTTAACTATCCACATTCACTATCATCCTGAAATACATATTAGGGCTTCAATGTGTACGTCGGGTGAGAACTCAAATTTATTCCATAATATTAAGAAAATCTAATTTTTATTCAATAAAACTGAGATATCATTTGAGATGCAACCAAGGGACCTTCACTGAGGGCTTGGGCCAGGCAACGCTTCAACCCCATGGGTAAGCCTCCCATCAACTTGAGTTGTCTAACATAGGAAGCTATTTTAAATGGCAGCCTCTAGCACGCGAGGCTACTTAAGTTGAATTCATTAAAGTTTACAGTTCTGTTCTTCAATCACCCCAGCAAGTGCTTGGTGACTACATGTGACCACCGTGGTAGGTAGCACAGAAATGGAGCTTTTCTGTTAGTGTGGAGCCACCTCTGCTTTTGTATTCTGGGAGCCCATGCACAATGGTTTCAGAAGTCCTGAGTGTAGTTCCTACCACACCCATCCTGCAGCTACCTGGTCTGTGCCCAGCTCTACATGCTGTGGAAGCTTAAAGTGAAGATGTGGGTCTTCTCTTTAGGCAGCATAGAATCTAATCGTCATGATAAAAAATAAAACCTTGTATACAAGCCACATAGAGAAAACTTAAGTAGTACATTTTTATAGCTACAGTGAAGGATGGGAGGGAAGAAAAATACCTTATGATACCAAATCCATGGGCATGCCCCACCCACCACACAGTGGCAGGATGCTGCCTCATCCAGTAGGACAACTCACCTGTGGCCATGCTGAGGGAGGTGGGCAACATGTTTGTTACCTCTGTGGGCTGTCTTGGTATCTTAGCTGAGCCATAAACTGGGAATCAGCCACTTGTATTGCCCTTGGCCCTTTTAGCAATGTTGCCATTTCTCTGGAGGATGCCAGAAGCGCTCAGGATGCTTGGGAAATGGGTAGCTACTATTTTGGACAGCTTAAAGTATGTTAGGCAATTCAGGTAAACAAGGGAATCATAAATGGGGCTGATGGGTTGCCTGGCCCATGCGCTCAGCAAAGACCTCTTGGTTGGATCTCAAATTACAAGATCTCTAAGCCCTCCTGAACAACAAATATAATTTCTTAGTGTTATGGAATATGTTGTGTCTATTCCTCTCAGTTCATTCAGTTAGAAACAGAAGAGAAAGGGGAGTCTTCATAAGTTGCTTACCTTGGGTGTTTTGTTATAGTAAGAGAAAGGTAGGCATGTAATATTCATCATGAGAAAGACTAAACTATTGATAGGTGAAACAGCATAAATGGACTTCAAAGGCCTTGTGTTGAGGGAAAATTCCAGTTCTTCATGATTCTTTTTAGTGACCGTTATGGAAACATTACAAAAACCCTAAGTATAGATGGGAGAAGTTAAGGGCAGAGGTTTAGGATAATAGTGGAGTGGTAATGCAAATTTACCCTGGAGATAAAAGGGCTCAGTGCTATATACACAGTGCAGTTTCTAAAAAGTTATTCTCTGATATAGTTTAAAATTTATTTAAAGTTACAAACATGTTACATAAAAGTGTATTTAAAAATATTCTGGGGTCTCTTTCAAGAAGAAAGTTTCGCTGTAACAAGTAAATGTGGGAGGGGGATTCATGTTGGTCATTTTACCATCTCTGAGGTTATTTTGAGTAAAGTACTTAGCACAGTATGAGGACATAGAGAGTGTGCTGCACTGTGTCCTGGGGACATTACCAGTGCTAACTCTTGTCTGATGAACACCACTGAATTCATAGTTTATTGTGATTGTACTAAAAATTTCTTTTGTGTAAAAAATCGTTTGAACCATTTTTTTTTCTCCCTTCTTAAACTTCTTGACAAAGATTCAAATCCCTTTTCAGAAATTTTCTTTGCTGAGATGAGTGTCTAGATGCCTTGTGAAGAGTCATTCTGCTGTAGAACAGAGAAAGAGATAGAGGTCCTTCCGAGGCAGTAGAGTACCACTGTTTGCATTTCAAACTGGATCCTTGGCCTTGCTTCACTTGCTTTCAACTCTGGCCTCTCTAAAGTAGTATAAGGCTGTGTGTGTCTTGTTGCATGAAGCATCTTGGCTTTAGTTTAATCCCAGCTCTATAATTCTAAATAAAAAAAATCGAACCGTGAGCCCCCAAGATTTTAATACAGTATCTGGTTTGTTGAATTAAAGCTAACTCTTGATTTTAAAAAAAGAAAAGAAAAACAGCAGAATTTAAATACAACTTTTGTCCATTTCCTTTTAACATCTGACCTTGCTTTATTTAAAGTAACTATAATCCTTTCATCAGATTGTAATTCTGAAGGGAAAAGAAAAAATGACTGCACTATAGAACACTGGATTATTTTTTTAATTCTGAGAACCATATCTTTCATATGAGAAGTACTTGGGTATTACTCTGTCAAACATAATGATAATTTATTTAAAATGAGATGTGGGTATATATGCATATGTTTAAACTTTCTAAGAGCTAAGCATCAAAGATCATATGTTGAAGTATATTTATGGCATATGACACTCTTGATTGACAGTGGCTACTTACCTGTTTACCAATACTAGCAGCATTCTTCGTATGTCCCTGGTGGATATTCTATACTAAGCGTGCTAAGTACAGAGAGACCAAGCTCCTCCTTTTTTGAGCTCACAGTCTGAGAAAGAGGTGGATTTGTTCCTGGAGTGCTCTGAGCATTTCCATGAAAGTTCTAGATGCTCAACCATTGTAGTAACAGTTCTTGGATCTTTGTAGGTACAAATTCTGTGTTCTTTTCATGAATGTTAACTGCTTTTGTGTGTGTGCCTATTTGTGTATGTGTGCATGCATATGCGTGGGTATGCATGTGGAAGCTAGAGGTCAGTGTCAACTTTCTTCCTCAGTTGCTCTCCATCCAACTTATTTTATGAGACAAGGTCTCTCTCTGGACCCAGAGCTCACCAGTTGTCTAGAATAGCTCATCAGCAAGCTCCAGGCACCCACCTGTCCCCGCCTCCCCAGTACTGGGGTTACAAATATATGCTGCCACACTCAGCTTTTATATTAATGCTGGGGATCTGAACTCAGGTCCTCATGCTTGCACAACAAGCACTTCCCAAGCAATCCCTCCCTCTAGCCCCGTAACTGCTTTTATTCCAGAAAGAAATCATGTGAAAATAATTTTAGAAATCCTATCACAAAAATAAAAAATAACTTGCCTGTAGTCACAGAGTTGGAAATTCATCAGAGCTAGGATTTAAATCTGAGTCCTCTAGTCTGGGGTCCGATGCTTGTCCCTTCCACCCCCCTGTGTTATATGTCAAGATGGATGGGGAGTTCAGCTGTCCCAGAGTGAGATGTAACAGCAGATGATGCACAGGTGTTGGTAGGAGATCCGTTCACAAGGAATTGCTGACACCATGGGTGGGGTTGCCTTTCTAGTCATCTCTTAAGTTCTTCGGGTTCACCTGTAAACCTCAGTTTGGGGCCCCTCATCGTTTCCATCTCTCTTACCCTATAAAGAGGCTTCAGGCTCAGGACACAGTGAAGCAATACTGCCAGTCTGGAATTTGATGCTGATGATGTTTGCCCGTTTCTTTTCTATCTGCTTTTTCTACTATTTTTACCTGGCTTGTTACTGGCCTTCCATTTATTATAATGACATAAATGTTCATTTATAAGTAAATGTATTAGAACAGTTAACTCACTAAGTAGAGGAAAGTGATAGGTGATAAGGGAAACAGTGGTGGTGGTATGCCATTGGGTAATATTTGGGAAGATACTGTGAGTTGAGGTTGACTCCTAACTATCACTGTCACTTGTCTTTGGGGATTCTTTTTAACTCTCTTCTTCAACTACCTAGACCTCCTAATCACAAAGCATGGTAATTAGATGAAGTGCAAATTTTACCCAAGGTCTATAGCACAGTGATGTGTCTGTTCATTCGGGGTTCCTGACATAGACCAGGACTACCCTACCCTTTCTCTATGTATAGGTGATCCCAGCATATTGGAACATCTGCCTGTGCCAGGACTCTGCCCTGCACCTGTTATAGGCTTGCGGTTTTGATTTGTTTAGAATCTCTATCTCATGAATGAACTATAAGGTCCAGTCCATACCAAGGCTTCTCTCACCAGTGTTCTGTACATCGCTGAAGTAAAAGTACCCACAGTCTTCAACAAGCAAGGATGGTTTGCTAGATTCAATCAAGGAAGAGCATCCATGGCTCCAGAAATAACTTTCAACTGCAATTTTCAATAGAGTGGACTTTATTGAAGTCTACTCAGTGGTAGGTCTAACTCAGCGGTAGAACACTGTACCATAAGCATAAATAAGAGTAGCACTGGACTTTCTGACAGTAAATTGAGATGTAATTTTGTTTTTACTAAAGTGTTTCGAAAGATATTTCTAAACTTATTTTCTACTGTTTGAAAAGATTTCTAAACTTATTTTCTACATTTTAAACATAATTCTCCATTGTAAATTGTAGTCCTTAATCATTATAGCTTGGGTATTACAGGAAGAGCAAGTAATTGTGCTGAGAGATTTTATAAATTAATACATGTCAAAAGAGAGTCACAAATTGCATATTAAAATTCTTTTTTCTGCTACACTTAATCATATCCAAGCCTGTCATCTCTAAAAATGTGTCCTTAGCTTTTCAGTCACATTTGATGAAGCTTGTGTGCTCTGATTTCTGAGGACTTTTAAAAAGTCACAGCTTTCTAAGAAGGAGTGCTAAAAGGTAGACATTTTTTTTTGCTATTTATTTTATTTTACTTTATTAACAGAGTGGCAGGAATCAAATAACTACCCCCAGGGACTGAGTATAGCTCAGTAGTAAGCATGTGCTTAGCATGCTAAGGCCCTGGATTTGATCTCTCTTACCTCTAAGGACAGTGTAGAATTAGTAAAGGAAAAATATTGAGCCACTGGAGGAAAAGAAAGGGAAAGGATCATCAGAGAGACAATAGCAGAGTTCAGTCTCAAGCTTTAACAACTTTAACACTGGAACCAGAGCGCTGGCTGGTGGCAACCTTGCTTGAGCACTTCCTGCATGCTGCACATCTCACAGATTGATCTCATGGTCTTGATGGCTATGGGGTCAGAAGGGACATTCTCGGGGTTCCAGATAGGAAAGTGACAGACACCCTGGAGTGTTTTAAGGGGCTCCCTATGGGACAAGTCTATGAACTGTAGGACAGCAAAGGGACTTGTTAGGAAGCCTCTACAGTTTGCTCAGCAGAAGACAGAGACTCAACTTTTCCAACTGCTCTCAGGACAGAAGCAGCTGGCCTTTTCTGAGGAAGTGTGCATTTACTTTCTGGCTGTTCTCAGGTGATTTTTTTTTTCCCCCAAGGAGGTGCTTTTGCTGGTCTCAGAAGAGCTGGGTGTCTCTGGCACAAGCTCACTGACAAATAACTGTGTGGAGTCAGGTGCAGAGAGAGAGCAAATTATAGTGCAGAGCAGTTCCAGTGTCCCACACTCTGTGTCTGAGGGGAAATGAAAATCCCATTTCTGCAATGTGGGCGGCAATCCTAGAGGCAAGACTTCAGTCCAGCATGACTTCCAGAATTTTAAAACTATCAACTCAGATGCCCTCAGCTGCCTTGAAAGCAGCCCTTTCTTTAGTGCCTGTGCCAGGGGCTCATTGACGTCACTGTGTTGATACCATCCAATTATAGAGGTCTCCTTGGGGTTGCCAAGGTAATGCAGTGAGGCTAGGGGTGGATTCCAGTTCCAGAATCTTTGAAAGATTCTCTTTGATGTGCATAATAATCAGATAGGCAAAGACTGATCCAAGCCCAACCTGAAAATGTAAACTTTGATCTGCGCTTCATATGACGAATATTTACCCTGCTGGAAAGTCCTGGTCGACCAGCCTCTCACCACACCTGTCCTCTGTAAGCAGCAGAGACCCTGTCAAGGAAAACTAGATCTGCCTCTGAGATTCCAGCTGATGAAAATCCCCACGTGATGAGCCCTTGAAAGCCTCCTTCAGGGGTTGATTCTGGGGAGGCAGGGTTCCCCAAACCCTAAGCTGAGGCTGCCAGACCTGAGGAGGAATCACAGAAAATGAGGGTCTCCAGGCACTGCGGAGAATGAGAGTCTTCCTTCTAAGCTGTCTTTCAAGCTGTCCACTGAAGAAGCACTGGATGCTCCACTTTTTTGTCACCATCTTTACCGCTTTTTATTTATTATTTTTATTTTATATGTATGAGTGTGTTGCTTGCATCTAAGTGCACCTGTGTCCCCGGCAGAGGTCAGAAGAGGACATTAGATCCCCTGGAACCCGAGTTGCAGATAGTTGTTAGCTGCCACGTGGGGGCTGAGAACTGAACCTGGGTCTTCTGCAAAAACAGCTGAGCCATCTCTCCACCCCCTTTACCACTTTTTTAAAAACCACTTTTGCCTCCATTTATCTTAAAAGTTAGTTTTCAGGGTTTTAGTTTTGTTTTCTTCTTTCGTGCCACTTGATCCGCACTTCTCTTAAGTTTTTCTGCTTTAATACTTGAGCACCATGTTACATCGTTAGTGGGAGGTGGCCACTGCAGGGATTCTGAAAGTAGAAGGTGGCCATGGATCTGGGCAGATGTAAAGAGAGAGATTGAAGGTTGCTTGAGGCAGTTCATGCCCCCACATCCTCCTCTACAATCATTGTGTACATGGTGGTTGAGCTCTGTGTCACAGAAACCAGGGGAACTGGGAAAATGGCTCAGTTAGTAAAGTGTTTGCTGCACAAACATAAGGATCTGAGTTCAAACTCTGGCATCCACACAAAAGCTATGCCTGGAATCCCAGCACTGGGAAGACAGGGCAGGAGCTTGGGGCCAGCCAGTCTACCAAATCTGCAAGTTCCAGGTTGGAAGAGAAAGAGACCAGATCCTGTCTCAAAATATTCTAATATTTTGAATTGAAAAATGATTGAGGAATGTGCCCGAAGTCACCCTCTACCCTACACACACACACACACACACACACACGCACTCCTAGCTATAACCTAAAATGTAGCCCATGGCCAGGGTTCACATTAGAATGCCATGTACACAGGGTCATAGCAAACCCAGTACAGCTGGTTCTCAGCCAGCTTGTGGTTGAGTGCTAGGAAAACCGAGTCTGGCATGAGCAAGTGTCTCTGGGAGCCCAGCCCTTCTGCCTATCACCTGTGTGATGTCAGAAAGCCACACAATGCTCTTGGTATTAAAGTTCTCTTAGCTATGTAACATAATTTTTAAAATTATTTTTTTATTTTATGTGTATGAGTGTATTGTCAATGTAGGTGAGTGCACCTGTGTCCTGCAGTGCGTGCAGAAGACAGAAGAGGCTGTTGGATCTCCTGGAACTGGAGTTATGGACAGTTGTTAGCTACCATGTGGGTGCTGAGATTTGAACCCAGGTATTCTGAAAGAACAGTCAGTGTTCTTAACTGCTGAGCAATCTCTCCAGCCCTGTAACATAATTTTAAATGTCTATCCAGGACTGATAGTGTAGCTCCTGGTATAACACAGCCCAACACACACAGAGTTCTGGGTTTCGTTCTCACACTAAATAATTGCTCATCTGATAGTACTTTAACCATCCTGTAAGCACATATTTCCCAAAAGAAATATGGCTTTGCTATGAAACTCACTTATAAGATCCTTTCAGAGTTACATTTAACAGAATAAGAAACATGTTCTAAAGTCAGTCAATGGACTTCTGATCACTGAGATTTCATAGGGTTGTGTTAGGCCACAAAAAAATGTTGGATAAATGAAGACCATTGTAGGACAAGAATTGCCAAGATCTTCAACCTCCTGGTGTCAAAATAGAAAAATCTGCACAATTTTCAATTGGATTAAATTGTAGTTTTTAAAAATGGCCATTTGGATCACTAAGTAATTAGCAACTTCTTTAAAAGGCCTAATGGCTGGAGAGATGGCTCAGCAGTTAAGAGCACTGACTGCTCTTGCAGATGACCTGGGTTTGATTCCCAGCACCCACATGGTGGCTACAAACTGTCCTTAACTCCAGTTCCAGGGGAATCTGAAGCCCTCTTCTGACCTCTGCAGCATTGCACGACACAGGTGCACTCACATACAAGCAGGCAATACACTCATACACATAAAATAAAAATAATAAAAAAACAAAATTAAATTTTAAAAAAGACCTACTGGGTGTGCACATGTAGATTTCAGTTT
Source organism: Nannospalax galili (assembly GCF_000622305.1). NCBI lineage: Eukaryota > Metazoa > Chordata > Mammalia > Rodentia > Spalacidae > Nannospalax > Nannospalax galili. The sequence goes on from NW_008339923.1 coordinate 6,726,810, forward strand.
GTATAGAAATGGCACAAGCATTTAAACCCTTGTCCTCACCCATTTCCACCTCTTTGGCTCTTGAAGTATCACATGCTTGCTTTGACTGCCTTTGTCCAAGACATTGGAAAGACAGTGACCAGAGACCATGGCAGCCACTGGACCTGAACTTCAGGGCTCCTTTCCATCAGCATCCCACTTTGTGGCAAGTCAGGCAAAGTTAACTGTCTGCTGTTGCTTTAGTGCTGTAGTAATAAATAGTTTATATGGATCTAATAAAATGCAATGCTTGGTAGAATGAGAAGAGAGTATAGGTAGAAAACAAAGAAAGTTCAGAGACTCTGCATGCCCCAGTGAGTTTATCTTCCTACTTTCAGGGCGATGATTTCAATCATTTTACATGCACAATTTTATTCATAAGAAAAAGAGAGGAAAAATTCGATTTCGGAAGCTTCTAAAACACTTGACCCTATACTGCCTGAGAACACTCTGTCGTTCTATACAGCCTTGACCTGCAATCCCTTTCTTTCAGAGAGCTTGTCTGTTGAATAGGTTTTTTTTCCTCCTTTTTTAATATCTGAGAGCTATGGCATCTTTAACAGACTGCATCATTTTGGAGTAACATTCTCTTGAGGTGGGCAACTGAGATGTGTAATTATATCCTGTGGAAAATGATGGTGGTATGAGGGGTGTGGGAGGAGGTTATTGAATCACAAAAACATGTTTCCTATTCAGAAAAAAAATGACAGTGTGCAGGATGTTCAATTTCCTTCTGCTCTGTGCCCATGGAGAGTGCGGCATCTTAAAGCAAGAAGTCATTGGTATTCACTGGAGCCTGCCTGGTTTCATTTTTATTGTTTCAGAGACTTATTACTCTTTCAGAGTAGTTCCCAGGTTTGCTGCCTTTTCTTGGTCTATATGAGCTGAGGTAGTCAGAGGAAACACTGTAATTACATTTTAAGTAGAATAAAAGCATAAGTATATTTATGAAAATTCTAACAGAAGTTGCAGCAAGACCATTAACTTAAATCCCCAAAATGCAAGAAGTGTTTTTTCATAATAAAAAAATCCATAGTTAGTGCATTGAATTGTATCTGCATATTAAAAACCTGCCCTAAACACTAAATATTATCTAAATGTACATATTATATTCTGAATCCTCCTATAAATAGTATATTGGGAGTGTGAGCCATCACCGTTCGTGTCCCAGGCTTGCCCTGAAGTTGCTGCTCTTGGGAATCATGTCAGCCATCACCAAATATTGATCTTCACTTCTGTTCCCCCACCTGTCCCTCTGGTCTCTCATTAGACTTTGATTAAATTTGATTTTAAGGAACTTGCTCCTAGTTTTGTCACATGAAAAGCATAAGGTGAGAGATGGAGGAGGTATTGGAGTCTGTACGTAAGCTCGGACCTAACAGAGAAATTTAAGGGGAGGATAAATAAGCAGTTTCCCTTGAGCCGCCAGAAGCCCATCTTCACCATCTTCAGAAAACTGACTCCTTCAAGGAAGCTCTGTCTTGGCATTAGGAGGATTCAAAAGTTGGTTGGCTATACTTTCAACAGATCTGATAAAGAACTATTCAAGAAAACCATCTGGAAAGATACAGTATAAATTATGTGCTGCTTTCCTACCCAGAATATAGGTTCAAAGTCGAATTCTAATCAAAGCACCCCTTCAATCCTTATAATTTTAAAGGAACTTGTATAATTTTTGACCTCTTAAAGATAAAAAAGATAGCTAAAATTCTTGTGATCTTACCCAAAGAAAAATGTACAGGATGAAAGTTTTATTAAACATGCCTTGACTTTTCTTAATTTATTAAAAGATATTTAAAAGCCAAAAATTATGTGGAAAAGAATGTAACACATTTATTGACTAGCAAAATTCCAAATTATCCCATGAAAAGGATCCTAGGCGCTCAATTTCCTGCAGTATGTTCAACTTAGTGCTAAGTTTATTAGTGATTAGCCACACCATGGTATGCAAACATAAAACAAAGCATAGCAAAAAGGAAATGGATTCATAGAGTATCAGAGAAGCCTCCATTTCTTGGAGGAAGAATAAGGAAGTACAGATGTGTCACATCTGGATTGCACATCTCTGCTGGGCTGCAGATATGACACTATGCAACTCCATAACATTGCTGACCTGTGTTCTTGTCACAGCTGCTGTTCTTGCTCTGAGAATTTGAAGCCAAAAACACCACAGATGCTCTGTGATGGTTGTCACCTTCACTAGACTGACAGGCACATAGGTGAGGCAGTCCTTTCCAAAAAGCATTAATGAAAATAGACTCTCCTTGAACATAGCTTTATTCCTTTGTCTGGGGTCCTTGACAAAATATAAAGGAAAAACAGAGGAAACTAGATCAATGCCAATGCTCCCTTCTGTCTGTTTCTTCTCCACCAGGAAATGAGGAACTTACTCTGCCAAATGCTCCCTCTACTCAAGCAACTGTGACTGAACCCTCTGAAACTGTGAACTAAAATAAGTCCATCCTCTCTTAAGTCAGTCCCGTCAGATATGCTGATGAAAAACTAACAAACGCTCTGAACGTGAAAGACCTAGGGATCAAATAGCTTCTCAGAGCACCAACAACTTTGAGACTATAGAGAGTTTAGCATTCTAACTTAAAATCCACAGTTTATTTTTGTCATACTTTAGGCATATGAAGGAATATAAAATCTAAAAATAAATATTCTGTTAAATATTTTGAAGATATATTCTAACAAAAATCCTAACTTCAAAAACTGGGTCTTTCTCAATACAGAAAAAAATTAATTCTCTAGAACAAAGGTAACAAAAGTCAAGGTCGCCAACCAAAAAGCTCTTGCTTCCTCTCTCTGGACTCCCTGTGGTGTAGTATTTTTTTTCCAAGTCAAGGATAAGATGATATGATCTAAGTGATGTTAGTATGTTCATGGAGAGATTGCCTATAAAACTGGAAGAAGAGCTGTTGGTGAACATTCAGGATGTGGTTGCTGAATCCATAGAGGTCTGGAGGTGGTGGCCTTCATCTGTGGAGGCCTTCATCTCTGGAGACCATAGCCACCTGATCTTCTTCTCATAACACCATTTTGTGGGTTCTTTTTTGTTTTTGTTTTAGGAAATACATTTTTCTAGTTATAATGAGTCACACAGTTCCTGGATAGGAAGTCGAAAGATTCATCGCAAGAATTCCAACTTCTCCAGCTATTTCTTCCCTGCAGTGAATGTATATCATATAAGAAAAATTCCTATTGTATATCAATAATTGACAGGCAAAATTTACTTGATATATTTTTTAACTTTTTACAATATTTTTAAAATTTCTTATTTTGTTTTATTTACATGTATGGGTATGTGTGTCTTGGTAAGTGTATGCTTTATTTGTGTGGGTACCTGCAGAAGCCAAAAGAAGGTGTCAGATCTCTTGGAACTAGAGCTACAGGTGGCTGTAACTTGTCCAACATAGGTGTCGGAGACCTAATTCAGATTCTCTGTAAGAGCAGCAGGAGTTCTTAACCATTGAGTTATCTCTCCAGCCCTTTTTATTATATTTTTATTTATTTAATTATGTGTGTGTGTGTGTGTGTGTGTGTGTGTGTGTAGGGGTATTCATGGCACAGCACATTTGTGGAGGTCAGAGGACATCTCATGGAAATAGAATCCTTCCATCATATGGACCCCAGAGATTGAATTTGGGTCAGTAGGCTTGGTGTCAAGTACTGCTATCTGCTAAGCCATCTTGCCCACCCTTCATGTATATTTTTATATTCCCTTCATTTAGGTGCAAGGAGACCTGGTCTAGGTATGGAAATTAACTATGCTCCTTTAGGAGACATAGTACTATGTTTCCCTTCAAAGTCATTGTCAGGGCAGGATGCTTCAGAAAGAACAGGGCTAAGAGAACACATTGAGGTCTGTCTCTGTCTCATGTCCCTCAACTGTAGAGCAACAGATCACTCATCCATACCTACCTTTACCCCAGTGAGGCTCAGTTGAGACAATGAACTCATTCATCTTTGGTCACTTGCTCATGCCCACCTTAATAAGAGCTCAGAGATGCCAATACTTAAGCCCTGTCCTTATGAAAACATTCTGGAAATTGCTCAAATGGAATGAGATTGGTTATTTTCCCATTTGCTGATTTGTACCTCTTTCCTGGTCACCAATTAAATGAAAACAATGGAGTTACAATAACTGTTTTTAAGGACAAGGCTCTTGGAAGTCCTATGATTACCACACATACTAAAGACACACAGCTGTGAAGTGAGCGCCAGATGCCACTGGATCCTCTGCCCATCTGGTGGGAAGGGATGCCTGGGCCTCAGTAGCTGTCCCTCTGTGATCCCCTAAGTAGAACCATGGATTTGCTTGGAGATGTCAAAGTCTTCCTCAAAATCAGGTATCTTCTTCCATTTTCCTACAAAAAAAAAAAAAATCAGAACTTTTTAGATGAGTTAAAAAGGCAAGGGAAGTGAAATTGGTAATTAAATCATGACAAATTCAAAGTAGAATTACATTGTTAGAAGTCAAATAATAGTTATTACTCAAACTGTAAAATAATTGTCATTCATGGAAGAACAAAGACACTATTCAGAACGAGTATTTGACTTTAAAATCCCTGAAGTTATTTTTAAATACACAATATAGGACAGAGTAGAAGTTAAAGTTTTGTAGCTTATTCTGTGTTACATGTTTATAATCCCTGGATTATGCAGTGGTCTTGTTCCTGATGGAATTAACTGGTGATTCTTCTACTATGTCTTTTATTGTTTTATTTTATAAATAAACTTAAAATGTTTTTATTTGTATTTATCCTATATTGTAAAGTACTTTACTCTTCAATTAGCAAATGTATGACTTTTTCAGTTCAATTGTTCACAGATAGAACATCTGGTCTCCCCCTAAGTTTTTCCACAATGATGATAAATATATTGTAAAAATTATTCTGAAAGTGGAGTGTCAATTATCATAAGAGTGAGCCCTTAAATGAAGAAGGGAAGTTTAGTATTCAGCTCTTAAGTTGGTGGTGTGGTACTTTTGCTTTTGGGTGTTATGAAGTGACGTCTTCTCTTGTTGGCCTGTAACATGGATTTCGTGGTGACAAGGTCTGAGATCCAGGAGTTGGATGTAGCTGAGGTCAGGCTCTCTTTTAGCCCACTAGTTATGAGAACTCACCTAGACTGTGGGAGCAATACCCAGCACAGTATGAAAAATATGAACTGCACAAATTACATCAGAATGAAATCTGTGAACTATAGACAGGCAGTGCTGTGTTCTGATTCTATTTGTCCACCAGGGGTATGTGGGCTAGAAGGTTGGCCTTTATTGTGATAATGTTAGGAAGTAGAATCCTCAAGAAGTAGAGGCTCATGAGAAGCTCTTAGGTCACCTGGAGGAGTGCCCTCTGAAGGGACTGTGGAACCCCAGCCTGTGCCTTCCTTTGTTCCACTATAACCACTTTACCTCATGTGATGCCATGCACCACCAGAGGGCCACCAGATCTTTAACTTTCACCATCAAAAACTAAATTAATGAACCGCTTTTCTTCATAAGTAGCCTGCCTCAGGTATTCTGTCAAAATGATGGAAAATGAAATAATATAGATTTCCCAAGTCTTAGAAACCTTTGCTAACCTTTGCACAAACACTCTTATGTTACAGAAATAAAGTTCTATTTTTATACCCAAAAAATGCACTATAATCAAACAATACAGTCCTTCATTCATTGGATAACTAATTATTGAACACATGCCTTGAAGGCATAGGCTTCAGGCAAACAAAAATGCTGAACATGCAGCCCCTGCTCTCAGATTTCAGCCTGATGACAAACATAATGTGCTGAGCACTGTCCACTGTGCACATGGTCAGGATGCTGTGTGACAGGCAATTCTGTAACCACTTGGGCCCTAGCCCAGCAGTGCTGGAGCTCAGTTTACCTAATAATAAGCTCTTGGGAAGAAATAAACGACATTCCATTGAACCACAACTAACCACTTAACCATATTGGTAAGTGGTAGAAGTGGCCAGGATGCTGGGGTGGATATTATTAGAGTAAGGAAGGACTTCAGATCTGAAGAGAGAACTTAGAAATCCACCTTGGGGCACACTTGAGGGCATCCATTCCTGACTCCATAGTCTAGGGCCACAGAGCATTTCAGAATGATGCCATTATTCCTCTTCTCTCGTGTTGCTTGTTTCTTCCTCCCCTTCTCTTCTACTTCCACTGCCCCAGTCAGTACCAAGCCTATGAGAGAAGCTATGAAGAGGACGGGGAATGAGCTTTACCACGCTGCTGCTTCCTGTAACCCCTGTAGAGCTGACTGCACAGGGAACTGTCATGGGGGCTAAAGTGGGCAGACAGCCTCAGATCACTTTTGTCACTGTCCACAGATAGCAAAAGGTATTTTCATCATAACTAAGACAGAAAGAAACTTAATACTATGAAGATTAAAGAACTTATGCATAATACCAGATTCATCTAAGTTCCATTACAAACACAGAGAAAACGTAGACTCAGGCTTTTAGACATGAAGCCTCAGCTGTCCCACTTTAACATTCTAACCAAAAATAACAGCATTCTTTCACTTAGTGATCAGAGAGAAAAAAATACCTTCCTATGTCTTAGAAAAATGTCAAACACTAGTCGTATGAGAAATTGAGGAAATGTCCATTTTTTTCATCATTCCATATTCCAGTAGGATATTGTTTAAATAAATTGTGGGTTCACTCGCCACTCTCCTCCTCTGTTTATAAGATGCTAGCTAATGCAAAGCAAAGCTTAACCAAAGCCAAATAAAATAGTTTTGCTCCTGTAGCTACTCTTTCCTGCTTGACCATTGGCCCACGTGTTTTTATGGATCCTCTCCCCAACACCCTTTTAAGATCTCTTTGTTCGCCACATCAAATTGTCATGCTTAGTGTCACTTCCTCTTTCTTTCAGAGCTTCTTTGAAGGGCAGTCTGCACCGTGGGACTCCGCTAAGAAAGATGAAAACAGAATGAAAAACAGATACGGCAACATCATTGCATGTAAGTGTCGGCGGGATCATGGCGCTGTTACAGAACTTCCCTTCAGCACCTGATGGGATTGGCCACCAGGCCTCATGCACTGAGAATTTGCCATGAGTTACTACCTTCATCGTGCTGCAGGAACTGTTATGCTTGTGCCAAGGGAAGGAAAAATCATCTGAGTCCCCCAACTATATCAGAGTGCCCTTGCCATGGGCCTGGTTTTACTCTTAGATTTAAGGTTTGGGTAACACAGGTAATGTTACAATGAAGAGAAGAAAATGCATTTTCAAAGAAGTAAATATCCTAGGTCTAATGTTTCCTGGCTGCTGAGTGAGAATGAATGGAGATAATGACTCACGGCAGGCCCTCATGCACAGAGCCAGAGTTCTCTCCACACATTAGCACATTAATCCTCTGGACACTGGGTTAGGTAGGTCAGTAATAGCCCCATTTTAAGGGCAGGAAAGCGAAACTCAGAAGTTAAATGATGGTCCCCATATCACAATACTCATTAACGAAAGAGCTAGGATTATATCTCAGAAATTCCCAATGCCTGTGAAACTGAATGTTACCAATTCATAATGCCTCAGACAGCTTTTAAATCGAGCCCAACCTCATTAATGTTCCTTAACGATGCTCAGACTCATAGCAAATTGATGAGCCTCCTTCTCCTGGGGATCAGGCCATCCATCGCCTGCATTCACTGTTCCAAGTCGTACACGACTGCATCAAGGTACTGACAGGCCCACTGTGGCAACCTAACAGAATTAAGACCATTTATGAAGGAACAGAAACTAACAACAATGTGAGGCCGGGTCTGGGGAACATCTCCCTCATGTCTTGTTACTTCTAAGAGAACAAACTTGGAAGGTGCAGGAATCCAAGGGGAGCCATGTATTAGCTTTATTGATTGTGAAAGCACAGCTAAATTCTGTTTGGCTGCCGCAACATTTCTTGGCTTAGCAGTGCAGTTTCTATGGTAGTGATGCCCCCAAAACATTTTCTGCGATTGCGGAAATGTTCTTGTCTGTTGAAGCCACAGGAGGTTGCTGAGTGCTTGGAATGGGCTGTTATGGTAGAGAAACTGAAGTTTTTAAACTTTTATTTTGAGTTTAAGTGACACATAAGGCTAGTGGCTACTGTATTGGACAGTACAGATTATCACTATGTTTTAAGCAAAGAAAGGGGTGGGTTATATAGAACATGAAATGTTGAAATGTCCTGGCTAAGCCTTGCCTTCTTTTTGGTTCCCAGTAAAGGCAAGTCACTGGCTTTCCAAGGGTATAACACTGGATCTGTGTGCTTGATGCTCATTTTAAAACCTGGCATAGTTACTTATGGCTTCATGGCTGTGTCACTCTCCCTTGTAGGGAGGCAATGTGCCCTGAGGTCTAGAGTTTGACTGTCCCTAAGTGAAGTCTTTTGAAGTCTGTTGGCACTTGTGGGACACTTTCTCAGTATTAGATACTGACAATGCAAAGGTCACAGCAGCAGATGTTGTCCTGGCCCCAGAACAGAGTCAGCCAGGCAGAGGACAGCCAAACGTGCCTGTATCCCACTGTCGGGCAGCTCTGTAGGAATACCATAGAGGCCTAGAAAAGGAAAGTATTTTTCTTCAGCCTGTGTGGACCCTACCCAGTTATGGTCTCTGAGGTTTATTGAAGCCTTGTACAAGTAGAAGAATCCAGATTTCTCTCATGGCTTATAGGATCCTTGCCAGGAGTCCCTTCACCCTTAAAGTCTAAGGGGATTCACAGAGCTACACTGGAGACTTTCCTTACATGGCAAGAGACAGGAAACATTGAGGAATTCTTGTCCACCTGTGTGGGCCTCATGTTGGGTACACCAAAGGCCATTTTAAAGGGAGTCACTTTAAATGTCCTGAGATATCCAACTGCTCTTGGCCAGCCTATCTCTGAGACTGCCTCTCCCTGATGTATAGTTTAATACCTGCTTTGGTAGATGACTTGAGAAATGCTTTAGGGGAGTGATAGGTATGTGTACATGAGTATGATGGGTGCACACGTGAATGGGTGTCACCTTGCGTGTGCATAGATGACATGGAGGACTTTAAGTGGCCTGCTTTATCACTCGCCACCTTATTCCCTGGAAACAAAATCTACCACTGAACCCAGAGCTAGGCTGGTGACCAGCAAGCTCCAGTGGTCTTGTCTCCACCCTCCCATGGCACTGACGTTATAGGCTCAGGCACAACCACACCTGACTTTTTATATGTGTTCTTGGTGATTTGAACTCAGGTCCTTATGTTCACTCAGCAAGCCCTCTTACCCCCTGAGCCATCTCCACAGCCCAAGAAATACTTTTGAATGATTGGTAACATACAATAGAAGTTGAACAGCTTTAGTCTGAAAATCTGACATCTAAAATGCTCCAAAATCTGAGACGTTTTGAGCACTAAAAAGATACCACAAGTGGAAAAATTCCACAACATCAAGCTGTTCCACATAACAAAACTTATTTTTTAAAATGTACAAACTTACCTTCAGGCTATGCATACAAGATGGATTTAAGACATAAATGAATTTCATGTTTAAGATTGGAGCCCATCCCCAAGAGATCATGTTATATGTAATATGAAACATTTCTGGTTATAAGCACGTGTGCACAACATCTCACACTGTTTAACTTTCTGTAACAACATCATGAGATAGTGTTGTGTTTGTTTTAAAGGTCAGGCAACTGGGGCAAAAGTGGGTAACAGGGTTATGCAACTAATAAGGTATGGAGTTAAGACTCTGACCCAGGACAGGTTGTGTAGCCATGGCCTGATGTGTGTTTGATGGTTGGAAAGTTGGATGCAACCGTTAGATGGTTGGAAGGTTGGATGGTTGGATGGTGGGAAGGTTGGAAGGTTGGAAGTTTGGAAGGTTGGATAATTGAATGATTAGAAGTTGGAAAGCTGGAAGGTTGGATAGTTATATGGTAGGTCCTCTTGACTTAGTTTAGCTCTTAGCCTTACAGTCTTTACAGGCCAGTGTCACTGACAGGGGGCTTAAGGAGACTTTATCCACTTCCTTCCCTATTCTTTGTCTCTGGAATCACCCTAAATAAGTGTACAAATTAAATTTTAAAAACTATGCTCCTGTACTCAAAGGTAGATAACTTCAAAATAAATGTCTGACCCCCCGATACTGACCCTGTAACCTACTATGCAGAAATTCTGGATCTGCCTCTCTTATAGCCTTTGGAAGTTCTATTTTGAATGTTTTAATGCCTGTTGTCTAAGGACAGCAGGAACAGGGTCTGCTTTATCGAGAGCTGATCTGTTGGTACTCACTGTTGCCCAGGTCAGGATGGGCATGGAGAGGACAGAATGTCAGCAGACATTTTCATAAGGGGATGGATATGAGGAAGGGCAGCAGCCTGGTCTGGGTGGGGGGATGGGCTGACTTGCTAGAAGGCTCCAGGCAGCCCACCTGGACATGGAACAAGAGAGAAGAACAAAGCATACATATGACCCCAATATTATTGTAGGAAAAGAGCATTGTTTTGTGGAGATATTTAAAAGCAGCAAATGCCATACCAATATGAAATAATTCTGTGGTTAAGTGTAGCTCTCATCTTCAGACTGAGGTATAAAGAGATGGAGTGACTTGAGATCTCAGAAGCAGAGAGTGGTCATTTTGTGATATAATGAGTTCTCTAATTAAATTGTTCAGAAAAGTTTGTTCTAAGGGAGCAGCAGAATGTCTCCCGACTAGCATGGCCTTGTATCTATGAAAGGTTTGCAGGTTCCCAGTGGCATTGAAAGTAGGTTCTCTTCTTTAAAGTTTTCACTGGGTCCAGAGTCCTGTCCGCGGTGCTTCAACTTGACCCCCTGTGGATCTGACCCATGGCTGCTTGTCAGAGCAGCATTTCTCTGTCTCTATTTCTCCCCACAGCTGGACAGAGAGTATACATTTAAATATACTCAATAATCCAATCTTCATTGAGCAAATATTGCCATTTGCTGTTTCACACATAAAATTATTTTTTTCTTAATTTGTACAAAATTACCCTCCAGCTATGCAGACAAGGTAGATATAAAACATCAGTGGAATTCATGTTTGGACTCAGGTTCCATCCCCAAAAGATTTCATTATGTATATGCAAAATTCCAAAACCCAAAATGCCAGAAAGATGAACCATTTCTGATTGTAAGCATTTATATTAAGAGATGCTGACCATGTAAAAGCTAATCTTTCTGAGGATCTTTCCATCACTGGACCACTCAACATGTTATACATGTTAACTCATTTACTCTTTGCAAGAACAACATGAAATCAATCATGTCACTGTGTCTAATTCTAAAGGTAATTGTGGCAAAAGGAAGGTAAAAGGGCTGTTACACACCAGACTGGGCACTGCTGTAAGAGCACAGTTAACGTAAGTGGGTACACCACAGTTACATTCTAGTGCAGATTTTGACAACTATTCACAGTAAAGTAAACATTGCAGCCTCTATAGATATCAAGAGTTCAGTCCTGCTGCTTAATCAGATATCACAATCTGCATTATTTATAGACAGTAGAATAAGGCTTCTTACGGTTCTGGAGGCTGGAAGTCCAAGGTCGAGCACCAGGATCACGTGTCTGATGAGGCCTGCTCTCTGCTTCATAGATGGCGTCTTGTGACCACACCCTCCAACAAAGGGGATAAGCATCATGTCTCCACATGGTAGATGAGTGGATATAGGTCCTTCCAGCCCTCACATAAGGCAACCATCCTATCCTGAGGTTTGAACCCTATGGCCTATTCAGCTGCTAAAGGCCCCACATCTCCATACTGTTACCCCGGGAGCTAAATTTCAGCATGAATGTTGGAGGGACACAAACATTCAGCCCTGGCCCAATGCATACATATGTTTTATGAGTAAATATGTAGGGGGGCTGGAGAAAAGACTCAGTGGTTAAGAGCACTGGCTGCTCTTGCAGAGGACCTGGGTTCAATTCCTAGTACCCACATGACCCTCTGACTCCCTCTTCTGGCTTTTGAGGATACTGCACAACACAGGTACACTTACATACATGCAGGCAAAACACTCATACACATAAAGTAAAAATAAATAACAATAGAAAACATGTATATAAACTTGCTGTTTATATAATTCTCAACAGGGCTACATGCTGGCATATCCTGATATATTACTCTCTTAAACTGTCTTCCAGTTATTAATGCTTCTAAATTAAGCATCAAAATCCTTAAATAGAAGGAGTAATCTACTCTGAGTAAATAGGGTGGTTTTCATTACATACGTGGATCAAGAGAAACCACTACCTTTGTTTTAAGTAGCAAAAGTGCCCTGACAATGGCCCCTGCCTCACATCTGTGTTGGACCCTGTGATCTGCAGAGGGCACCCATGAGTAAATGCCCCGAGCCATTCCTATGAATCCACAGATTCATGAGTCATGTATCCTTCTGAGTAGCACCATTTAGAAACTGCTTCATTAACATGTGTGTGAAAATAAATCTTACCTATTGAGTTGTGCAAAGATTTGAGGACTAAAAGCACAAAAGAGTAAGAACACTTACCTAACCTAAGTGTGTATATGCCCCATATATATGCTTGGCTCTAGGATAATGTTACCATCTTCTATCTCTAAAGATGTATATAATTTCGAAAAGGCCTGTCTGCCTTATTAAGAACTCTGTCTCACAGAACCAAGGCATTGGGCTCAGCACCACTATGAGCCCAAGGAATTATGTGATTCTGTCAACAGATCATCGAGGTTCTTGTTAGTGCTTTCCAAAGAACGTAAAAAGTGCTTGTAATGATCACATTCATTGTCTCACAACAGTGTTTGCATATAAAATGGTGTTAATGGCACTTAAAAACTGTTTATTGGATTTGCTCTTAAGTTAAACTTTTCCCTTATTTACACTATAAATTTGCTGAGCTAGCCCTTTCCAAATAGAAGCTAGCATTCCATCCACCATTTCCACTACCACACACATAGACACAGCCCTCCTGATCCTCTCAATGATTCCCAGTTATAATTAACTCCAAGCAAAGGCATACACCAAATCTCTCAGCTAACAAGGCAGCCCCTTTGCAGCAGCTCCTCATTCTGAGAGACTGGTGGTGAAGAGAATGAGCCAGAATCTATAGAAACTTTCCAGGCAGATTCCCTGTCTCCTCTTTTCAACAAATACGCATTAAACTGCCTTGTCCCTGGTCCTGGGCCCAAAACAGAAACCCTTTTTCTTTGCTTCATGTAAACCAGATGCTGTTGTAGGTATAAAGATAGAGCAGGGAACCAAATGGACAGAGTGCTTTATGAGTGGAGTACCCAACATGCTATAGAGGGTCAGAGGCAGTCACTAAGAGCATGGCATAGTATGTGCATTGCACAGAGATACTGGAAACCAGAAAATAAAGCAAGGCAAGCGGTATGTAGAGCCAGGAAGACCTTCTTTAGAGGCTATGGCACAAGCCAGAACTTAAAGCAAAGAATGAAGTAGCCAGTCCAGGCAGAGGCTACGAAGGAGAGGGTGGGGTGCTGAAGAAGGCTAGTGTTGGTGCAGCAGAGGATGAGAGGACCAGTTCAGATGTGTGGAGACACTGGATGATTGCAGTGACAAAGGTTGATGGAGGGTCTACCCTCGTGAATTTAACAGACCTGGGGCAAAAGTTTGGGGGAGCCATGAGATGAATTGAATAATTATATATGATGACCCAAATGAATTAAATACAATGTAAGGGCACAACCAGAAGTATATGGCACCGTTAAAACTTGAAGCATGGGGAATGACTTGTTTGGAGGTGTGGGAGGCTCTTTGAGGATGTGAATGAGAGAGCACAGAATAAAGAGGTAGAGACAGAAAGATGATGCAACAGAGGGGAAGACATCATGTATGCAGACCCTATTGCCATGTCACATGGTGGTGAGGGGAGGGTCACAAGTCCAGAAAACTGAAAAAAGCCTATGTGATTGGAATGGGGAGGTGAGAGTCAGGTGAGGGAGGAAGAGAGGAAAAATCCAGACCACAGAACCTCCTAGAACACATTAAGGTTTTTAGTCTTTATTATAAGAACAAAGCAATTTCAATAAATGACAATGTTGTTAAATATGTGCTACAATTATTTGATCAAATTGCAGAGTAGAAAACAGATCAGAAAGGACCTCATTGCACCCAGGTAAGAACCAATAATGATGTGAGTTAGATAGAAGATATGTTGTGAATTCAAGAAAAGTAACTGACCAAACTGAAATCTGGATTGAATCTGGGGTCAGGCAGACAACACAGTTATATTTTATCTCTCCTGTCTCTAACTCGCAGAAAGACAGGTGGACAGATGAATGGACAGATGGATGATAGATGGTTAGGCTATTTACTCAGATGAGAGCCACAATTGAGGAAGAGCTCAGGCTTGGGTCGGCAGCAGCATGGGAAGCTTGTGGGTTTAGTTTGGAGACATTTTGAAGCATTCAAATGAGCCATTGATGGACAGTTATAAGGACTTCTCTGGCACTCATAAAAGAGAGTCTGGTACCAGATATGAGTTAGTGAAAGTCTGTGGAGGAGTACAGAGCACATGGACAGACCAGCACTCACCTATGGCAACACAGAGATGAGACTGCTGGGCCTGGACAAAAGAGCACAGTGTTGTGGAGGAAAGGTGGTGCCGATGGTGTCCTGATGGTCGGCTTAGCTCAGGAAGACTGGTGTAGTACTGATGGCGGCAGCAAGTGAAGCCAGGAAGGGAAATCAGGGGCCTTTCTGAGCTTGCCTTTCATCTTGACTGGGACAAGCCATGCCTTCCCACTCCATTTTCTTTTCTTTTCTTTTTTTTGAGACAGGGTCTCCCTGTAGCCCCAGCTGTCCTGGAACTCACTCCATTTTCTAATAATGAGACACACAAAATTCAGGTAAATGAGAATAAGAGAAATATTGATTGATACAGAGTGTTTAGAAGTCATAAAGTAAAATTCAGAAGAGTCCAGCAGAAGTAAAGTCAGGGAGCTGGTAAGATTCTGAACAGTAAGTAGAGAGTGAGACTGTAACAGAGGGAATAAGCAAAGAAGGAGCCAGAGCAAAGCAAGGTACCAAGCAACCAACAGCAAGTGTGGAACTTCATACAGAGACCCATGAAGTCTGAGCCAGGGCTCCCTCCTCTGCCTGGGGCTCAGAGCCTGTGTGTCTGGGGAAAACAAGCAGGGTCAGACTGCAGTGGACAGGACAGCAGCACTCCCTTCCAGTGATGGTCACATGGTCTTGTCCCCAGCCTGTACCTTGGCACAGGTGCAACAGTACCCTTGGCCAGGTGTAACCACTGAAGGAACAAAACCATTCTTTGAAGAAATAAGTAGGAATTAAAATTTGTTTTGAGTCTTCTCTCAGAGGCCAAATGTTATTTAAATCATTGTAATTCAAATTCCCCTACATCATCAATATTTAACAGAGAGAATTGGTTAGAGATGAAAGCTTGTCAATGGCAGACTCCTTTTCGCCACTATGGCACTATCTGATCACACAGGTTAAAACTGTAAAGTCATTATCAATATTGCTTCACTTGATGGGAAAGTATGAAAACATTTATGGATATTTAGGGGTATTTTAAAATATAATGTTATTTGATAAAATAATATAAATACCATCTATGGAGAATTTAGGGCATAAAGATATGCCTTAGTATTTTAGTAATTTTTCCTAATTGCTCGACAGTTTTCTGAAGGATTTTTCTTTTTCATTAATACATAATAATTATACATATTTTGGTGGTGATATATGACAATTCAATGCATATACATGCTGTACAATGTATAACAATCAGATGAGGGTAATTAGCATTTCCCTCTCATTAAACATTTATCATTTTTTGTGCTAGGGAATTCCTCTCTTCCAGTTCTTCATAAAATATATAATAAATTGTTTGAATAATAATCACTAGTACCATGTTGTAGAACATTAGAACTCATTCAAGCCCCAGATAACCATGTTTTGGCACCTGTTGTCCAGAATCCTTTCTTCCCTTTCTTCCTCCTTGCCATAGATATCAACCTGATACACACCACAAGCTTTGGTAGATGGTAACTCGTCAACAGTAAGTAGTAGGTTTTTCTGACCGGGTCTCCATAGTAAAGTTTCTTGCCCCAAAAAACTAGCTGTGCCCTATTTCATCTAGTTAAAGTTTTGGCAGAATAGCAGATAGCCCTTTGTGCAGATTGAGCTTTTCAAAGTGGCAGCATGTTACGCTTCAGGATGGGGTAGCACTGAATTGTGATTGTGGTATAAATGTGACCAGGGTTTCAGTCATGTTCCAGGCATGCATAGCAAAGAAGTTTTTTTTCTAATTATAAAAGCAATCCATGTACATTAAAGAAATGTGTACAGGTAACTTGGGGAAATTGCCTAGAACGTCATCATCCAAACCCAAACCCTGCTAACATTTGTTTCTGTTTACCCTAGCCTTGTTTTCCAAGCCAAGAACTTACTGGCTTTGTTTTCTGTTTTTGTTTTTGTCTTTTTTTTTCATTTCTGTTGGTTTTATTTTCTAATTACAATTGAATCATCTTTTTTCTGAATATAGAGACAATATAAGCCATGTAGTAAGTAGTACCTTAAATGATAAAGATGAAAATAAAAATCACTCCAAATTTCAGCCCCAGCAGAAACTCCCTCCAGTTATCCCACTGTGTATAGTTTTGTGCACAGAAGTCACCACTCAGTATATGCAAAGAATTTGCTCCATGACTCAGAAGAAACCAATACCCAGTGCTCAGGTCTCTTATATAGAATGATGTATGCTAGCATCTAGGCACACCCACTAAAGGTATTTATCATTCCTAAGCAGTGTGAATGCTGGCTAAAGAGGTGTTTTATTATACTGTTTAGGGAATGAAGACAGGGAAAGAAGTCTGTACTCATTCAGCATAAACATGTTTGTTCTTTTAAAACTTTATTTTGAGGAATGTCATACATAAGTATTGTATTTGCATTATTTCCACCCTTCTCAATGCCCCTCCAGCTCCTCCTCAACTTCTTGTCCTCTTCTTTGATCATTATTGTTACATATACACACATACATTTGTACATATACATATATATACTTATAATGTACTAAGTCCATTTATTGGTGCTCTTATGTACCTGATAAATGCACTTATTTTTCTAACATTTTCAATTTGAGTTTGGTTGAGTTTGTGGATGTGGAATAGGCAGGTAAGGAGGGCAAACTGTGCACGTGTAAATGGACCATGATTAGCTAAGCCATCTTGTAACCTCCTCGTCACTCTTTGTCACAGTAACCTTTCCAGGTAAACACATTAAATCCACAGTAATCCCCACTAATGACTGTATTAACAGTCCTTTAATTTGTCTGACCACCATTGCTCAGTTCCCTGCTGACATATCATTGAATGATTTAAACAAGCTTGTAAAAGATAAAAATGTGTGTTTTAGGAAAACAACTCTCGGGATGGATCTGCTAGAGAGGAAAGGGTCTAGAGGCAAAGATGAAATAGTCTGGGTGAAAAGTTATCCAGTTTGGGGGTTGGAGAGATGGCTCAGTGGTTAAGAACACTGACTGTTCTTACAGAAGACCCGGGTTCGAATCCCAGCACCCAAATGGCAGCTAACACCTATCCGTAACTCCAGTTCCAGGGGATCCGACAGCCTCTTCTGTCCTCCATAGGCATTGTGTGACATGGATGCACTTATGTACATGCAGACAATACAAGCATACACATAAAATAAAAATAATACATAAAATATTTTTTAAATCGAAAAGAAAAATTATGCAGTTTGAAGCTGAGTCGGTGATTAGACAGTGATTGTCAGTTTCTCATCACTTCTTATATTTCTGACCAGGTCTCCATGTTCCAGTTTTATGCCCCTACATAATGACGAATGAATTACATATATCAGCTCACTGAATCTTCACACTAGAAAATGTTGACAATGTTGGTATTCCCATTTTACAGTAGAAGAAATCGAGGCATTAATTAACTCATTCAAGGTTATACAACCAGAAAGTGACAGGACTGGGGTTCAAATAGGAATTCTGGCTTCAGAGTCTGAGATCTTAATCTCTGTACTACACTGCACAGAAATAAGGAGAGAAAAGAAATTGATGCCTGGGGATTCTAATGTAGGAGTTGATATGACTCAGACCTTTGCTTGTTTCCCTTTAAAATTAGCTCTTATTCCTCTTCCCCAGAGATTGGCTGCTTGGAGCTCTCTGTTCTCCTTGCTGGGCTGGTTCCCAAACAAACATCCTCTCTTTGTGCTTTGAAGATGGCATTATGCAGCTTCTGCTAGAATGTAGCTTTTATTCCCATAAGAGGTGACTCTTTTTAGTAAGAACTGTTACAGTTTAAATATGAAATCTTTCACAAGCCCTGTATTGGGAACTTGGTGTTTTGCTGATGGGCTTTGGGAAGTGATTGAATAACGATGTCTCTGACCTAATCAATGGCTAAATCTTTGATGGATTGATAATGCCATGGTATTTTTGAAAGTAGTGAAAGGTCAGAGGTGGAGCCTGGACCCTGGAGGCCCTGGGGACTATGTCTTGCCCTGGGCCCTTCCTGTACTCCTTCTCTCTGTTTTCTGGCCACCATGAGTTGAGCAGCTTTACTCCACCACACCTTCCCTGCTAAGAATGAATACCTGTGAAAGTGTGAAACTTGCTCCCTTGAGTTTTTCCCTCCTGGATATGGTCTCAGCAGTGAGACCAAAATCAGTCTAATACTAATACAGGAAGGAACAGTGCTAATAGGTTCTGGGAACTTGATGTGCACAATTGAACTTGATCTTCCCAAAAGTCCTTTGAAAGGAACCCATGTCACCTCTTTCTTATAGAAGAAGCTCAGCAGAGTCAAAGCTATGTGAGTCCACCATTTATGTCAGGGTCATTCTTCACATCAGAGTATCTAAGATACAAAAGTCCCTGATAAATTCATTCAGTACAAAATAAGAACATGAAATAGCTTTAGAATAACCAAGAAAAAAACCATGCTGGGATAGGAACTTAGATGGGCACTAAAACATTAAAGCTAGGATCATCTCAAAGTGACCCGACTGGGTCCTCCAAAATGCCACGTTCTTGGAGTCTTGACCCTGTGACTTTCATGGTTAGTAGCTGACCTGTTATGATTTAGCCTCAGGATTACCCTAGAGAGTAACTGAGTTTTCCTAAGAGAATGGTTATTGTATAGTAATCTTAATCTACATCTGATTTGAGGTAAATGAGATCTCAAGAAAAATCTGATAATGCATCCTATTTATTTGTCTCAACAGTCAATACTGATTTCATGGCCCAATGAGTACTAGACTTCGAGGAGGATTCTGGCGGCTGCAGTGTTTGGGCTGAATCATTCTTAGGCAGTCACTTTGCTTCCTTCAGTGAAAGTGTTAGATACTTTTTATTACACTCCTGTTAGGAAGGATGCTTTTTTTCACAGACCTACAGAAGGTCAAAGGAATAGCTTGGTGGGTGCCAGCCAGCTGACTCAGATTCCTCTCTACTTGCTGTGTCTGACAAAAGCAACACAGAGGAGGAAGGCATTTATTTTGGGTCCCAGTTCCAGGTTGCAGTCTACCCTTGCTGGAGAAGTCAAAGCAGCAGGAACTTGAAGCCACTAGTCAGATCCACAGTCAGGAGCAGAGGGGCAGTGAATGCATGCATGCTTGCTTATGCTCAGCTCACTTTCTCCTCTTTTATAGTCTAAAACCCAACCTGGAGAATGGTGCTGTCCACTTTTAGACTGGGTCTTCCCATACCAGTTAGCATAATTAAGACAATTGCCCACAGACATGCCCACAGGCCAGTCTGATCTAGACAATCTCTCAAAGACTCTTCTCAGATCCTAAATTGTGTCAAATCAATAGTTTAAAAAATCATACCTTCAGTAGCCAAGAAATACAATCTCTTGATGACCACTCTGCTTCCCACGGGCAAAGTACCTCCCTGTGTTCCTCCCTGACTCCTCCTAGAGGCTAGCCCACTCTCATCCCTATGTGTATAGCTGGCTCTTCGTATCTCTAGGTTCCATATTCATGGTATCAATCATCCTCGGATTGAAAATATTTGGCAACAAAACATTGTGTCTGTACTGAATCTGTACAAATTTTCTGTCATTATTCCCTAAACAAAACAAGATAACAACTGTCAACTTTGCGTTTACATTGTATCCCCTAGCGGTCTTTTAAATACACAGGAGAACCTTGCATAGGTTAAATGCAAAAAGAATGCTACTTTACAGAAAGGACCTGAGTGTCCAGGGATTTGAGTATACACAGATATTAATAAAATTTCTTAGGGGAGGGGCGGTATATAACAATGTCCACCCTCTCCTCCTTTGGATCCATCAACAAACTGTTCCAATTTCACCAAAATGCATTCTAGGAGACCAGGTAGTTTATTGGGCTTACTTTCAGAGCAACAGGTGAGGGTTTACTTACAGTAGTGTGAGTGCTCCCCACCTAAGGCCACACTGGAAAGTCTTCACCAAAGCATAGATGATGGCTTCCCCTTAACCACACAAAATGGTGAGAGAGGCCCTCCCCTAATATTCCCCAACCTATATATCTTAGCCCCTCCCCCAGACCACATGCAATTAGAGCCAAAGTGCTCATTACAGGTTGGTTGGGAGGTGTGGCTGGACTCTCAGGAGAGGGTCCTGGGACTCTCCCTGCCCCTCCTTCTATGTGTGGATGTGAACAGTCAACAAGCCCAACCGTGATCATCTTAGGCAAGCAGGTACAGTTCAGGAAGATGGGCTCTGTCAGAGGACAGTCCTAGACAATTAACAAGGGCTCTAGAACAGATTCCCCACAGGCACCAAGGATGAATGTATCTTCCTGGTTGGTAAGTTCACTTTTCAGTATTTACACTTATTTTGATACCAACAGAAAGACTATTTCCTAATCGTTCTCTAATTCTTAAACAAGACTGACATTGATAATCTATGACTGGTCCTCCATTATCAAGCTATAAACCCCCTGTCACCATGGCCTTTCCTTTACCGGAGAAAGAGTAAGCCCATGCCAGAAGGATCTTCCTGGCAAAGGAACTCAAAAGACTCTAGGATTAGAAGTCCATGGCTCTCCTTCCCGTCCTTGAAAGTACTGTTTCCTTTGATATCAGCAGCTACAGTAGAAAATAGGGGAGAGAGATGGAACAATTGGACTCATATTTTCTTTCACTTGTGATGAACTATATACAGCATGACATTTGTCATCTCACACTGTTGGGCAGCCATTACCTCCATCCATTTCCAGAATTCTTTTCAGCCAGCAAAATGGGAACTCTGTTGCATTAAACAGACCCCCATTCCTCACTCAGCCCAGCCCCTGCTAACTACCTTCCATTTCTATATGGTTTCCCACCTGCTGAGTCCAGTCCCATAGTTTCTGCCCTTTTGTTCTTTTGGACCTTGTCTACTTCACACAGCATAATATCTACTGTAGACAATTTCAGCATATTGTTGTAAAGCAAACATTCAGGAAACCACCAATAAAGTCCACAACTGGACAATAGCTAGCACCCCAGAAGATCCCAGCACACCTTGTCCTAACCACAGTTCATTTCTTCCCTTGAAATAATGGCTGTTGGACTTAGGATCCAATGGTAGTGCACTTGCCTGGCAGGCAGAAGACTCTGAGTTAGATACAACACACACACACACATACACATACAGGCACACGCACATACAGTAACAGTTTTCACTTCTGTATTTCTTCTGAGTATCTCCTAGAAAAATCTTCCACAAAAAATAGAATATACACCACAATATGAGCCATGTATAGAATTTTAACCTTGCTACAGGCTAACAAAAAGCAGTTAAGTGCAAAGTTACAGATTTTCATTAAGCCAGTATACCATGAATATTAGCATTTTAACATATCAGTATGAAATTTAAATTTCGCATTTTACATTGTTCATCATGCTAAGTCTCCAATATGATAGCTATTTAGCTACTTGTGGCTACTTAAATTTCAAAATCATTGAAGTCAAATACAGTTAAAGCTTCAATTCCTCATACTAGCCACAGTTCGTGTGCTCAGTCCCTAGTGACTATAACACTGGAGATCGGGAATATAGAACATGTCCATCAGTGCAGAAAGGTCTAGCAGAAAGCATCACTACATACTCTTCTGTGCAGTGCTTTTTTGAGGGGGTGTAAGCTTATGTTTATAATATTCATCCACATTGTTATATATGACTATAGCTCATTCATGTTATGACTAAATAGCATTCCACTTTATTAGATTTCTAACATTGCCTTCACTGGAAACAGTATTGCTAGGTACATTCTTATTTATGCATCAAGATGCACACAGCATCAATTTCCTACCACTAGGACACAGGGCATGAGTGTCTTCAACTTTACTATGTAATAGCAAATTATTTTCCAAAGTGGTTGTAGTAGCTTTCATTTTCACCATCAGCATCTGCAAGTTCATATTTCTCTATACCCTTACTTACACTTGATACTCTCAGACTTTCTAGAAAGTATACTCTGGTGTCTCATTATTAGGGTTTCCACCCTTATTCTTAATAAAGACACATTGGTATACTCCATAGTAGTATATACACAGAAGAAAAAGGGCTAGAGCATGAGAGAGAGGGTAGATGATGATGATTGATAGATAGAAGATAGATAGATAGATGATAAATAGATAGATAGACAGAATGATAGATTGGCAGATGATAGCAGATAGATATCTTCTATATAGGTGCATGTGGCTCCCATTCTTAAGTATGATCTGTAGGAAAAATAGACCATGTCTACAAGGAACTATGTATAGGGTATGAACAGGCAAATCAAAGATCTATTAAAGTTTAAGGAAAGTAAATTCATACCCGACCACCTAGTCTGAATCTGTACTTAGACTGTGAAAGCCTGAAACTTAGTATGTCCATCACTGTGCTCTTTATCTTCCCCGCTGCAAACATTCATCAGCTTCCACCCAGAGTCTCATGCCAGAATCCTGGAAGTCATATAGAACATCTCATCCACATTGAAAGAACTCCTACCACCTGAGTGTCCCACTTCTGCCCATAGCACCTCCCTTCACAAAGCCATCCTTAGTTCTCTCCGTCTCCAGCTAATCTTACCACAGTGGGGATCCTCTTCCACCCCAGCCTCAACACTAGTCAGAGAACTCAGAAAAGATGATCTCTGCTCCTCCTGTATTTCACCCTCTCTTGGCTTCCCATTGAGATTAGGATAAAGGTCCTGTGTAACCTGACCCTTCCTTCCTGTCTGGCCTCATTTCCCACCCCTCCTCTTTCCCTACCAACCTTTATTTGGTTTCTTGAACATACTAGATCCTGCCCTCTCTGTGGTCTGAGTACAAGCTACTTCCAGGACATGAATTTAGGAACTCTGTCCTTTGTGCTTCTGATTCCCATGTCCCAATCTGAAAGTCCCTAGTATTTAGATAATCATCTGTGGGCTCTTCAGAGTGGGCTCTATCCTTTGCAATTTAGCACTTATCAAAATTCGATTTAAATCATTATTTACAAAAGTATTGCTTAAAATCTTCTTCATTACCTGTAAGTGTCATGAGCTCAATGTTTCTGACTTGTTTGCTACTGTGTCCCCTATAAATACCATTCAAGGTGGTCTTAAAAAACAAAAAACAGGCAGAACTCAGCAGTTAGAGCAGCTAACAAGAAGCCTGGTGTGTGCAGAACAGCCAAGATTCTGTTCTGTTGGAGCATCTTCCATTCACAAGCTCTGATGGCTTCACCTGTGGAGATGCCCAGAGCTGCTCTCTCAGATAGCTATGCATGTGCATTGGCCCTTCTGAAAAATGCAGAAGCTGTAACAGTCCACACATACCCAGTGCATCCTCCTCCCCTCAGCTGCTGACATGGGAATGACTGGTTTTAAACATGTGTCCTAGTTCCTGAAGTAAGTGGTCATGCAGAAACCTGACTGCATATAGCTCCATTCCTAAGATGCTATCATTTTATTCAGAAATCAGCTGTAAAGAATGAGGCAGTAGAAGGTGTTGATAGCCACTGTATAGCACATGGTATTAACAACTCATTTCGTCATCATTTTCTGTATACCAGGCTTCTTTTTTAATCTCCTTACATGTGTCCATTAACAGTCACACTAATTTTAAGATGTGGACTCTATTCTTCCTCAGAAATAGAGAAGGAAATTACAGATAGAGGGAGAAAGTTACTGGTCCCAATTCCCAACTGGAGGATGCTTACCCACACAGGGATGCTTACCCACATTCCTACTGTGGGTAACCTCACACATATAACCACCTTGTACATATAAAACCACACACATACCACCGCCCCATATTGTCATTGGAGCACAGCAGCAAGACATAGCTTCTAGTTTCTTTCTCTTCTAGGTTCTAGATTGCCTGGCCCAATGTGAGATCACATTCCAGATAAATGTGTTGAGTCCTGACTCATTGCAAGGGTCTGGTGAGAAATAATCTGTCTCTTTGTGACAGGAAGTAAAAGGCTTCATCAAGGAAGGAGTTAGAAATTTGGTACAGATTGCCTTCTGCCAACTATTGATGGCGAGGAAAATGTTCATCCCACAGGACCTTGAGCTTTAGCACCTGTTGTGATACCCTGACTTTTGCTCATTTCTCTGCCAAGCCAAGGATCAGATCCAAACAAGTCCTTGGCCCAATGGTTTAGAGCAGGATGGCCCATCACCTGCACCTCTTCTGGCCCTTACCGCACACTGTCAACGTTGTTTCACACCCACCAGTCTAGATAAAGTCTTGGGTGCAGCAAATCTCAGAGACCGGCAGTAGTAGCTTAATCGGGGTCCCAGAGCTTTGCTTTTTAAAGACAGATTTTCAGGGAAGTAACTGACATAATTAATACTATTTGCAAAGAAAATTTTTCATTCAGCAATAATGTAAACGTGCCTGTTAATACAATTGCAATCCCCAAATGCTATGTGCTATTTGTCAGGCATGGTGCTTGGAGATGTGTGTATTCAATTAATCCTTGAAGCAGCTCAATTCCAGGCAGTTCCCACATGTGTATATCCAGAGGAAGAGGCCAAGGCTCAGTGGGTCTTTTCCTGCTTGACACTTCTGATGGGAACAACACTGATCTCTGCAGATGCCCTCAGGCACAGAGGGAAAGCTCAGAGAACTATCAGACAATAAGCTAGGAAACGTAGGAGGCTTGGCTAGGGATTTATAGCCATCATTTTTTCAAGGTAGATGTCATAAGCAAGCTTCATCATCTGAGTCTTTGTATGTGATTAAATGAAGGTGCTCAAACTTCCAACCCCAACTCTGGTGGGTTCCAGAACTGTAGGTACAAATCTCCAACTTGGACAGTGCTGTATGTATTTCAATGATCAAAAAATAGGGAGACATGCTTTAAAAGGTACAGACGCACATAAGTCTCTCCCACTCTTAATAGCAAAATAGAAAGTTCAGAAGGTATGCAGTATATTTTTATCTTGTGTAAGTAGACGTTCCATTACTATGATTCTTTTTACTCATATTTTCAGA
>NW_008339923.1:6752265-6753478 GCF_000622305.1 Nannospalax galili
ATTTTTCTCGTTTGCAGATGATCACTCCCGGGTGAGGCTGCAGACGCTAGAAGGAGACAGCAGTTCAGACTATATCAATGGAAACTACATCGATGTATGTATCTTAAAGTTGTGGATAGGCCCAGCCACTCTAATGCATGCCACATGGTGTATTTGCTGCACTCAGTGGAATCATGTCAGCAGTTCACCAGCCAACACCAGTGTTCCCCGCACCCCAGAGAACTTCATGGTGGCCACATGGCCACTGTGGTCACCAGATTGGCCTATTTGGAGATAAATTTCTTAGTAACTACTATTACCTTCTTTGCTTAGCCATGCTTATGTGGGCTAAAAATAAAAAAGTTATTTTGGGGCTGGAGAGATGATTCAGTGGTTAAGACCGGTGTTTCCTCTTGCAAAGACCCAGATTCAGTTCCCAGCACCCACATGGTAGCTAACAACCATCTGGAACTCCAGTTCCAGGGAATCCAATGCCCTCTAGCATGCCACATGGTGTATTTGCTGTACTCAGTGGAATCATGTCAGCAGTTCAGCCAACACCAGTGTTCCCCGCACCCCAGAGAACTTCATGGTGGCCACATGGCCACTGTGGTCACCAGATTGGCCTATTTGGAGATAAATTTCTTAGTAACTACTATTACCTTCTTTGCTTAGCCATGCTTATGTGGGCTAAAAATAAAAAAGTTATTTTGGGGCTGGAGAGATGATTCAGTGGTTAAGACCGGTGTTTCCTCTTGCAAAGACCCAGATTCAGTTCCCAGCACCCACATGGTAGCTAACAACCATCTGGAACTCCAGTTCCAGGGAATCCAATGCCCTCTTCTGGCCTCCATGGACATTGCATGTATGTGGTACACTTAAATACATTCAGGCAAAACACTCATACACATAAAAAATAATAAAATTAAACATTTTTAAAGAGAATTTGTTTGGTGCAGAACCTTCTAATTCCTGTTGCAGTGATTTGCAGGTTCTTGTCAGCCCTGTATTTTCAAAGTTGCCTTCAAAGTCACTGCAGCTGTTCACCAGAACTTCCAATACTAGCAAGGCATGTCATTAAATATGTAGGCTGCTTAATTATTGAAGGTGGCTATTTTGTTCATTTTGTGTCATTTTAGCTTGATGTTTCACATTAGGATAAATTCTTTAAGAGACAGCATGTTTTCAGTTGAAAGAATGAAAGAAATCAAAAGTAGACTGAAAAGTCAAGGGA
>NW_008339923.1:6753790-6777804 GCF_000622305.1 Nannospalax galili
TTTTTTTCAAAATCTAAAACCCAAAGGATTCATGTTTTTGAGTATTTCAGGTAAGAGATATTCAGCCTGTGTGAGGATTGGTTTATTTTCTTGGTTAAATATGCCTGAGATACTACTAAAAATATCAAGTCAAACAATCTCTAGGAAAGAATTCTCTGAAAGTAGCTATAAGAATATTATTTTAGTGCTAATTGGAAAGGCTTGACTTTTGTTTAGCATATTGGTGGATGGACATGATAAATGATCTCATTTGTTGAAGGAGACCCTGTGGGGTCTGGGCAGATGGCTCTGTCAGTAAAGTGCCTGCCACACAAGCTGAGGACCTGAGTTTGGATCCCCAGCACTCACATAAAAGCCAAGTGCTATGGCACATGTCCACAACCCCAACACTGGGGGAGGGGGGAGGGGGGCGGAGATAGTGGATCCAGTACCTCATTGGCCAGCCAGGTTCAGTGAGAGACTCTGTCTCAAAAAACAAGGTGGTGAGGAAAACACCCAATGTTGACTTCTGGCCTTCACATACATGCACACATGCATGTGCATACATCCACATGAACATGAACATACATACACTATACATGCATATACATAGAGAAGGAAGCGGGGAAGGGAAGGAGGGAGAAAGGGAGGGAGGGGGAGGGAGGAAGGGAGATTCTAACATATTAATAAAGGGCAAAATCATAGCCACTCCATTTTGATTTGGAGATTTTTTGTTTGTTTTGCCTCATTTCATGATAGAAACAGAGATAGTTTATTAAGAAAGAGAAGAAAAAGGGACTACCAATGATAGAAGTGGGCCAGAGAACAGAAAACAGGGATGTGTCCAAGGCTCAAAGGCCTTGGTTTGGTTTTGACAGATTTTTAAAGAAGAATTTCTTCCTGAGGTGCATTGCACATATTCTCTGTTCAGCATTGCACTTATCCCTCTGTTCATGAGAGCACTTAATTGTGCTCAAGACTTGTGATACCTTCTCCATACAACCTCACTATGTAGAAGCTAAAATATTGAATGTCTTTCCAAACCCCTTTACATCAAATCAACTAGAGCACACCTTACCCTGGGAAGTGCTGTTGGAAACTGTTCCCATACCAGCCCTGGCTCCCACGAGCCTATCAGGGTCCTTGAGCACAGAGATAGTGTCCTCCTTGGCTCTGTATCCTGCAACTGCACATGCTAAAATACAGTAAGCACCTAGCAAATGTTTGGCATGATACTGACAAACAGAGTGAGTAGGCTTGGAGTAGATGCTATAGAAAAGGAAGCCCAAGCTAAGCTTTGCACAGTGTCTGGGCAGAGATGCTGAAGAGAGAACCTTCCAGCTGGAGGAAATAACATGAGCAAAGCTAGAAAATACTAAAATGAAAAATGAGTTTTAATTTTCCTTTACTAGAGTGCAGAGTCAACACTTGAGGCCTCCCTGTCTACATAAAAAATATCTTTTTGAGCATCTACTATGTGCCAGCCACTGTCTTGGTGCTAAAATTATAACTGAATAATTATGATTAAAGACAGACTCCCTCCCTGCACACAGATGAGGAAACTCTCTGTCCTAATGGACCTGATGTTCCAACTGGGAGACATGGACAATGAGTAAAATAATAGCCCAATGGTGGGCTTGGAGGTGAGCTTCAGTAGTGAATACAGAGGCTGAAGTAAGTTCCCCCAAGAAGATGGCACTGGAATGAAAACAGGATTGAGCCAGGTAGATACCAGGGAGGATCAACCTACCCAAAAGCCCTGTTGTAAAGCTGGGCTAGTGAACTGAGAGAGAAGGACAAGAGCTGGTGGAATGGTGTGGAGGGGTAGGGAAGGGTTAAGTAATGATGAGGGAAATGATGGGCTCAAATAATGTAAGCATGGTGAGACCTTTGGTTTTCACTGTGAATGGGATGAGCAGAGGCCTGGCTGCTAAGAAAACAAACTAGGTAGGCAGGAGCAGAAGCAAGGGAAGTAATTGGAGAAAGAGGATGGTGGCACAGTCCAGCTAGTCACCATAGAGTAGGAGAAGTGGTGAGATTCATAGTCTATATTGAGTGCTGAGCCAGTGAGATTTGCTGACAAATTGGCTATGGGGCCCTGGAGGAAAAGGGGGTCACTTTTAAGAGATGGAATTGTCACTTTATCAGCTAATTGTTGATGGAGCAGAGTTATGAGGTGGGGAGAGATGAAATAAAGAGTTTAGTTTTATGCTTGTGAATATGTTGTTATTCATTAGATATTTAATTGTATCAGACAGACAACCAAAATGTGAAGATTTCAATGAAAAGGTCTAGGCTGGAAATAAGAGAATAGGAGTCATTAGAGTAGAGGCCATAGGGCTAGAGCAGTTGTCCTTGAGAATGAATGTAGACAGAGGAAAAGTCTAAGAACTGGGCATTCCAAAATCAATATCAAGGAAAATAATGAACCAGAGAAAGTGAGGACAAGTGACGATGAGTGTCAGGAGAAATAAAACTAGCAGAGTCCTATCCTGGAGACAAGTGAAGAAGGGGCTTTCAGGGAATCTTTGGTGTTTGCACATCTGATAAGTCACATAGATGAGGACTGAGGAGGAACTGTGCTGTTTAGCAGCACAGGAAATTCTGGGATTTTGTAGGTTACTTCAGAAGTTTATGAAGACATTGTTAGGTATTAGACTTAAAGACTAAGTTAGTTTTCTTTCCCTTGTGGGATTCATCACTAACAGGAAATTAATAACTCCACAAAGGATTCTGTTTAATACTGCTCATGATTCTATAATTTGGGATATGGAGCAGGTTAGTTGTATAACATAATGTACTGCTTTTTAAAAAATCATTCATTGTCATTGCCCCATTTCTAAGAGCAAACGTAATATAGCAGATATGCACTTAAGTTGTCTAGAAAAACTGTATTTTCTCTTCAAATTTCTTTTGTCTGTTTTCTAGCTATCTTTGGGGACAGTATTTAGGGTAATGTCAAGGGACAGAAATGAAAAGTATTAAGATCCATGATGATGCAGTGTGTTACTGGGTGCAACTTTCTCTGAATTAACTTTTTATCTTGTCCAGATATGTATCCTACAATATCTTTGCCTCCTAATTTCTTTGATCCCAAATTTAATGTTTCCTGCTCCCTGTAGGGTCATGATTAAAAGAATGGGGTCTTGTAGAATTTCTGCTTCTTTAAACTCCTAGCCCTTGCTATAGCCGTGTTTAAGAATGGTCCTGAGTATTGCTAGTGATGGAACTGTCTATACTGATATAAAAGAATATGTGATAAGCTCTTGGAACATTGGCAATAACATTCCCAAACAAGTAAAATTCTATTGTGCATTCCCAGCCACTTGTACCTTAATGAGAGTCATGGTCATACTATTTCAGAGAATCCATAGTTGTTAGCAGCTATCGTTCATCTATCATCTCAGTAGTGTATGATTAGGTTACTCATGCCTCCTGCCCAGCATCCAAGCAGTTATATTTGATACACTCACTTATTAAGAGAAACTCAAATATCCTGGATCTGACCACTTAACTTTCAAGTGATGAAGCAGTTGATATTCATATGCAGTATTTTCCAGAGTTAGCATGTGACTTCTGTGCTACTTGTTAATTTCACCTTATCAAATATTCTTTCTCATTTCTTTTTAGGGCTATCATCGACCCAATCATTATATTGCTACCCAAGGTACGTTTAATTCAGCTGTGATGTCTTTCTTTAGTTTCTGGCTTGCTGTTCTCAATCATTTCATACCTACCACTCCCTCCAGAAAATATTTTGCATGCAGTTTGTGTTTTCAGCCATTAACACATATGCCATTATTTTCCCATCAGAAGTTCTGGCACTGTAACCATTTATTTAGGAGTTCATGTTGAGATCATTAAAGAAATGTGTTCATTGATTCATTGCTGAATTCGGTCTGTATGCTTTTGGAATTAGTCTGATATTTGCAATGTATATTATTTTAAATGTCTCTCTCTTGCAAATGTCTGTATATACATATATGTTTATGTGTATATGATAGAGAGAGCCCCAAAACTTTTGTGACCAAGGTGAGATCAAAAGGAGGACTCACAAAAGAAAAGCCATTGTGAGTGGAGACCTGGAAGCAGGAAATTAGTGCTGTCGGGTAGAAGGCAGTTGGCAAGTCCTTTTGAGTAAAGGAAACCAAAGGAAAGTTGGAGGAAATGCTGGGAGCTCATGGCAGTTGTTTGCAGGTAATCTTGTCTGTGGCACATGAGGTGGTCATCTGTGAATAGTGAGGATCATGAGGCAGCTGAAGTTTTATGGAGAGGCCATCCTAAGGGATGAGTTAGTGCATGGTCATGAGACGATCCAAAGTGCTAAAGCACAGAGAAGACCAAACAGGGTTGAGGAACATGCATTCCCTCAACTTTTAAAAAATAATTTCATCATTGTTTCTGGTGATATATTTGTGTTAGGTTTATGATACTATAACGAAATACATAAGATAGTCAACTTCTAAAGAGGACAGGTTCATTTGGCTGTATTAAGGGTTTTAGTCTGTGTTTCATTGATCCTGTTGCTAAGGATCACCATGCATCATACAGATGAGTGGTGAAAAGAAGCTGCCAGCCTCATGGTAGGGAATCAAAAAGGGAAAGGAGGAGGACTGGGGTCCCAATATCCTATTTGGGGACATACCCCTGATGACCTATGACCCCATGTTATGCTCTTCTCCTTAAAGATCCCACCCATCCCTTCCCCAACAGTACCAAGCTGGGACCTTAAGGCCTTTACAGAACATCTAAAATTCAAACTGGACGAGTATTATATCCTAGAAAAAGGGCAGAGAAATCAGTTGTCTATGGGTTGGTCACACATCCACAGATCAACCAAGCACAAACTGGAAATATTTTCAGAAAAAAAAAGTGTACTGAACATGTTCAGAACTTTTCATCTTGCCATTATTTCCTAAACAATACAGTATGAAAACTATTTGCATAGCCTTTGCTTTGGATTACGAATTTTACAGAGCTGATTTAAAGTATACAGAGGATATATGTAAATACAACACCTTCGTATACAGGAGACTTGAGCACCTGCAGATGTACCCTCAGAGGGTCCTACCTCTAATCCACTAGGGAGGAAGGGATGGTTGTACTTGAAATGTAGATACTACAAACATAAATAGAAACCAGATTTTGCATTTCAATATCCACACAAGTAGCCACATTTGACTATTACCTATGGTAGTGTTGGAGGGCAGTGCTTGGGGTGAAAGCTCTAGGTGTGTCTGAGATGAAGATGATAAAGCCATGTCTTATCACGGGCACAGCTGCATGGAGACCCTGAGTGATACCCCAAGCACAGTCCATAGTCTGACGATGTAACCAGGGACTCTGTACCCAAGTCATGATAATCTGCCTGAACTCCAAATATCTTCCTTTTCTGTGACATATTTAGTCAGTAATTGCTCTTTCCAAAGTCACGTAACTAGGCAGATACAGATTCTTCTGTAGTGTGCCCAGTGTGAAGCTGGCACAGGCCATCCCTACACTGAGGCTGCCAGGACCTTGGAAAGCCCTGCCTGGCACAGGTTCTCACAGTCATACAGGAACAAGGAGCACTGAGTTTGATTCTTGGCACTTTCTGGACCCTGCTGGCTCCAAGATGAACTCATTGGTGCTTTTAGAAGAGCCTATTGCTAATTCTTTGACATTCATTCTAGTGGCTTTTCAAGTGCTCTGAAGCAGATGTCAGCATCTGATTTAGAAACATTGATGGTCACTTGGAACTTGTCATTCTTCATAATGCATGTGAAATTTTGGTTGTCAAATATCCAAACTGCTCCTGAGCTTATCTACCTAACAACTTGATCAGCACTCAGTGTTTTCATGGACAGCATGAACAGAAAATTAAATCTTGTCTGAATTTTTAAGAGTACCATGACTAAAAAGCCAGCTAAAATAGAGATTGAAACCCCCAAGATCTACATATCCTCCACTCCCCTCAGGCTTCTCTGGATTGATTCTCTCCATGCCTACCTCCCTGGGGGAGATTATTCTCTGAAGGAAAATATCACTAGCAAACCCACTTTGTGCAGTGTGATGGGGAGATGCCACATTACAGCAGTGCCCAAACAAAGATAGCCTGACCCATTGGCATTGGTTAAAACCGGGAGTGAGCCCTATCTGTTCTGAGAACTTGGTCTTTCAGATTTCTCTTAAAACTATCATCTTGAACAAAGGACTTGCTCTGAATTTATTGCAACAGTACTTCTAGCATGTCATGGGAATGGGGTGAGGAAGTTTGTCTTACCAGAGGATTTTCCCTTTCTGATCCCTATGACCCAGAACAGCAAGCAGCAAGCACAATCACAAATAGATGGTATCAATCTAGTGCCACCCATTGTTTGCAACATAAACAGGATAATTTGTTGCTTCCAACTGTATCAGTGCTTGATATTTTCCCAACATATACCGACACACACATTATTCTGGAACAGGGGCAAAGAAGGATCACGGGGGATTAAAGCTATATGTTTTTGTTACAAGAGGAGCCCAAGGCCTAGTAAGATTGTTTACATTGTAAACAAGCTTGAGATCTTGTTAAATGGTCTCAAACAATAAGACTAACTTTGTTACAAGGTTAGGTAAGATTCCTATCCTAACAGAAAGCAGTCCTGGAAAAGTCATTCCAGTGCTGGATGAGTTTGAGTGATACCTGCTCAGTAGCCCTCTTGAGCAGCCTTCAGATTGCCAAGTATTAATGAGCAAAAGTACCATAGGTAGCTAAGGACTGGCAAGTGAAATTCTTCTGTAGGACCCCTAATCTGCCTGTCATGTAGAGTAACTCCCCAGACTGGTAGTACTTGTGCCACTGCTTAAGGTACAGGTGCAGGGAAACCAAATGGATATCTATAATCTGACATCTATCCTACTGCCTACCTCCTATTGGGAGTAAACATATTCAGACCATGACATGCATATTAAAAAGCTAGACTCTCCTTTCTAATGTATGCCACAAGCATCATGGAACCAGTGGCCACAGATGCATAGTAATAAGGACAGAAGATAGTCTGGTTATTTGCATGAACAACTGGAATATGTTCATGGACCACCCACCCTCATTTTTAAGAAGTCACAATGGTAGATGCAAGTTTTAAATCTCTCCTTGCTTTCTCCCTCCATGTTTTACACTGACATAATGTAAAAGCTTATTCACAGCAAGAGCCTATGAAATTGCATGAGTAGCCCAGTTTACTCACAACTAATTTTATTCCAAATACATAGTAATACAGAATTTTTACCAAGTTTCTACAATACAAAGGATGTATCATGAATTTCTTTACTGAGTCTCTTCCCATCTCCCCCACTCAAAAAAAAAAAATCCCCTCAAATGTATTGACTTTTCCATCAGCACCTGGCTTTGACCTTTGGTGATTATGGTAATATTTCTGAAGATTAAAAGGATCTAATTCAAGCCAGATGTGTTGTTTTTCAGTATGTTCTTCCTGGCCACTTTCTGATTATTTTTGGTCTGGAAGCTAATAGATTAATGACCCAGTATTAGTTTTATCGCAGCTGAATGACCAGATATGAGTACAGATGTATCATGCAAGATTGATGACTTAACAAATCAAAGAAACAAAGAAGAAGGATTATTTACTGCAGCATTTAGAGCCAGGGCAGAATGGGATTTCAAATGTAAGGCTCACAGGGGGAGCAGAGAGTTTGTAGGTAGCTGGGCTTACTCAGAATTGATCATGTTTCACAGTCAAGGTGCAACCCATGGAGACAGTGTGGGCAGTAGGTTGGATGGAGAACATTAAAGACCTCTTTACAGTGACTGGGGAGAGCACCCGCCAGCCTCGAGGTGGGCAGGCAGGGGACCTGAACAAAGCTGCTTCATTGTTGAGTTTCTTTTTGAAAACTAACTTCAGAAGAGTCTTTCTTTAGCCAACATAGAGAAAGATAATGTAAAGCAAGTATGAAATAAAACTTGCAAATCTATAGTGGGTGTGGTTTACCAGCAGTGTCCCTCTTCCTGACTTTCACTTTTTCTTTTCTTGTTTTTGGTTTTTTGACTTTGCATGTATATATTTTTTTAATTTTTTGATAATTAAAAATTTTAATATTTCATTTATTCATTTATTTTATGTGTATGAGTGTATTGCCTATGTGTATGAAGGTCCACCTGTGTTATGCATTTCCTACAGAGGTCAGAAGAGGGTGTTGCATGTCCTGAAACTGGAGTTAGGACAGTTGTTAACTGCCGTGGGGGTGCTGGGAACCAAACCCAGGTGTTCTACATGAGCAGCTAGTGCTCTTAAGTGCTGAGCCATCTCTGAAGCCTTTAAAGAATGTTTTTATGTGTATGAGTATTTTGCCTCATGTATTTATGTGCACCACATGTGTGCCTGGTACCCATGGAGACCAGAAGAGGGTGTAGGATATCCCAGGACTAGACTTACAGAAGGTTGTAAGTTGTCTGACACGGGTGCTAGGAACCAAACATGGGCCCTCTGCAAGAGCAACAAGTTCTCTCCGCCACTGAACCATCTCTCCATCCATGTGGTTTATCTCTAATTGACACATAATTGCACACTTATGGGGTACTGCTGTATACCATTTTAATATATGTGTGCTATTCAGGTCATGGAGACTGGTATATCTATCACCTTAGACAGTCTTTATCTGTGTTGGGAGTTTTCTGAGTCCTTACTGGCTATTTTCAAATATTCACTTGTCAACCATAGTCAACCTACTGTGATTTAGTACCTGAAAGTTATTCTTCCCATACTGGAGCTGTATCTCAGTGGTAGAGCATGTGCCCATCATGAGCAAGGTCCTGGGTTTCATCCCTTCTACATAAAAAGTTATCCTTCCTATCCAACTGTACCCTGTACCTCTTCCTCCCTTCTAAGCAAGCCTTTCCCAGAGTCACTTGTGCACTGAAGGTCTCACTTTAGAAAGGGGCTCTGCTTGATGCTCTTAGGCCTGTACTGCATGGCCACTCTTCAAAACCACATGGCTAATCCAACACAGTGAATGTGGGATCCAGCTCCTCCCTTCCAACTAACAATGCTTCTCACTACAACATGGTATAAAAAGCAAGTGTTCTGTGATGTATCAGAGTATATGTCTTAACTAAAATTGCCTGAAGTATCAACATTTGTATGATTATAATATTAAGAAATTATTATTAAAATGAATTCAAATTGATTTCAAGTTGAAAGGTCCTAGAATAGTATTTTAGTCTTTAGTATTTTGAACCATGGCCAGCCAAGGTCTGGGTTTTCCTGTTTGTCAGTTGTTATTTTACATTTGTTCCCAAAGATTTATGTTTTGCTGACTTTTCTACTGTTTTAGTATTTATATTAGGAAAAAAAATCTCGGTGATAAAAAGGACAGGTCTCAGGGATGACAGTTATTTCTTAAAAATAGCCTGCTTTGGAAATACCACATGTACTGCAGTCAGAAGGTCTGTGTTCGAATCTTTGGCTGCCACAGAGAAGTTACCTGAGCCTCCTGAATTGCTTTCAGGGAGACCTAGGGTTTGGTAGCTAATAATCAGCGAGTGCTTTGGATGTGTCAGTGTTCTCACACCTACGTATAACTCATCACTTCATTGCATGACTGTGGGGGCAGGTATTAGTGGTGACATATTCCCGACGAGGAAGCCAAGGAAACAGAAGAGCAGTCCCTTGAACTCTGGCATCAAGGCTCATCAGCACCTCACCATACTGTCCCTGCCAGACGCCATGGTGAGCATTAAATCCACACATATAAATGTCATTTACTCGTCAGCTGTTGATCACTATCAAGAAATAGTAGAGCTTCGTGATTAGAAAGGTGGATGCCACAGCATGTAGAGGCTGATAGATACCGTGCAAATATTTATAAAATAACATCTTCCTTCACTGGCCTTAAAAATATACTGAACCCACAGAGTAGGCATCACTAATTAGGTAGTAAAAGCCAAAGTGCTCATTAGTAAACTCTAGAGACCTGAACTTCGATTTCTCTCAGATGAGGAAACCTGAACTACATACTTTAAGCAGCCTTGGTGCAA
Organism: Nannospalax galili; assembly: GCF_000622305.1. Taxonomy (NCBI): domain Eukaryota; kingdom Metazoa; phylum Chordata; class Mammalia; order Rodentia; family Spalacidae; genus Nannospalax; species Nannospalax galili. Next base: position 6,763,788 of record NW_008339923.1, read on the forward strand.
TCCTTAGACACTGTTGCCTGGAGAGAGACGGGCTCTGTGTCTCAGGACCTTCTCCTTATCTGCCGTTTATGCTCAGAGACTTTGATACTGTATGTCATGCTCGATGGCATCAAGACACACTGGCAGAGAGCACATAAATAGATCTAGAAAACCAAAGCCAAGTAGTGGTTTGCAGTAGAAATTCGAGTGTCCATCAGGCAGGGCTGGGCAAAGCCTAGTAGGAGCATTCTATGCCCACAGCCTAGATAAATGCAAAGGCCCTGGCGGGAGGTTGTTTCAGAACCAAGACATTAGAAAAAGGGATGGCAGAATCCATTCAGCAAGTTGTACCAACTGCCTAGTCTGTGGCCCACACAATACAGGTACTCAATAGAAATACAAGAACAAGTGAATAAACGAATGAATCAGAAGTTACATACACCAGTCACATAGCATATTCAGCCAGCTGGAGAGAATAAGTCTTGCTAACCCCACAAAGCCTCATTTTCCTGGGAAATACTTAGATATCACATCTCCAGTGTCCCTGGCTATTACTTTCTACAGTTAAGGGATGCTCAGCTCCTGTTCCTAGGAACACTTTTCTTTAGGTATGTCTTTAGAAATAGCCCAACTCATTAAGCTAATGCTTACACCAGGTTTGCAACCCCCTCACACACACCTCATTGAAGTAGCTTTGTCTGCCATTCTTGTCCATAATTTGAAAAGGGGAGATTTGCATCTGGAGGCAAATTTCACTGTGAAAATGATAACATAGAGTGAAGGTTTATAGTGAAAATATTTACAGAGTCTCACCCACCACTTCGCAGAGGGAATCGTTCAGGGATGTCCTCCTATTTGGTGGGAATCTGGTTTTCTTGTGCATTTCTTTCACTTGCTGTGTGTGTTTCAAAAAGATGAATCTGGTTTATACATTCCCAGCTCCAAATCTCCTCCAGGCCTCTAGAGCAGTAAATAACAAGCGGTGAAGCGGTCTCTTAGCTTTCCCAGGCAAGCCCTTCTTGAAGTGGAGAGTTCTTAGGGCACCTGTGCAAGTTCTGCACACTCTGTAAAGAAGCTTTATCTCCTGCGTGCTGCTTTATCTCCTGTGTGCTGGCCTCCAGATGGAGATGACCACTTGAAATTATTTCTCAGTAGAATTGAAAGAACTTTTCATTTCAAATGAAAAACTCAGCCTTCGGCAGCTTCTGTTTTTGTTGTTCTGAGCGCTGATATGCCACGCACTTTAAGTACAACTTCTCAGTTATTGTTGATATTGTTTTTCCTGGCTAAGTTGTTCCTGCATAATCAGTGGGTTGAAGGTTATGTTATGGATTCATTTGTTATGTCCCATCTGAGATTTACTTAGAAATATTACCTAGTGAGATGGAGTATTCTTTAGTTTTGAACTAGTTTAGTTTACTTACACTTAAAATCTAAAAATGTCAAAGGATGAGACCGGGATAAAAATATTATCTCTACACAGTGTTTCCTTACAAAACTAAGGATTCCTGCCATATTTGTGCAAGACCAGTTGCCTCTAACACTCATTTATGGCGGTCTTAGATAGAATGAGTGTCCTTAGTGAACAGTCTACCCAGAAAATTCCTTTAACAAAATGAATTTATTAAGATATTGGCCTAACTGACCAATGGTCAGATTCATAGACATCTCTCAGCCCTGTGCTCCTTAGCACCGAGAACATGTAAATCCATGTTTAAATTAAAAGGGAACCCCAAAACCAAAATCTATTAAGCCATATCCTCCTATGCACTTATGGATATCAAAAGCAGAAGTGTGCTCCTCAAATAATAGACCCTAATTGGGACAGAAAATTGTGAAGATGATGATAATCTTGTCAGGCATGTTCCCAAATGTTCTTTATTTTTTATTATATTTTTACTTTATTTTGATATATTTATAGAATATAGCATGATTTTCAATGCACACATTTGTTATAGAATGATCAAACTAAGGTAATTAGTCTGTCCATCATCCCAGATGTTTAGCATTCTTTTGTGGGAAGAACACTTAAGATCCTATCTTGTATCTATTTTGAATGTACAATCCATGATTGTCGCAGTACTGTTCACAATAGCCAAGATATGGAAACAGCCTAAGCATTGATCAGTGGATATACAGATCTTTGTGTATGTGTGTGTGTGTGTGTGTGTGTGTGTGTGTGTGTGTGTAAGGGATGTGACTGGTCCTCACAAAGACCTACAAATCTTCTCACTTGTGATAATACAGATGAAAATAGTGAATGTCATGTGAAATGAAATAAGCCAGGCACAGAGAGACATGTGCTGCATGATCTCTTTTACATTTAAAATCTAAAAATGTCAAATAAATGCTTTTTAAGTCTTTAAGAGGAATTTAGACATATGCCTAACTGAAATAAAAAAAGGTTCAGACTTTTTTTTTTTTTTTTTGGTCTTTTTGAGACAGGGTCTCCCTGTATCCCCAGCTGTTCTGGAACTCACTATGTAGACCAGGCTGGCCTTGAACTCACAGAGATCCACTTGCCTCTGCCTCCCGAGTGCTGGGATATTAAAGGCATGTGCCACCACGCCTGGCTCAGACTCTTTTAGAATTGGTAAAACCTTTTTTAAATCTCACAGTCTACCCCTCCTTTGTTTTTAGAATTGTTTAGTAGAAATGATTGGAACTTAAGACATGTGTTTGAGTGACCGTCATCCCTTCAAGATAACCCAAATCTTGTAGGCGAAAAGTGACAGCCAACTGTGGACTAACATTCCTAATGTAATAAGATGGGAAAGAATCAACATAAGACATATTTGCTCTCCTAAGGGTCATTTTGTTTCACAGGGAAATAAAGCTGTAGCTGTATAAGGTCATACTGTTTCTCCAGGTTCAGCCCTTTGAAAGGATTGAGTTAGAATGAAATTCCTATGTGTTCCACAATGCTGGCTTTCCCAAGCCGCCACACCATGGACCCTTGCAAAGCAAGGCCATCCAAATCTGGACAACTGTTTTTGTGTCCCTACCAGAGATCGGGCTCAGCACTGGGTCATGAATGAACCAGTGACCTTAGAAGGACAGTGTGGCATTTACTGATGGGTAGTAGCCAGGATAACTAGCTTGTGGTTTTGCTGCAACGTTAGAACCAGGGACTGCACTTAACTGTTTCTCTGCCCCATTTGATGGGTTAAAAAGTGAGGGCCAATATAGTTTTCTCTGTCTGTTGTCTTCTCATCTGAAGTTTGCTGCTAGAAATTTCCTGATGCTGGCCCCACACTGCCAGTGAACATTTGAGAGAGCCTGCTTTCAGCTATGTCTGGGGAGCCAATTTATCTCTATTTTATTCATTTATTAGATTTATTCTCTTTTTTTGTTAAATAAAAGAGGATCCCACTTGTGTACTGAGGAAAGCTTAATTAAAGAAGATGGAGACTAACGAAAGCCTTTATTTCTTTGGCAGTAACCCCTGAAGCATATGAATACAGGTTTTTTTCTCTCTGTTCTTGACAGAAGGCAGCCAGGTCCTTTGGGTTGCCAACCCACTCCATCCTGAAAGCTGCCATTTTTTTTCCTCTTTGATTGCCTCCTCTCTCCTCCTCTCTTTGCAGCATGCACAAGTACCTAGACTTGGCTTCTGGGAGGTCTCTTTGGGGACCAACACTGATGAATGTTCTGGGTCTTAGCCAGCAGGAGGCTCTTGTGTTGCAGACATCTGTCTTGTTCCTCCCTTCTGAAGCTCTGAGGCTCCAGCACCTTCTCCCGAGCCTCCTCCCAGCTCCCCTGCACATACAGACTGTGCCAGGGTTCAGGAAACTGGGATCGCTGCAGAAGCAGTGACCGACTGTGCCTCGTAGAGCAGATTGTTGCCACACACAACCCGCCAACCCTTCAATTTTTTTCCTGCGTTAGAGTTGCTCACTGGTAGCTCAATCTGTATCTGCCTCACTCAGGTCTGCCTTGTTTACCTATGCCAAGCTGCCTCCCATGTCAAGAACTGTACAAGCCTTTGCTTTCCTGATCACAGTGGTCCACTGCAAGCTGAAAGTGTTTGTTTAGCTGCTATGGAGGCATGATTCTAGAACAAGCCTGAATCTAGTTCAAAAAGATCAAAATTCAAGCGATGGCCCATGTAGATGGAGTTCCCAGAAATTATCTGGGACACTCCAATGCCAAGTTATGTGAGCAGCTCTCTGTGACTGATTTCACTCATAACTATGCTTTGCTCATGTGGCATGGGCATAATCTTTGAAGGTAGGCCATAAAATTCCCTCTATATACAGGCATGTTTTGTGACAGTAACTAGGCCCAGGCTCCCCCTCCAAAAGACCTTGAAGAATGGTTACTTAGAGTATAGACTGTAGGGTTCAAGTGCACATGTTCAAGTGCACATGCCTGTCAGTATTGGTTACTGCTCCATCTTACCCTGTGATGCTACCAGGTCCAAAGTTGCATCTCTCAGTGGCAGAGGTTCTCAGATCAGGCTCATCCAAAGCACAGTGCATACACACATAGTGTCATGAAAACAATACATTCCACACCTGTTAGTGCTTCCTTCTAGAAGGACACACCACTGAGAACCACAGGGGGTTTCACCCACATCCTTTACTCCCCTTTAATGTTCGAAGATTTTCATCACTTTTAAACAAAGATAAATTTCAAAGAGACATTCAGCTTTAGTACAAGCTGGAACCAGCATGTTTTCCAGTCAACTCTAAGAATAGCAAAGGATACAGCCTCAAGTGATGATATTCTGAAGGTTTCCCTCATGGGTGCTTAAAAGCAGGCTACATGGAAGTACAGACAACTTAATGCCAAATATCCAAATAACATCTTCCCAACAAACTTTATCTAAAGAGATTCTTTGGATGAGAATTACACAGGGGAGTCTCCACCCTGACCCGTACCTAGTGACACAAAGGAAGCAAAACAGATCTTAAGGATTTTCAGCAGTAATTTATTAACACCTTTCCAAAACAAATTTCCTAGGAACATAATCAGACCAGTCTTATCCTGTTTCTGATTTACAAATAGAAAATATTTTTCTAAAGTTTCTTTATAACTTAGAATACTATATCACTTTGAAGAACTCTTTTGAGTCTGTACCAGCATTGTTATAGATGGAATTTCTTCAACCAAACCATGCAGGGAGTTAAATCACCATATACTATATGTGGTGTGACAGTAACAAACATTAGTTTTCTAATGAGTATTAGATCTCTAGGATTTTATTAGCACATATTGCATCTAAACAGTTAGAAGTTTACATTTGAGTGCATCTGGAATAATTTTTTAGGGGTGAACATGCCAAGTTTCCAAGTTTACCCCATCATCAAATAATCTATGTGTGTTTGCCTCTCATTCATTCATTGATCTGTCTTGTTTCTTTGAAATGGTAGTTTTCTTGAGAGAGCCTTAACTTTAGGAAAATGAACAAATCAGCCCCTACACACCCAGCCATCTCACTTTCACGTCTCTTTTTCTGCAGCTGAAACCAAAAATTATTCATAAAATTCTACATTTTACCATACGCAGCCTCAGGGGAGAGCAAATGCATCTGTGAAATAAGTGATGTTAAGAGTGATTAATGCAGAAGCCAGCTGTGTTCTGTGCCCCATTATCACTTCAGTCCGTAAGGCGCTGTGGCAGATTTCACCTTTTACATGTCGCTTCTGCAGAAATGAAAAGATACTAAATATGAAATTATGGGTATAAGTGTTATGGCAGTATCATATTGAAAAATCATGTAAAGTTTTGTAATAAGAACTTATTCAGAAGCCACTAAATGGATGTCTAATTCTCTAACTGTTGAATAACTGACTTTAAAATATTAATATAGATTATCGCCAGCAGCAACAGGAACAATAATGGATCAAAAATTTAGGGCCACTTTTATGTGTGTAGTGAGAGCTTTAGGTTAATGATTATATCTCAAGCTTGGCTTTTTCCACATTAGACCTTAGGTAGTCTCCTGTTCTGGTGAAACCAACCTGTGGCCAAAGAGCCCATCAAATCCGAGGCTGGGCTAGTGCCTAAGTACTCTGACTTTCCTGTAGCTTTGTCATCTTAGGTCTTCCCCTTCCATCTGTTCTTCTACCACCACTGTGACTCCCAGACCACACCATCAGCAATCATTCTCAGCATCTCTGTAGTCATGTGTACAGACAGGGCTCCTGATCTTGAACTGCCCCAGGTCACACTAGAATAACAACAGCAGAGGTGGACTGGCCTCACTTGGAATCTCAGCTGTGCGACTGACTCCTTTGCAGCCCTAGCAAAGCCCTTTGTGTGCTGGGCCCTTTACTAATCTTACTAAGTGTGAGTTCTGCCTCAAACCATTGCCATAGTGATTAGAGAATGCACGCAGCATGGCTCCCGGCACCGGGCTTAGGAGGTGATCTGTGTTTGTTTCCATGTTTGCTCACCCTTTTGGTCCTAAATCCTCCCCATTCTCCCCAAAAGCCCTTGGAGTCTTTGATGTAGACAAAGCACTAGGGATGGTCAGAGTGTCCCTTCATATCACAGCTGTCTTCCAGGGCAGTCCTCATCTTTGTATATAATTTTAAGCAGGTTCCTGAGTCAGCCTAGCCTAGACCTGGAACTCACCTGGACCTGTCACTGGTCTAAGGAGCCATAGGTCCCACTCTGGCCATGGTAGCTAAGTCTGCCCTGAGGCTCCATGTGCTGCTGTATTGAACCATCACCTGCAGCCACATTGTTGTGACCTTTGGATACAGACTTAACCCTGCCTGGATAGTATCTCAGCAAGTCTACCAACAAACCATTCAGATGGCCTGAATGTATCAGAGGACGTTTAAAAGTCTCTCTCTGTCTGTCTCTCTGTCTCTCTCTGTCTCTCTGTCTCTGTCTCTGTCTCTCTCTCTCTCTCTCTCATAAATTATGATACAGGGAGAACAGAGTTCCTTCCTCCAAAGGGTTCTTAGCCTCATTCGTAAAAGAATTTTTAAGAATGGGCTCAAATGGAAGCTTTAGGAAAATTTTATTCAAACGTAAGATGAAATTGTCAGGATAGGAGAACTATAAATCTCAGCAGCTGCCCTAAGGAGGAAAATGGAGGGGAGAAGGAAAAAAGCTATGAAACCATGAAGGTCAGACATGGGGGACTAGCATCCACATGGAGAAGAATTTTAAAGAAAGAATTCAGAAAAGCAGACAGACTTAGAGCTTATATCTGTTACCCCTTCCATAAGCACGGTGCTAAGGGGCAGGGATTCCAGGCAGAAAAAGTTCACCATCTCATTAATGCACTAGGGATTCTGCTCATCTTCAGCATGAGTTAAGGTGAACCCTCCTTCCTGGGGTGGTCCTATGACCAGTGTAAATGGAAAGTTGGGTCTTTATCCAGGCCAGAGATTTTATTCTCCTGACCAGCCTTTTCCTTGAGGGCTCCTTGCTACTGTAATAATAAAACGACTTCTTTATTCGTTTAGATTATTGGGGGAGGGGTGCATCTGTGGAGGTCAGAGGAAAACTTGTGGGATCTGGTACTTACTGACTTGCCAAGGTGGGGTGTGTCTTGTTTCTGCTGTGCTGTCTGCTCCAGACGAACTGTCCAGCAAACTTCTAGCCAATTCTGTCTCCACTTCCTTCCTTGCCATAGGAGTGGTAGGATTACAGATGTGCACCTGCATCCAGCTTTTCACATGGGTTCCAAGGATTGAACTCAGGTCATCGAGGTTGAGAGACAAGCACTTTTTACAAACTGAACGATCTCCCTGGTTTCATAAGTTTCCTTCTCTTAATCAGTATGGTGCATTATCTACTCACTGATATTTATTATTTGTGTCCAACATATTCCTGTATCTTGAGAGCTGATTCCCTCCTTCTTCTCTGGACACTGACATGTCTGAAACACACAGGACACTCAGCAGGTCCTTGAATTCCACCTTCTACTAGCTGGGCTCCTTCTCTTCCTCTCATCCCACTTGCCAGTACCCCTGCCCCCTCTCCTTTCAAAGGCTGAACCACAGCTATAGGAGCCTCCACCTTACACTTCCTGCTTTAGGTCCCCTCAGATCACCAACCACATCCCCTTGTGTTTGTTCACGTCCTCTGACTTGCCCAGGCACGGACTTGTAAAAGGAACTGGTCTTTAATGTCTGCCTTCTTCCCTCTAAACCTACAATTCTTCCCCAAAGATTTTTGTTTACTCACAAGAGGATCCCTTGCATGTCCCCTTCCCCTCCCAGATGGTGACAAGTCACTCCTAGTGGACATTCCACCTGGACCAAGACCTGCCGACTCATCCTCCACCCTCAGTCCCCATCAGGGTAACAGACACGAGGCACAAGCAGTCTTCAGTAGTATTTCCCTGCTGGTACCCCAATCAGTTATAATGCCCTCCACACTTTGTCTACCATTACCTGTCCTGTTCCCCCAAACATTCCTCTTCCCCAAAAGAAAGTTTGACCAAATGATGTACCCCTTTGAGAATTTTCAGTTTATATCTAAAACTTTCATGAAGGAGCAGCGAGATGGCTCAGCAGGTAAAGGCACTTGCCATCAAGCTTGACAACTTGAGTTTGATCCCCAGGATCCATGTGCTAGAAGGAGAGGATCAAATCTTACAAGTTGTCCTCTGACCTCCATACACATACTGGGGCATGTGTGTGTCCACACACATGCATGCATACATACACAAATTAATTAATTAAAATTTGGGGGGGCCATCAAGCTTGACAACCTGAGTTTGATCCCCAGGATCCATGTGCTAGAAGGAGAGGATCAAATCTTACAAGTTGTCCTCTGACCTCCATACACATACTGGGGCATGTGTGTGTCCACACACATGCATGCATACATACACAAATTAATTAATTAAAATTTGGGGGGTTGGAGAAATGGCTCAGTGGTTAAGAGTTCATACTGCTCTTGCACAGGACCTAAGTTGGGTTCCCAGCACCCATGTTGGGTGGCCCACAACCACTTGTAATTCCAGCTCAGGAGATTTAATGTCCTCTTCTGGCCTCTGTGGGCAACTGCACTCATGTGCACGTACTCCCACACAGACATACACACATACACTTAAAAAAAAACTTTCATCAAGCATTTAAGTCTGTTAATTGCAGGCAATATATTTCCTGAAATAAAACTACATAACTAAAATGAGTATTTGGGGATATGTATCAAATATATTGTAACCACCTTACACAGATTAAAGCAGACCAAACCTTAAAGAAAACACTGGAACTATATCATCTTTGGATTGAATGTAAGGAAACAGGTGCTCCTGCAAGACCTTCTTGTTCCACTAAAGTGATAAGCATTGCAGCCTACAGGGCTTCAGGAGTCCTAGATTCAGAGCATCCCACAGTGAACCAAAATACCAAGTTTGACCCTAACAATTCTGTCTCAGGGAAGGTGGGAAGTCCTATCTTTCTGGAAGTCAACCTCTGGCTGTTTCATACCTGTAGTTCTTATACCTGGACAATGCCCCGAGGGCACATTATGAGCAAAGGTCTTGCTAGACCATGACAGCACGTTCCTACTTGGGTAGATAGCTTTCAGCAGAGGCCATAAAGAGTTTAAGCACCAGAGAATTAATTCTTGAAAAACCATTCATACTCCCTTCTCCAGGGTTATGTACCTCAGTGGGAAGTTGCTTTGTCCCAGGACATTCATCACTCTGCTTACTGTGAGAGGGCCTATGCTATGCCTTATCTCTACAGTAGAAAATAAAAGGCCCCAGAATGTGAGGAATACTTTTCTTCTGGCTCTTGCATCCCTCACATAACTCGCAGGATCCCTGGCACATACCCAGCTTCCAAAGCCAGGCTGAGTGCTGAGCTGGTGCTGCAGGAACAGGAAGGTGTTGCAAAAAAGAGGAGCAAAGAAGGCATGAAGCCCATTCACCAAAACCATAGGACCAAACCACACTGACTCCATGATGGACATTAAGCCTCCTGAAACACACAGGTGTCCATTAAGGACTTGGAACAGCGGCCTGAGGAAGTGACTCACAGAGATCCACCTGCCTCTGCCTCCTGAGTGCTGGGATTAAAGGTGTGCGCCACCACGCCCGGCTATTTTATTGTGTCAGCAAGAGGCCAACAGAGATGTTAAAAAAGGGAACTGACCTGATGGAAACCACTTTTAGAGAAGCTGTTTCTGTGTGGTCAACACAAATTTTTCTCCTATTTTCCTCTTCTAACTACAGGATATGCACCTGTCTCCTAGAACCCTACTAAGTTATTCACATTGAGGCCCTGGGATGGAACAGACAAACTACCCGGTTCAAATGTGTCAGCAAGAGGCCAACAGAGATGTTAAAAAAGGGAACTGACCTGATGGAAACCACTTTTAGAGAAGCTGTTTCTGTGTGGTCAACACAAATTTTTCTCCTATTTTCCTCTTCTAACTACAGGATATGCACCTGTCTCCTAGAACCCTACTAAGTTATTCACATTGAGGCCCTGGGATGGAACAGACAAACTACCCGGTTCAAATTCCAGCCTCTTAATTCCTATAATTGGGAGACTGAGCCTGGAGGATGGTGGGTTTGAAGCCAGCCTGGCTGCTATGAGGCCCTCCTTGTGAAGGAAAAGAAAGAAAGGAAGGAAAGGAAGGAAGAAGGAAGAAAGGGAGGGAGGGAAGGGGGAACAAACAAACTACCCTCAGCTTCACGGTCCAGGTCCACTAGCTGTGTGACTGGGCAGCTTAGTGTATTTCCCTGTACCTCAGTCTCCATCCAGTATAATGGAGAACAGTAGGACTCATTTCATAGAATGGTGGGTTGTTTATTGTTTTGTTTCTTTTTTTATGTGAATGAGTGTTATGCCTGCATGTGTATAAGTGCACCTGTGTCGTGCAGTGCTCTCAGAGGACAAAAGAGGGTGTCGGATCCCCTGGAACTGGAGATACAGTTTTTAGCCACAATATGGGTGCTGGGATTCAAACCCAGGTCTTCTGCAAGAACAGCCAGTGTTCTTAACCACTGAGCCATCTCTCTAGCCCTGGGACAGTGGTTTTTAAATTTAATAATACATATAAAGTACTTGAAATAGGACTTAGGAAGTAGAAATTGCTCAAAAGATATTAGATTTTATTCTGTGTATGCAGGAACACCATTGGTATTTATGCCTTGCTTCAAAAAAGCTCCAATATGCCACTGTGAGCCATGAAAAGACCTTGACTTCTCAGCTCTAGTTAACAACAAGAAAACATGCTGTATAGAAATTCAGATGTGAAAGGGAGGGGTGCGAATCACCCAGCAAGGTTTGAAATTATAATTTTTAATCTTCCTCACCTCCTGTGAACTGGAGAACTCATCTTACACAATAGAGCCCATCCTTGACTGTCTTTCACTGAGGCTTTTTATTGCATCTCATCTCTCTCGTATTCTACCTGTTTCTAGACTGGGTGGTGCTGAGTGGCACCTCTGCACTATTCCTCCTCAGCAGAGGGCTGTGTGTGCCAACTGTTGTGAAGAAAATGCAATGTATTACTGGTCTAATGTTATTGAAATTTCTAGTCCTTACCTTTCAAATGATGTAGTTCAACCGGAGGACGCCTGCCGAGACTCACCTTCTTGTCCATTGTGCCAACTTGTGTAAATGTACCACCACAGCAGATGGCAGTGGTCCCACTCGCAGGAAATCCAGCGCAGGGCTATCAGTCTCACCTGCTCAGACCGTGAGAGAAGGGTTTGCAGAGTCCTTCACCTCTGTTTTGGATTCCTCATCTGAGAACAAGCAATGCCTTGTGCTCTCCAAACAATAGCCAGTGACTTTGGGAGGCAGAGGTTTAGGGTAAAGGAACACTGGCTCCACAGCATCTGAGTCCCCTGCACTTTGCATAGCCAGTACACAGCTGAAGACTCACTGTGTTGGCCACTCACTGTCACCCAGTGCCCACTCGGACCTTCTAAAATCACATTAATATCTGTTTACTCCTTTGGCCTCCAGTACAGTTTTTTTGGGTGGGGGGTGTAAGGAAACATATCACTGAATAATAATTTATTCAGGTATTTACTAATAATTTGAATTATGTTGAAAAAAAATAGGATTGACAAATTTTACACGAAAAACCTCCCTTCTTCCATTTAGATATGAAACGATGTGTCATCAGTTTATAAACACCACTTATTTTAAAGATCATGCAAATTAAGTATATAAACATTAAAAGTCTGTACAACTCTTAAGGGGCCCTCTAATCCCAAGGTAAGATGGTACTGTCAGCCATGTTCCTAGATGACTTTTTGTGACATCCTTCTGAAGCAGAAAGGAATGGGCTTCCTTGGTTCACAGAGCTTATAGACAGGGTTAGACCCATCAGTAGACTCAGAGTACTGCTTCCCAATAGAGAAGAGTGATTGAGAAGTAGAGGTATACTCTGACCACCTAGAGTAATGTACTGGGTTAAGTCTGGAAGCAATGTCTTGGGCAGGGAAACTTAGAACAGCAATTTGGAGTGATCAGGAGCAGCAGTTCAATTTCAGTACTCTAAGGCAGTATCCCGAGGCTGAGTACTAACCCCACTTGTTCTGAAGAGACCCTCGTAAAAGATGCCCCTTTTCTAACATGTGGAAGAAGTAAATATCAGGGGTCCTGAAGGTTTTGCAAAGAATCTTAGAAACATGAGTTGAGAAGGGGAATTATAACCAGGATTAGTGATCAGTATTCCTTACATGCATGCAGCTTTACCTGTTCACTCGCCTGTTCACAGAGCTGCTGTGTGCCAGGCATTCTATAAGGAAGCGCACTAAACCAAGGCATCATGTTCCCTCCATGGGAGAGTCAAACTGAAGTATCACCTGCTGAGAAGAGTTAAGGGATACTTTGGAAACCCAAAAAAGGGGTCCTGATCTAAAATGTCCTGAGAGTCTGCTGGGAGAGGAGAGTTGACCTTTCTTCCAGCAGATACACACTGTAGTCATGGTAATCAGAATTTTTTCTTGGTGTTTCAGGGGAAGTGATTCAAACTTGTGTGCCTAATGAAGGTCACCTCCCAGTTTCGGGGTCAAACTGGAAAGGCCATTTGCACAAAGATAGACTCAGTGCAGAATTTTCCTTGTGAATAAGTAACAAGCTGTTAAGTATACAATGAGTGCCTGCTAGAGATGTGGTAACTGATGGAATCTGATGTGTACTTGTCTCGTCCGTAACCTTAAAGTCACTGAAATCTTCAGTCTCCATCAAGACAATGGCACACACAGGCCAGGGAGAATGGTTGAGATGGCTGTTGTAGCTTCACAGGAGGCGGCTAATCCTATCCCCAAAGGGATTGATATAGAGACATCAGTCACGGAGTCAACTCTGATAGGAGGATAGGGCTGTGTTCTCCATGTACCTGGGGAGGATTGGTAGCAAGGGGAAGGACGCTAGAGATGTGGTAACTGATGGAATCTGATGTGTACTTGTCTCGTCCATAACCTTAAAGTCACTGAAATCTTCAGTCTCCATCAAAACAATGGCACACACAGGCCAGGGAGAATGGTTGAGATGGCTGTTGTAGCTTCACAGGAGGCGGCTAATCCCATCCATAAAGGGATTGATATAGAGACATCAGTCACGGAGTCAACTCTGACAGGAGGATAGGGCTGTGTTCTCCATGTACCTGGGGAGGATTGGTAGCAAGGGGAAGGAGGCCTGACATGAAGGAATAGGAAGAATTAATTACACCTCAGTCAGTCGTTGATTGGTCAAGAGGAATGCGGGCTACTGAGGGATCCCTAGGCATGCTGTTATTGCTCAGTGTCCAGACCTAAGCCTAGAGATGACCGTTAATGTATTTAATATATTAAATGTACCTTGTTTCCCCTCTATTGCTTTGTTTATAAAATGCATCAATTCCAATAATCCTTAAAATAGCTTTAAGAGGTGTTAATATAATTGATGACATCTAAAGAAGATACTGAGGCTGAAAGTGACTAATTTGCAACACACACACAGACACACAGAAACACACACTCGCACACACATGCACGTACACATACACCTCAAATTCAAATACCTGATCTGCAAAGTCAATAATCTTTTGGTGTTAAGACATTGTAATACAGGAAGATGGTGGTTCTGAGAATGGTCCAAGCATTAGTGTGATT
>NW_008339923.1:6778441-6786914 GCF_000622305.1 Nannospalax galili
GAAGAGTAATGCTATCCATTTTTTAAAATTTCACTCTTGAGTATTATGGAGATAAATCGCTAAATGATGGAGAAATAACTTTCTTTCAAAGTAGTAGTTTAAAAGGAGTAAAAAGAGCTCAAATGCAGATAATATTTGATGACATGAAAAACTTCAGCCGTGAATGAATGATTGGATATTTCTATAGCTGCAGTATTAGAAAGAGTGCCTTTCTGTATGGATGCTACCGAGTAGTGTCCATCTAAAAGGGAGGAATTCGTAAGTGGGTATTGATAGATGTGTTTGAAGTCTCAACAATACCCCAATTGCAGACTTAGCAATGGGAACTAAAGTTTTTGCTCTGTTCTGCTGCAGGGCCCATGCAGGAGACCATCTATGACTTCTGGAGGATGGTGTGGCATGAAAACACTGCAAGCATCATCATGGTGACCAACCTCGTGGAAGTGGGAAGGGTAAGTTGTCCCATCTGCTGCAAATGCCCTTTGGTTCCTTCTGAGTTGGTAACAGGGATTAAGACTTGAGCCATGCTCTTCAAGTATTATGTATACTCCAAAAAACACTAACTACTCCAACCTCTCTGTTGCTTTCTGCACTCACTTATAAATTTCCAGTAAACACAGCCTGAATTGCCTTCATTTGTTGCGATAGCAACAGAGAGGAAAAACACTCAAGATTTAAAAGCCATTGTTATCTGGCTATATTGAGCACACAGAAATATATCTAAGCATGAATGCTGGTTGTTGGTGTCAGAACTCCATGGGTATTACAGTAGACATGACTATACTCCCTAACTCAGGAGAACTGGCTCTAAAAACAGTGTATCAGTGCTGATACCTGTCTCTGAATTAGAAATATAACATGTTGTCAGATTTTGCCATAACTCAATGTCCTACCTTATGAAATGCAAATTGTAATCCACCCTGAAGGTCTCAGTGACTGTGTATGAGTTCTGTTTTCATTTAATCAAGAAACTTTTAAGTGATTGTAATTTCTTCAATGGCATGCCAGATAATTTCCAAATGGCATTTCTGATCACATGAAAAGGAACCTCTGCTAAACTCATGGGTCAAAGTAACACCTAACATAAAACAGAGTATTACAGAGAGCCATCTGATAGGTAAAAAGTTGGCAGAGAACAAGCAAATGGAGGAGGAGGCACGAGGACACAGATAAAACTCCATCTAAATAGGGTTTATTAGCAAAGGAACACCTGGGACAGATTCCCTTCCAGGCAGGGAAAATGTCTGCCCGGGTCTTGAGCTGGGGTCTTTTTAAAAGGGAGGCTTTTGCCTCCTGCAGAAGGCAGGAAGATGTTTTTTTTTTTTTTTTTTTAAAGTTGCAGGGGGGAGGGAGTGGGAGACCTGAACTGTTAAAACCTGTCCTCTTTAGAGATCAAAGGAGAAGCCTGCTGGCCAACAGTGGAGAAAAGTCTGCTTCTCTTGACTTCAAAGACCAAGGTGCTTATCAGTTAGGTTCCCTTTTCTCAGGAGCATGAGCAGTCCTTGGGATCCTGTTGGTAAGGGGACAGGGCTATCTGAACCTTAACACCATCCGTCCATATCTGTTGGTTCCACATTCATGAATCCAACCAACAGTGGGTTCAGACTCTCCAGGACCAAAATTATATTTACACTGAACATGTGTTAACATTTTCTTGTCATTATTCCTTAAACAATATAGTATAACAACTATGTACATAGGATTTACATTGTATTGGGTATCACAAACCATCCAGAGATATATGAACTACATGGGAGGATCCTACCTACGTTCTGTGCAAGCACCATGACAGTTTATGTAAAGGTGTGGAGCAAGTGCAGCCTTTGGTACCCAAGGGGGATTCTAGAACCAATCCCCCATGAATATTGAGACAGGCATGTATGAAACTTGCAAGATGCAAATAAAATAAACCTGAAAGTTCTTAAATGGTTTTACTATAAATAATAAACACATAAATAAATAAATAATATATAAATAGTCTATATCAGCATTGGGAACACTGGGTCCCTCAGCACAGGTGAGACATTTCCCTTTTAACCTGAATGATTGTTCTTTCTTTGATCAGCTTTAGGCCTCACCCCTCCTTTGGATGAACTGATCTCAGTACACACTGAAAATCCTTTTTTACACTGAAATTCTGATAAAACAATTATTTAAAAGTTGAAATATGGCTAAAAGTTGGTCACAGAAATGCACCAGATCCAAATGTGTTCGTGGGTACTTAGTATTCAAGCCTATAGTTCAAATTTTATAAATATTATAAAAATTGAATTTCATAAATTTTAGAAGTTATAAAATATGAATACATTTTATAAGTATTATAAAATTATTCCAAGGGATTAGAAAAAGAAAGATTGCTCCTTCATCTTATTTTATGAGGCTAGAACAACCTTGAAATCAATCCCAGATAAAGACTATAGGAGACCAGGAAAATGATAGGTATCACAAATTGACAGGAAGAGAAAAAAGGTCCAATATGTCAAAACAGAGAGCCCAGATGTTGACTACAGGACTAAATGGAAAGATATATAATTACTGGGCAAAGCATGAGCTTTTCAGTCAAGCCAGCTGGGACATTTACCCTGTGTGAACCAAAAGAAGATCCTTACTTCATGAAATGCCCCCAAATAAGTGGCAGATAAAGACATAAGCATAACAAACACGCTTTTAAACTTGTAGCAAAAAGAAAAAAAGTTTAAGATTTCTCATTTTGTAAAGAATATTTCAAAGACAACAAAAGCCCAATACATTAAGAAAAGGACTAAAAAATTGAAAATATAACCACATAAAGTTTTCTGCACAACAAAGTTTATCCTAAGTGACAGGTGACAAGTCAAGGGGGAGATATCATGGAGTCATTATAGAAGACACAAAAACTTTTATGGCAGTATTTTCTATACTGAAAGTATAAAGCCTATTTCTTTCTTTCAATTTTGTCTCTTCTGGGAGCATGTGGGAGTGCAGGTGAGCTGGCGTGGAGCCTGGTCACCAGGTGCTTGCCATGTGCACAGCCTAGGAGGGCTCTCTTAGCACTAGGAAGTGGGGTATAACGATGCTGTGTATCTGCCAGCTCAGGCAGCCATAACAGAATACCACAGGCTGTGATGTTTAAACTACAGCCATTTGTTTTCTTAGGGCTCTACAAGCTTCCAAGTCCAGATCAGGGTTCAGCATTCAGTGTCTTGGGAGAGCTCCTCTTGGCTTTTGTGTGGCTTCCCTCTTACTGGGATGGAACGCTCTGGGGTCTTATAAGACCACTAATCCTACCCTTTTAATCTCATTTGTCTTTACTTCCTCATTTCCAGAGATAGCTGTCTTGGGGGGTAAGATGTCAACATTTGAGTTTGAGGATACAGAACATTCAAGCCATTACCTAGTTTGTGGGGATCTTGTACAGATTGAGTTTGTCCATTCCGGATAGAGAAATTCCTGCTCATTATGAGGACTCAGTAAACACGTATTAATTTAAATGTTATATTTCTACCAGCTAACTTGGGGCCTGCAGTGATCCATATACTTACTCTTGATAGATAAAGTAGCCTATGGATGAATCCAGTTGATCTGGAGAAAGTACCAGGACACAGATAAGACTTCATCGGAGTTTTAGCACCAGGGTGCTTATCAACTCAGTTCCCTTTTCTCAGGGGCTTATGAGGCCCTGTTGGTGAGGAGGCGGGGCTATCTGAACCTTAACAACTCTGCTTTTAATAAGAAAGCAATAATGAATATGTGCATGGATTCCTTCTAGTGAACTATATGCTCATTCTAGCTCCTTGACTGGTTTCATAAATACTTGCTGACAGGCAAAAGGTGCACGTGGAGGTCGCTCTCTAGAGTTTCACATGCTTCTATAATAACTTCATCCCCCCCAAAGGAAATTTCATCTCAAATTTAAAATATGTACATAAGATCTCACTTTCAAGAAAATCCTAATGTAAATTATTTTGAAAAATAAATAACTATTAAAAATAGAAAATTCTATTTTTCAAAATAAAGGCACATATATATTTTGTACTTGGTTGAAATTCCCAACTGTGCCCGATCTAGACTCAGTAGCTTAAAGAAAATAAATTCTAAAAATAAATAAATAAAGTTCTTTTCACATTACAAATCATTTTAAGAAAAGGTAGAGACAACGTGGTCTTTGGTTAAAAGAGTGAAAGAAAACTGTGCTGTAAAATTACTAGATTAAAAAATAGTCATAGTAGTAATAATAATAATACACTAAAGACCACTGGTACATTCTGTAAGGGGCCAGATTTCATTTTGAGTGACCACTTGGAAATATAAAAACAAAAATGCCTTGCTGTGGTCACCATTATTTCTTCATTCCATCAGGCACTTGGACCTGCCCTGTATGGGGTGGACCCTGTTGATTTTTATGATGATGATTTTGACCAATCACTAAGGAAACTCCAAGCAATGAGATATAGCCAAGGGAGGAGTGGTCTTTGGGTTTATGGTTCATTCATAAATCTATATGCATAGTCTTAGGCTTACCAGACATAACATTTTTGAGTTTACTTTTTAACAAGTCCTTCTAAACCCTTACCAGATGGTTGAGGAAGATGCAGGTAAGCTCTAAAGAGGCCTTCAGCCCTGTGGATGGGGTGGTCTTCAATTGGTAATGACATTAATGGCATCTGTCCTTGAAACGTCTGGTGTGTATTTGGGAGCTTTGACAAGAGGTCATATTCCCTCCAGGAAAACTCCCTGACCTGGTTCCAGGCTGTTTCCTGTTGTTAATCCTGAGCATTGGTTTAAAGACAACTCCCATTTTCCTCATGTAGAAACAACAACAAACCATCCCAGAAATCAAAATGACATGGTTTTTAAGGGCAACCGCCACCTACTTAACATGTGCACAGCACATGGTGCGTCCTTCATGAATTACCCAGGAGGCAGGCAGATGCACATTTGTTTACACAGACTTGCTGCTGATTCATTAAGTCAGAGCTAGGGTCCTGCTTCCCCCTTTTCTTGCCCTGCAGCACTCTACATTAGGAGGCTTTAATTGCCTGTGTTGGAGCCACTGGGAGGCCTTCCTTGTCACAGCACCTGGTGCAAAAGACAAAGATGCACAGCTCTCTTCCAGCGAGGGCCCGGTACATCTGCCAGGACCTGTCATTATCTGAGATTTCGTTGTCACTGCTGCACGGCCCCTTTCAGCCCCCGTGTTCTGTGAAGGGACCCTTGTCAGTTTCCCTGGCACCTGCCAACAGCTGCACACCTGGCAATCAAATGGCACTGGAATGTGTTATGATTGTCTTCTCTCTTTAATGAACCCACCTGAGGGACATTTAGCGTTTTATCCAGTCGCCTGTTTCCCAGGCATTCCCATTTACACTGTTTGTATGGAGATTCAAAAACTCTACCATAGTGTTGAACTAATCCATCTGCCAGAAGTCTCATAACCAAATCCGCAAGACTCCCAAAGGAGATTTTTGTGCCGGTAATTTAAGCTAATGATTTCTAAACATATTTAGTCAGTTTTATGAAGACCTCATTAGAATGTGACTGTTTATTAAAAATCCAAATGAGGTCTCACAGTCATTTACGGAAATTATTGTTGAGTCACTGAATGGTTGTGATAACAGATGATAAAATGTTTTAGATGAGAAGTAGGGAGCACAGATGTTAACCTCTGTCCTAATTAAGGAGGGAAGGGAACCACATATACGGATGCTGTAACAAATTTTATCTACCCGAAGAAGCTCACCTGAAGTTGCTTTCATAGTATTTGTCACTGCAAAGATAACAAAAGAAAAAAGTTTAAGACAAATACTAGATGCCATAACTACCTTTCTAATACACATATAAGGAAGGTATATTGAAATATTGAAATTTCAAGTGCCCCTGTTACATATTTTAAAAGAACATTTGGTTTTTAGTAATAACCTCCAAACCCAGGGAGAGATCAACAGAACGTGTGAGCGAGAGAAGGGTGCTGCTTTATAAAACGTGGAAATAACTTGGTAACTAACAAGAATAAGTTTGATAGTACCTACTAGTATAGAATACGAAGACATTTTTACTGAAGAATCTTTTGATTTGTTTGAAGATATCCAACTTACCTATTAAAGGGAAGAAATAAGTTGCTTTTTACATACCTTAATGAAGTTTTCTCTCCTTAAACTCTATTTCTAATCATAGATTTTTAAAAATGAGGTACATATTTAAGAATATTTGTGACTTTGATTGTTATAGTTGGCCTTTGGTTAATTGATGCTCATTCAACAGTTATTCATCTCCCTATCTAGAGTAACCATTCCCCTAACACATGAATGAAGCAGATTCAAATCTGGCCTCCATCTTGTGCTTTATAACTCTCATAGCCCATTGGCCATCTCCACCTGTGTATCCCACAATTCCCACAAAGACAACACTTCAGAATCTAAATCAGTCATTCGGGCTCCCACTCCTACCCTACTACCAGAGCCTTTGTATCACCCAAGACTGGAAACAAACTTCACTTTGTATTTATTACAATTCAATACCAAGCCACAGAAATACCCAGCTGAATGGCTCATTACTTCCTGCTCTCTTAATGCCTGTGTAGTCACGTCAAAACACAGTCTCCCATATCAGCCATAGTAGCAACACACTTACTGGTCACCTAGCTTCCTGCTGTTTTCCACTGCCCAGTCTATGCATCACTGCTGCATTGATTTCTGTGAATCTGGCCCTTGAACGGCATACATCTCACAATCCCTTAGGGATTCCTACTGCATCCTGAAGAGAGTCCAAATGCTCACCTCCTGTTGTTTGTGCATTTCACAATATGGACTCCATCTCTTACATCCAACCTTATTTCCTGCTAATCTCTTATAAATATAAAAAATAGCTAGTAAATTGAATGCTATGTTTGGATCTGGAATGCTCCCCCAAAGGCCCTTGTATTGAAGACTCATTCCCAGGGAAGTGGCGGAATCCCAAGGAAGTAAGGGTAGTGCATAATCCTCCAGTCATTGAAGACTTACCCTTGGGTGAGGGACCATTAGCACAATGACCCTTTTTTCTCTCTATTGCTTCTACACCATGGAGTGTATGGGCCTCTCCCACACAATCCTATTTCAACACATGGCCCCAAACAACCAAGCCAACAAACCATGGATTGAAACCTCTGATAGGTTGAAAAGTTGGCAGAGAATGAGAGAATGGATGATTAGGCACTGAGGCACAGCTAGAACTCCATCAAAATAGGGCTTATTAGCAAAGGAACACATGGGACAGATTCCATTCCAGGCAGGGAAAATGTCTGCCCAGGTCTTGAGCTGGGGTCTTTTTTAAAAGGGAGGCTTCTGCTTCCTGCAGAAGGTGGGAAGATGTATTTTTTTTTTAAAGTTGAGTGGGGGTGCGGTAGGAGAGCTGGACTGTTAAACCCTGTCCTCTTTAGAGGTCAAAGGGGAAGCCTGCTGTGTTGGCCAAACAGTGGAGAAAAATCTGCTTCTCTTGACTTCAAAGGCCAAAGTGCTTATCAGCTAGGTTCCCTTTTCTCAGGAGCATGAGAAGTCCTTGGGATCCTGTTGGTGAAGGGGGCAGGGCTAGCTGAACCAGCTGAACTTTAACATTCCAGCCTTTTGTGTTATAGGATAGGAGGCACCTTTGTTGTCTTGCTACTTCCTGCTGGCCAGGGTCGATGTGTGTGGGGGGGTAGGCTGGATTAGGGGTCCACTGGGTAGCGGGGGTTGTCTCTCAGTGCATCTGAACAGGGTCCTCGATGGTTGACAGGTGTTCATATACATGTGAAGGGAAGTAAACAACTGATAAAAATTAGTAAGAGTTAGTTTTTGGATTTGGTCCTGAAAATATCTGAAGAGGTAAGGAGCAATGGTTAGCACCAAGGTAATAGCTCATTTTTTTTTTTTTTCTCTTCTGCCAGGGCTGAACTCGAGAGCGATGGACTCAGGATTTGTTTTCAGGCCTTTTGATAGCTGTTGGAGGGACTAGAATCAGTGTCAGTTACCTCTCAAAGGCTTTTAGATAGGGAGAGAAAACAAATTTTGCCATCATTTTATTTTTTGGGCTAGAACAATAGTAGGTTTCCTCCCTTAGCTGTAAGTGGGCACTACAGTATTGTAGACCAAGATTTGAAGTCATACATCTGAGTAATGTTGTCTCATTAGGAACAAAATCATCAATGAGAGATAATTGTCTAAATAATGTAAGAACTTACATCTAATGTCTGGTTTGTGTAATCCCTTGAACCCTTAAAATATACTGATGACTTTAATTTTGGTTATACTTTCCTTTTGGGTGTTTAAGACCATACTGTTGGCCCAAATAAACCAATTTATTTTTACTCTTAAGGTCATATGAGGGTTTGGTCCTCAGGGGCCACATGGGCTTGGGGGGAGCCCCTGGCTCCTCAGGCTTTTCTTTTACCAGTTCCATCTGTGTGAAGATAAGTCAAAAGGTCCTGCTTGACCAGGGCTTCGCTTGGAAGCATGGAGGAAATGTTTCCTCTGTGTTG
>NW_008339923.1:6788040-6788889 GCF_000622305.1 Nannospalax galili
CCTTATGTAGTTTAGTGAGGGGTCTATGAAAACCTTGCTTTAGATGGAAAAAAGCAATTGGTGCACAGTTAAACATTATTGAATTGACATTTACAGCCTCCAGCATAATCAATTAAGGAAAACTGTGCTATACCCCTGTTTAGACTTTATAACTGTTGGAGTGGGAGAGATGGGAAGGGTGTCCTGTCCATGAGGGGATGGAGGGACAGGGGTTTTGGAGGCAAGGTCTGGAATCAAAGTAGAAGTTATATACAGGAGGGATAAATGGGTTATTTGAGCTAGAAGCCAGAATAGGGGAGACTAGGGAATATCTGGCAAGGAGATGTTTAAGAATCTCCTCATTGGAGGCAGTTTATCGGCTATGATAGGATCAAAAGCTGAGGTGGAGGGGTGGGGGGTGGGGGGAAGGCCCCTGGTGGGTTGGGATCCCCTGAAACTGTCTTAGTCAGAAGAACCTGATGGGAAGAACATGGGACTCAGAGGGAGGGATTAACACGGAGATCAAAGGAAGCTTGGATGTACAGTAATTTGGACCGTTTGCCTTTATGATGGCAGAAATTTTCTAAATCTCTCAAAATATTGAAGTTTAAGGTTCCAGTGTCTGGCCAAACAGAGTTATTATCTAACTCGTACTGAGGCCAGGCAGTGGTACACAGGAACTTCAGGTGTTTTGGCCTGATTGTATCTGAAAGCTCTACTTCTTTTAAAGATAGAAGACAAGCAAGAAGTGTGAGACCCCGAGACTTTGAGTGGGTGGTTCCCATAGTGACAGATTAAGTACAGAGTGAAGAGGAGATAGAGAAAGAACCAAGCAAGCAGGTAGGAGGTAGAGACAGAACCAAGCAGACA
>NW_008339923.1:6789473-6790670 GCF_000622305.1 Nannospalax galili
TTTAGTTATATATTTTTTGTTGAGAATGTGGTTGGTTTATCATTTTTAAAATAAGACACTTTTAAAGTAGACAAACAAAATGTATACATCTTCAAACACCATGAAAATAAACTAAAAACAAAATTGGTATTTAACAAATAGGATTTTACCCAACCGGATTAGATCTCATTTTATATAGGTAATTAGTGGTCTAAAGAAAGAGGTAAGTTTCCATATAGATTTGAGGTAGCAGCTTTTTCCTTTTTAAGAGCTAAATAACTGAAGGAAGTTAAGAAAACCTTGTCAATCTAAGAACATATATCAGAGGAGATAGGAAGGATAAAAGGAAACATTAACAGATTAGGTTAAGAATAAATAAAATGTAAATAGTACTGAAAATAATTCCATTAGCTAGTTTTATTATAGTCAGTAATACCCTCTGTTGAAATTAATTTACACCTTAGCGGTTCTCAACTGCATAGTGCCTTTACTCTTAGGCTGTTTTGTTGTTCTCCTCCTTGTCACAGGGTCAAGGGGCCAGCTTGAACCTGGAAAAGTCTTGGAGAACACATTTTGAGATAATAGGCTTAAGTCTGAAGTGGGAAAGCCAGTCCCATCTTCAGAGTCAGCGTCTCAGTGAGCTCAAACAGCACGTGACAATTTACCAATATAATTGATATTACCCTGACATTATAAGTATAAAGCACTCAGGGAATGATGGGGCAGGAACATAAGCAAACAGAGCATCTGAGTATCAGAGAGGGAAATAACTCTATTTCAGAGAAAAACAGGCTTAGAATCACAATGTAGAAAGGGGAGGAGTTAAGACCAGTAGAGATGGCATCTCAAGCCTCTCACTCAAGTAGACTATTACTTTTTACCTCTCATTGTTGTAACTATGTGTTGGTAGCAGCTTGTCTCTTGTAAGGTTTTGGCCCTGGAGTACAGCAAATTTTTATCTGCTTCACAAGTCTAGTCATCACAAAGTGTCAGCTCCTTTTGCACCTTGAACGCAAATGGCTAGAAAAACTTTAAGTTTCCTTTAGAAACTAGCAAATATACTATGTAAAACAGTAGGAATTTAAAAGTCATTTTTAGAAATTAGCAAATACCATATAAAAGATGTTAAAATCCAAAATAATTACTTTAATATTACCAGATAAAGCTGTCCTATAAACAGTCTCAAAAACCTAAAAATAATACCAGAAAGGTCTTCAT